>NW_020954548.1:18243092-18563405 GCF_900497805.2 Vombatus ursinus
AGGGTAGTTGGAGGGGAAAAAATTATATGTACATATATATAGATATAGATAGATAGATAGAGGGCACAGGGTGAGTTGAAAATGAAGGGGTCATATCTGGAGAATAAAATTAAAGGGTGAGAGAGGAATATACTAGGAGAAGGAGAAAGGGAGAGGTAGAATGGGGTAAATTATCCCACAAAAAAAAAAACCAGAAAAGGCTCTTACAGTGGAGGGGAAATGGGGGAAAGTGAGAGGGAATGATTGAATCTTATTCTCATAGGATTTGACTTAAGGAGGGAATAACATATACACTTAATTGGGTATGGAAATCTGTCTTAACCTACAGGAAGATGGGGGGGAAGGGGACAAGAGAGTAAGGGAATGATAGAGAGGAGGGCAGATTGGGAAAGGGAGTAATCAGAAGCAAATACTTCTGAGGAGGGTCAGGGTCAAAAGAAAGAATAGAATAAATGGGTAGGTGGGATAGGATTAAGGGAAATATAGTTAGTTTTTCACAGCATGTCTACTATGGAAGTGTTTTGCATAACTGCACATATATAACCTATATTTAGTTGCTTGTCTTATCAATAAGGGTGGGTGGGGAGGGAGGAAGGGAGAAAATTTGGAACCCTAAGTTTTAAAAACACGTTTAAAAAAAAGTTTTCATATGCAACTGGGAAATAAGAAGTACAGGAAATGGGGTACAGAAATCCATCCTGTCATACAGGAAAATTGAAGGGAAAGGGGATAAGAGAAGGGGGAGAGATAGAAGGGAAAGCAGACTATGGGAAGGGGTATTTAGAATGCATGCCATCTTGCGGTGGGGGAGGGGTGAGATGGGGTTAAAATTTGGAACTCAATATCTTGTGGAAGTAAATATTGAAAACAAAAAATAAAAAAAATTTTAAAAGGGGCATACATAGAGAGAAGGGGTGGGTATAAGTTTACTTTGATGTAATGATAATTTAATGATAATTAAGTGGATTAAGTGGATCTAATTAAGGGATTGTACTGGGAGAAAAGGAAAGGAGGAGGCAGATAAGGGTAAATTACATTACATGAAAAGGCACAAAAACCTATTAAGGTAGAGGGAAAGAAAGGAGGGAGATGAGCATTGTTTGAACCTTACTCTCATCAGATATGTTTCAAAGAGAGAATAATATAATCAGTTAGGTATAGAAATCTAACTTACCCTTTAAGAAGTAGGAGGGGAAAGGGAAAAGAAAAGGGAAGGGGTGAATAGAAGGGAGGAAAGAAGTAGTAAGGATAAGGGGGAAGAAAAAGGAGGAGGCTAATAGAAAGGAGGGCAGACTGAGGGAGGCAGTGATCAAAAGCAAAACACTAGTGAGGAGGGAAAGGGAGAAAGGAGAAAGAAAAGCATAAATGAGGGGGAGGGGAATGGGATGCAGAGAAAGACACAAAGAGTAATCACAACTGTGAATGTGAATGGGATGACCTCTCCCGTAAAACACAAGCATATAGCAGAGTAGTTTAAAAAGCATAATCCTACAATATGTTGTTGATAAGAAACACATTTGAAACAGGGATACACGCAGAGTAAAGGTAAAGGACTATAGAAGAATATATTATGCTTCATCTGAAGTTAAAAAAAAATAAGATTAACAAGCCTGATCTCAGATAAAGCAAAAGCAAAATTAGATCTAAATGAAAGAGATAAGGGAAGAAAAAAAAACTACATCCTGCTAAAAGGAAGCACAGACAATAAAGTAATATCATTACTAAACAGATATGCACCAAATGGTATAGCATCCGGATTTCTAGAAGGGAAGTTAAGGGAGTTACAGGAAGAAATAGATAACAAAACTATACTAGTGAAGGACCTCAACCTCCCCCTCTCAGAACTAGATAAATCTAACCACAAAATAAATAAGAAAGAAGTTAAGGAAATGAATAGAATTTTAGAAAAGTTAGATATGGTTGATCTCTGGAGAAAATTGAATGGGGATAGAAAGGAATATACCTTTTTCTCTTTGGTACATGGCATATACACAAAAATTGACCATATACTAGGGCATAAAAACCTCACAATTCAATGCAAAAAGCAGAAATATTAAATGCATTTTTTTCAGATCACAATACAATAAAAACTACATGCAGTAAAGGGCCATGGAAAGATAGACTAAAAATTAAGTGGAAACTAAATAATCTAATCCTAAAAGTGAGTGGATCAAACAACAAATCATAGAAACAATCAATAACTTCATCCAAGAGAATGACCATAATGAGACAACATACCAAAACTTATGGGATGCAGCAAAAGCAGTTCTTAGGGGAAGCTGTATATCTCTAAATGCTTACATGAATAAAATAGAGAAAGAAGAAATTAATGAATTGGGCAAGCAACGCAAAAAGCTAGAATAAGAACAAATCAAAACTCTCCAATTAAATACCAAATTAGAAATTATGAAAACCAAAGGAGATATTAATAAAATTGAAATAAAAAATAAATAATAAATAATATGAAATAAATAAATGAATAAAACTAAGACCTGGTTTTATGTAAAAAAAAACAATAAAATAGATAAACCTTTGGTTAATTTGATTTAAAAAAAGAAAGAAGAAAACCAAATTACTGACATAAAAAATGAAAAGGGTGAATTCACCATCAATGAAAAGTAAATTAAAACAATTAGGAGCTATTTTGCCCAACTGTATGCCAATAAATTTGACAATTTTAGTGAAATAGATGAATATTTACAAAAACATAAATTGCCCAGGTTAACAGAAGAGGAAATAAAATACTTAAATAATCCAATTTCAGAAAAAGAAATTGAATGAGCTATCAACTTCCTAAGAAAAAATCTCCAGGGCCAGATGGATTTACAAGTGAATTCTACCATACATTTAAAGAACAACTAATTTGGGAAAACAGGTGAGGAAGAAATCCTAACAAATTCTTTTTTGTGATACAAATATGGTGCTGATAGCTAAACTTGGAAGAGTTAAAATAGAAAAAGAAAACTATGGACCGATTTCCTTAATGAATATAGATGCAAAAAGAAAAATTCTTTTTTTTTATTTTTAGCATTATTTTTAAACTTTTTATTTTTAGATCCACTTCTTCACATGCTTCATTTCTTTTTTTAATTAATTCATTAATTTTTAATTTTCAACATTGACTTCCATAAGATTTTGAGTTCCAAATTTTGTCCCCATTTCATCCCTCACCCCACCCCATGATGGCATGCATTCTGAATATCCCTAATCGCCCTCCCTTCTATTTCTCCCCCCCCTTCTCTTAACCCCTTCCTCTTCAATTTTCCTGTAGGGCAGGATAGATTTCTATATCCCATTTCCTGTATTTCTTATTTCCTAGTTGGATGTGAAAACAATTTTTTTAACTTTTGTTTTTAAAATTTTGGGTTCAAAATTTTCTCCCATCCTCCCTCCCCACCCACCCCCATTGAGAAGGCAAGCAACTCAATACAGGTTATACGTGTGTAGTCACGCAAAACACTTCCCTAATAGTTATGTTGTGAAAAACTGAGTATATTTCCCTCATCCTATCCTGCCTCCCATTTATTCTATTCTCTCTTTTGACCATGTCCCTCTTTAGAAGTGTTTGCTTCTGATTACCCTCTCCTCCAATCTGCCCTCCCCTCTATCATCCTCCTGCTCTTTTGTCCCCTTCCCCCCTATTTTCTTTAGGGTAGGATAGATTTCCATACCCAATTGAGTGTGTATGTTATTCTCTCCTTAAGCCAAATCTGATGAGAATAAGATTCACTCATTCCCTCTCACCTTCTCCCGTTTCCCCTCCACTGTAAAAACCTTTTCTTGTCTGTTTTATGTGAGATAATTTACCCCATTCTACCTCTCCCTTTCTCCTTCCCCCAGTACATTCTTCTCTCACCCCTTAAATTTATTCTCCAGATATCACCACTGCATCTTCAACCCAACCTGAGCCCTCTATCTATCTATCCAACTATCTATCTATCTATCATCTATCTATCTATCTATCTATCTATCTATCTATCTATCTATCTATCTATCTATATGTATATATGTATATATATATATATACATAAGTATAATTTTTCCCTCCAACTACCCTAATACTGACAAAGGTCTCATGAGTTACAAATATCATTTTTCCATGCAGAAAGTAAACAGTTCAACCTTAATAAGTCTCTTATGATTTCTCTTTCCTGTTTACCTCATGTTTCTCTTGAGTCTTGTATCTGAAAGTCAAATTTTCTATTCAGCTCTGGTCTCTTCCTCAGGAATGCTTGAAAATCCTCTATTTCACTGAATGTCCATTTTTTCCCCTGAAGGATTATGCTCAGTTTTGCTGGGTAGGTGATTCTTGGCTGTAATCCTATCTCCTTTGCCCTCTGGAATATCATATTCCAAGCCCTGCAGTCACTTAATGTAGAAGTTGCTAAATCTTGTGTTATCCTGATTGTATTTCCACAGTTTGAATTGTTTCTTTCTGGCTGCTTGTAATATTTTCTCCTTGACCTGGGAACTCTGAAATTTGGCAGAATATTCCTAGGAATTTTCCTTTGGGGATCTCTTTCAGCAGGTGATTGGTGGACTCTTTCAATTTTTATTTTGCCCACTGCTTCTAAAATATCCTTGATATTTCTTGAAAGATGATGTCTAGGCTCTTTTTTTGATCATGGCTTTCAGATAGCCCAATAATTTTTAAATTCTCTCTCCTGGATCTATTTTACAGGTCAGTTGTTTTTCAAATAAGATATTTTACATTGTTTTCTATTTTTTTCATTCATTTGAATTTGTTTTGCAGTGTCTTGATTTCTCATAAAGTCACTGGTTTCCAATTGCTCCATTCTAATTTTTAAGGAAGTATTTTCTTCAGTAAGCTTTTGGACTTCCTTTTCCATTTGGCCAATTTTGCTTTTTAAGGCATTCTTCTCTTCATTGGCTTTTGGACCTCTTTTGCCATTTGGATTAGGTTATTTTTTAAGGTGTTATTTTCTTCAGTATTTTTTTGGGTTTCCTTTAACAAACTGTTGACTTGTTTTTCATGATTTTCTTGTATCACTCTGTTTTTCCTCTACTTCTCTTACTTGCTTCTCAAAATCCTTTTTGACTTCTTCCATGGCCTGGGATCAATGCATATTTTTCTTGGAGGCTTTGGATGTAGGAGCTTTGACTGTGTTGTCTTCTTCTGGTTGTATGTTTTGATCTTCTTTGTCACCAAAGTAAGATAATATAGTCTGATTCTTTTTGCGCTACTTGCTCATGATCCCTGCCAATTACTTGAGTTGTAAACTCTTTGTTAAGGTAAGGGTCTGTTTCCAGTGTGGAGAATGTACTGTCCCAAGCTTCAGGGGTTTTGTGTAGCTGTTTTCAGAGATACTTCTAGGGACCTGCAAATTTTCAGTTCTTCCAAGGTGCTGTGATCAAGGGTGAGGGTGTTTACTCCTCTCCTGGCCCATGCTCTGGCCTGACTGGCCACAAGCACTCTTTTCTGTCTTGGAACTGTGAGGAGGATTCTCTCTCCACAGCCACTACAAGCTCTACCACACCAGTGCCCCTCCTCACCCCAGGACCACCACCCAGAAATGTGTCCCAGATCCAAGCATGGGCAAAGCAAGAGAATCCTGCACCAGCAAAGAGATCCCTTCACTCCCCCACTGATCAGCCACTGTATTCCCCCCCAGTCTGTGGGCCAGAAGCTCTGGGGGCAGCCACCATCCTGGGGCTGTGCTCCTCTCTCTCACTACAGATACACACTTTTACTACTGACCTTCTAAGTTGTCTTTGGTGTTCATAGGGTGAGAAGTCTGGAAACCGCCACACTTGCTCGAGATCCAGTCCTCTGAGGCCTGCTTCAGGTTCGCTGAGGCCTACGTACCCATGCAGAACTGTACTCCTCTCCCCGCCCAACACGACAGACCTTTCAGATCAACCATCCAGGTTGTCATGGGCTGAAAATTTGTTTCATTCTGTCGTTTTTTTTGTTTTTTTTTGTTTTTGATTCTGCTGCTTTAGAATTTGTTTAGAGCCATTTTTTACAGGTATTTGGAGGGGTTTGGAGGAGAGCTCAAGCAAGTCACTGCTTTTACTCTGTCATCTTGGCTCTGTATTCTAGATGCAAAAAAAAATTCTAAATAAAATGTTAACAAAGTGATTATAACAACTTATCTCAAGGATAACACATTATGACCAGGTAGGATTTATACCAGGAATGCAGGACTGGTGCAATATTAGGAAAACTATCAGCATAATTGACCATATCACAAACAAAAGTAACAGAAATCATATGATTATCTCAATAGATGCAGAAAAAGCTTTTGACAAAATACAACATCCATGCCTATTAAAACACTGGAGAGCATAGGAATAAATGGCATATTCCTTAAAATGATAGGTAATATCTATCTAAAACCATCAGCAAGCATTACATGTAATGAGGATAAGCTAGAAGCATTTCCAATAAGATCAGTGGTGAAAAAAGGATGTAAATTATCACCATTGTTATTCAATATTATAATACAAATGTTAGCTTTAGCAATAACAGGAAAAAGACATGGAAAGAATTACAATAGGCAAAGAAGAAACAAAACTATCATTCTCTGCAGATGATATAATTGCATAGTTAGAGAACCCTAGAAAATCAAGTAAAAAATTTGAAATAATAAACAAATTTAGCAAAGTTGCAGGATATAAAATAAACCCACATAAATCATCGGCATGTCTATACATTACTAACAAAGCAGATGCTACAGCTTCTTGGAGTCACAGGTGAGAATTGAGTGAGAGGTGGACACCAAATTTGGATGAGTTGGCTTATATAGATATACATATGTATGTGTATTTGTGTCTATGAGTGTGTACAGATATATACACACCTACATATTTATACATTAATATCCCCTCATATGCCAAGATGATTCTTCTAAAGCATAAATTATGAGCATATTACCCTTCCTGATCAATGAATGCTAGTGTTTCTCGATTACCACCATGATCAAATATAAAAATACCCTCTTTGCTATTTAAAACTCTTTGTAACCAATCTCTTCCTTTCTTTCTGGTCATATCCCTTACTCCTGTTCACATACTCTATGATCTAGGTAGGTTGCCCTACTGATGTTTCTCTAAATCACATTCCTATCCCTTTGCCTACAGTTCTATGTCCCTTCACCTCCTACTCTTAATTCTCCCAAATTCAAGATTCAGCAGAAAGATCACTTTTTTGCAGGCCTTTCTGTGTCTCCCCAACTACTAATGCCTTTCTCTTTCAGAATACTTTCGATATTACACACACACACACACACACACACGTATATGCATGCATATATATGTATGTAAATATATACATACATATCTACACACATATACATATATGTGTGTAGATATATATGTAAATATATAAACATATATACACACACAAACACACACATACTTTTACAACATTTCTCCCTAATTATGAAGTATGTTTCTTTTTTTTTTCCTTTCTTGATATTCCAGTTTTTGGCACAGTGCCTAGTATACAGTAAGCAATTGATAAATGCTTGTTAACTGAAACATTCATTTCAGAATATATACTCTCCCCCATCCCCTATAGAGTAGTCCATTACTTATAACAAAGATCAAAATGAACAAAAAAAACTATATCACATGGGACAGCTAACTGGTACAGTGGTTAGAGCACCAGCCCTGGAGTCATGAGCATCTGAGTTCAAATTTAGCCTCAGACACTTGACACTTATGAGCTACATGACCCCTGTGATTATATGTACATGTGTATGCATGTGTGTATGTATGTATATCACATCTATGGTACCCTATCCCTTCAATAAAGTGAAAAATATTTGATGTAATTTTCTCAACACTTCTCTATGCTTTGCGATGATAATACTACACAACTGTGTTTCATTTTCTTTTCATTTATAATACTCTGGTCTTTGTGTACATTGTTTTCCTTTATCTATTTGCTTCATTCTCCATTAATTCATATACATTTTCCCTTGTTTGTCTAAATTATCATATTCATCATTATGTACAGTGCAGTCATGTCTCAGTATATTCAATTACTACAACTTATTATTCCTTAATTAACTGGCATTTATTTTGCTTCCAATTTTTCCTAATAAAAATGTACAAATATGTATGTAAATGTGTATGTGTATATATACATGGGGTGTATTACTTTTTGCTTTAACCTCTTTGGCATATATGTCTATTCTTGAAAAGCCCAAGGGTAGTTAATGCATATTTTAGCATAATTATAAATTGTATTCCAGAATGATTACACTAGTTGGCAACTGAGAACAATTTATTGTGTGTCTATTTTTCAATAGTACTTCCAATTTGTTTGTTGTGAGGTGAAACCTCAGAGAGGTTTTAATTTAGCCTCCATCTTATTATAAGAGACTTGGATCAATCATTTACTTGTTAATAGTTTGCAGTTTTTCATTTGAAAATTATTTATTCATATCCTTTGACCATTATCCATTGTGAAATGGGTCTTAGTCTTAAATACTTGTATAACTTTCCTGTATATCTTGCATGTAAGAATTTCATCAGAGCTGCTTACTACAATTAGTTTTTTTCTCAATTACCAGTTAGCCTTCTCCTATTTTCAGCACCATTATTCTTGAAAAAAAATCTTTTCTATGTTATGTAATCAGAATGGTATATATATTTTTTAAACTTTGTGATCTTTATACTTTGATTAAGCATTTATATTCTTAATACTTTAGAAATTGTTATGAATCATATTTGTGCCCATTTTTTCTTAATGTAAACACCCATTTAAAATTCATGACATATGGCATAAGGTGATGATATAAACTTTTTTTTTTAACAAAATATTTCTTTTCCTCAACTTCTTTTCAATAGGAAACTCCCTTCCATAATCATAGTAGTTTACATTTTCAGGTTTATAACATATTATTTGAATACAATTACTTCTATTTCTTACTCATGTATTCTCTCTGAGCTGTTTTTATATTAAGACAACCTCAAAATTATTTTGATAATCTCCATTTTATAAGTAGAGTTCAGTTATTGCAATTCTTTATTCATTATTATTTTTTTCTCATTATTTCTATAGAAATCCTATATATTTTTCCAAGTGCATTTAGACATTTTTTGAAATCCAGCTTTGCTAAGTAACCTGCTGGTAGTTTGTTTGGTATGGAAATAAATCTATTAATTAATTTATATAGTATCATCATTTTAATTGACATGGCCTATCATTGGGCAATGATTATATTTCTAATCATTTGATTCTTTATTTAAAAAAAATCTTTATAGTCTTTACTTCTTAAAATCTATTTTATAATCATATTTATTTAAGTCTTGATAATGTCTTGCTATATTGGCAAAGATATGTTATGCATTTTGTAGTTATTCTAAATGTTTTCCTTTCTATTATTATTATGTTATTGTTACATGAAAATGCTAATGATTTTTCTATTTATTTTATATCAAACTAGTTTAATGAAGCTACTACTTTTCTCAATTGATCTTCGTGCTTATTCTTTTTTATTTAAATAAGCAACCATGTAAGTGAAGAACAGTTTACAAAGTAAAATTTGCAATCTATCAACAATTATATGAAAGAATTCTCAATATATTACCCCTAATAAGAAAGAAAAAATTAAAACAAAACTGACATTTCAATTCACACCCTCAAATGAGCAGAGATGATTAAAAAGGAAATAGTGAATGTTTGAGAAGAGGAGGAATGACAAAAACACTAATACACTGATGGTATACCTGTGATTTGGTCCAACCATTGTCAAAAACAATTTAAAAGTATGTAAGAAAAATCAACAAACTATTCATAGCATTGACCTGGTAATCTCACTTTGCACAAATATGCCAATGAATGGGGTCATATATACCTCAGAATATTCATGGTAACATTTCTATGGTTGGAAAAAAAAGTAAATGAAGTGTATACCTATCAACTGTGAGGTAGTTGAAAAAAATGGCATATGAACATAATGCAATACTACTGCATATTGAGAAATGATAACTATGAGAACTCCAGAGTACCATGGAAAGATTTGTATGAAATGAAACAGAATGAAGTATGTAGAATCACAAGAATGATATGGACAAGGACTGTGACAATATCAAAGAAAATGTCACTAATTGGTCATTTTGCCCTTATGAATTATAATGACCAGGTTAATTGTAAGGTTATCAGTCCTGGAGAAAAGGTGATTAGACATTGCTCTTTCTTCTCAGTGTATATATAGAGATAGATTTGTCTATGTGAAGTTATAGATCTATATAAATATAAATATATAGTCATTGTTTTAGTTTGTTTTGCTTAACTTTTTCCTTATTATGACAGAGTTAAAAGATGTGAGAATAGCCTATCAGAAAGTGACTGCAGCATAAAAAGAAAAATAAATAAAATTTGAAATTTGAAAATTGAAAAATAATGTTAATATTGGGTCCAATAATAGTAATTATAGAGTACTTTGAGGTTTTTTCCATTGAAGGCTTTAAAAATACTATGTTTAATCTTCACAACAATGCTGATAGGTAGCTGCAAAAACCCTGCCCTAGGCACTAGGATTAGAAAGATAAATGTATCATGTAGAAAAAATGAGTTTATCATCTAAGAGACTGTGGCACAGTAGGGCAGCATGTACTTTAATAACTATAGTAGAATTGAAAATTAGTACAGTTCAATAGAGAGGTCCAGGCAAAGTTCATTGAAATATTTGAGTAGGTAGTTATTTACCATAATCCGGAATTTGGAAGTGTTCTCCATTCTGGTGTCCTTATTTAATAACCCACATATTCAATAATGATAACAATATTAATTAGGAAATCTCTATTACATGGAAAACTAATTTTGTATTGTTTTAAATGATGATCTGGTGGACTAATAAATTCAACTAAACAATAAGCAAATGATTATTGAACCCAATAACCCTGCTAACATAATCTGTAGTAATAGATCATTTAATGACTTCTACAGCTATGATAGAAGAGATTAACTCACTCAATAAAAATGAAAGTAAAGATTGTTTCCTTTTACTTAAAAAAATGACCAAATTTATTTATCATCATATCTGATTAGTTTTCTGAAAAATTAAATTAATGCTTTTTTAACCCATGTTGCTTTTTTGTTTTCTCCCCAAGGATCCATCATGGACTAAGCCCATTTGTGATTTAGGGTTTTAAGGTATCTTAACTATCTTAGCTAAAGAGTAAATGGAATGTGGTATCAGACAACAGCTCATTTTCTAATTTAAAAACTAAATAATCATTTTTAAGAAGCAATGTATATTGATAGGCAGCAAAGATGAGATGATTAAGGAAGTGCCTTCTCATTTTCCTAATGAAAAAAGTAATTGAATGAACTGCCCCCCAGAAAGAAAAAAATTACACTAGCAGTGCTGTATGGACAGTTCCCAGTTTAGCTGAGTTGTCAGTTTTAAATATACTTACATACATACATACATACATACACACACACGCACACACACACACAACACACACACACATATACGTACATACAGTCATACGGCACAGCTGAAACAATCATTTCCTGTATTATAGAATAAAGACAAATTCCTAATGGATAAATTCAGCTTATATTTTTGAGTTAATTGGCACATAACATTGACTGAATGTTTGTTGAAGATGCAGTATATGTTTCATTAAAGTATGGAGTGGGGGAGAGGTGAAAATAAGTTGTGTTTCTATTCAATTTTCATAAGCATTATACCCACAACCTAAAGTTTCTATAACTTTTTTGAATCCTGTCCTAGCTTAGTCATGTGATCCTGGGGAAGTCACTTAACATCTCTAAACCTTAATTTCCTCATCTGTAAACAGGGCTAATAATGATATAATATTTGCATCACTGCATTTCTGTGTAGCTCAAATGAGATAATATGCAAAAAGTGCTTTGCAAACGTTAAAGCAATCCATGAATGACAGTTGCAGTCATTGGTAGACACAATCTAATTAAACACCTCTTTTCATTGAAGTGGATGAATTGCAGCTGCTTAAGTTTTATTCAAATAGTCCTGGAATTGTGTTTCAGTTGAGGAGACAATATAATCCAGCAGAATAATTTGAGAAAGATGTGTGTAAATTGAAGCTCAATCATTTTCTAGTGGGTGGTGTCAAGTAAGTGGTTTATTCATTGCATGACTCAGTTTCTTCATCCATAAAATATGATGACGCCTACAACCTCATATTGTCACTGGATTTGTAAGTATTCAATGAGTTGCTATATGTGAAAACACTTCAAAAAATAAAAAATAAGAATAATTTTTCAGTAAGTGGTTACACCTTACAGGGGCAAGATCATATCTCGTAATCCCTTGTGAACTTTTTTCTATTTCACTATCATTCCTGAATTCAACATTTTGGAGGCCTTCCTCTGGTTCTGAGAATAATTGGTGTCTACCGGTGCAGCTCCTCAGTAGGCCCATCTCTTTTTTTCCCATTATCAGCCCACTCATTTTTTTCTGGTAATACATGTTCTTGATTTTATGCCACTCATCAGCCCCTCATTGTGAGTAATTACCTACAGTATACTTGTACCTGCCAAGGCTTTTTCCATTGCCTTTCTGGTCATCTGCAATTTTGATTCTTCCAAGATCCCACTATTCAAGGATTGATAGAATCATCTATAATAACATTTGTTTAAATAGATCCACTAACTCATGAGCTCCTTCTTGTGGGTACTACCTTTGCCAGTGCATGTCACAAACCATCCATATCTTTTCATCTTGCACAATCATTTTCCATATTCATTAACAAGTCTTCCCTTGATGATGTTCAGACTAATATCAAAGCCTTCCTCTGGTTCTTTTATTGCTTAGAGATACATTTATTGTTTATAGATACCAATACAACATTCATGTAATCCATTTGTTATCCTTTTCTCAATGTATGTTCAAACAAATATGTATTGATTATAATAGTTAATATTAATAATATAAATTATTTATATAACACTTTAAGGATTGCAAAAAGCAAAATATTATCTCATGTTATCCTCACAACAACCCTGAGAGGTAGAGAATAAGTGACTCGCTCAGGGTCAAACAGCCAAAAAAATGCATGAAGTTAAATCTGAATTTAGGTCTTCCTGATTCTAGCTATAATGTTCTATCCATTGTACTACCTACCTGTTTAATAACAAGTATATAATACACGGAATAGAGAGTACTTGATGCTGAAATATTTATACTAGTGATGGAGCTTCTTCTTTAGTCCTCTCAAAAAAAGGAATAAGTATTGACTGGAGAAGGGCTAAAAAATTGTCATCCATAAATGTAACAGAATATTGCTGAGTCATAAGAAATTATGAGTGGGAAGGATATAGAGAGTCACAGAAAGTTATAAAAATGGATGCAGAGTGAAATAATCAAAACAAGGAAAATATATACAATGATTAACTACATCAATGCAATTTAAGTAAACGTGGTCAAATGTAGTGGACAAGCTTAGGCCTTGTGAAGAGATAAGAAAATATACTTTCTTCCTTTCTCTACAGAGCTCGAGGCCTCTCTGTATGGAAATTTGCATATATTCTCAGACTTGTTGTAATTTTCACTTTTGTTTAACTGCTCCCCCAAATCTCTCCTTTTCATTCTTTGCTGCAATGGATGGCTTGCTGCCTCAGGGAAGATATAGACATATTTGAATATGAAGGTGATACAAAAACCAGAAGACATCAAAAGAAATTAAACAAAAGTCAAATCAACAAGCATTTCTTAATCACCTACATTGCACCAAACTATGTAAAGTTCTAGGAGTACAAAGAAAGCCAAAAATGGTCTTGCTCTTAAGGATATCAAAGTCTAACAGACTGCAAACAATTATATATTTACAAAAAATGTACATAGTCTAAATTGGAAATAATCTCAGAGAGAAAATTCTAAGATCACTGAAGCCTGGAAAAGACTTCTGGCAGAAGGTAGGACTTTAGATGATTCTTGAAGGAGAAAAAAATGAACAAAATTCAATTGATATGTTGTCAACGTTTCATTTGGGGGGAAAAGAATCTACTGAATTTAATAGATTCTTCAATATAATTGAAAGTTTTTATATCTTCTTCCATAATTTGTGCTTCATATTTTTGCTGCCACTCTATCACCTCAACAATCTTCTATTAAGTACCTGGAATAGTGAGCATTCAGGGTATCACTTTAATAAAAGAGAATGCTGTTTGAAATTTTGTGAACAGATTTAAAAACCATATCTAACTATTGTGTTACCATAACTACCTCACACACATTTTCTGTAGTTCTCTGACAGCATGAAATACTTGTATTTCTATGCAATGAGAGTGATTGACAGATGACAATCTCTAGCATAAACATGAAACCATTCACTACTTGTACCAAAGTAGGAGAATCTTTCTCTTCCTCTTTTCTTCTTCCCTTTTAAGTTTTCAGCAGAAATAGGTGGGGTATATTGAGTGGTCAATTAAATTTTTAAATGTAAATGCATTCTTTTTTTTAACTTTATTTCTTTTCTTTTCTTTTTGTTTTGTTTTGGTGAGGCAATTGGGGTTAAGTGACTTGCCTAGGGTCACATAGCTAGTAAGTGTCAAGTGTCTGATCTGAGACCAGACTTGAACGCAGGTCCTCCTGACTCTAGGGCCAGTGCTCTATCCACTGTGACCTAGATTCCTAGGTTCCTAGATACCTAGATTCCCCAAAATGCATTCTTAATAACCAAGAATACTTAGACTCCTTGCTTTTTCTAGTGAGCAGTCTGGTTACCCATCTATACAAACTTTCAGTTTACAAAAACAGAGATACTTAATTCTCTATTTGTAGGCTTAACTCATTCTCTTACCCTCCAACTATTGTTTCATGCCCTTCCCTACCAATCTCTATAACTAATTTGTCCCCTATACAGAAGAACTGCTAAAATCCATGTAGTTGCTCATCACCAGCTCATCAGTTATGCTTGATGACTCTGTCCTTATTTTGAAGGGGATTTGGGGCTGTAAGTCTCTACTTTTTCCTTGTATATCAGGTTCCACCTGATGCTTTGCTTCCAGTATTTGTATCCCTGTATTACTCTTTATACCTGATCTTCAGTTCTTACTATCATACACAATACTACAGATCCTTTGAGACTGAGGCCCTCCTTTACTCTTTCTAGTTGTTTCCAAGTACTTAAATTCTACTCTCAAACCCCAGGACCCATCATGGTGCCTTTGCTACCTACCAGAAGACTTCCTTTACATTGATCAACTGCTAACTTTAACCTCTGATGCCTGTCATATACCAGAATCATGTTCACCAGAAACCTCCCTGTTATCCACTACTAGAACTCTTTAGTAGAGAAGGATATCTTTCCCAATCAGATTTTATGTTTTGCCTTTCTTTGCTAAGTTAAATTCCACAGAGTATTTCCTAAAAATAGACTAAGATGTCTAACCTAACTCCACTTTCCCATAAGTAGAAGTGCTAGTTTAATAAAAAATAATAATAGTCATTTATATACTACTATAATGTTTCCAAAGGACTTCATATCTGCAGCTTCATTTAATCTTCACAACAATCTTATGATGTAGGTACAATAAATATTGTTACTCCATTGTACAGAAGATTAAACTGTGGCTAGTGTGAGAAGAGGATCTAAACTCAGTTTACTTTTTTCTGCTATCCATTGATGGACTGTCCACCATTATCTGCTGATTCTCCTTTATATCTAGATGTTTGACTGACTTTGTTATTATTCTAAGAACTAGCTATGACTTATTCTAGTTAAGTTTTATACAAATGAATTGTTGAACATCTGGAAATGTTATTCTAAGCAACATAACTTTGTTAGCATAAGCCATACAGCTGTAAAGAATATGGAAAAGTAATACCCATTCCTATTAAAAACACTAGAGAGCATAGGAATAAGTGGAGTCTTCCTTAAAACAACAAGTAGCATCTACCTAAAACCTTCAGCAAACATCATATGTAATGGGGAGAAGCTAGAAGCATTTCCAGTAAGATCAGGGGTGAAACAATGATGTCCATTATCACCACTGTTGTTCAATATCATACTGGAAACATTAGCTTTAGCAATAAGAGAAGAAAAATAAATTGAAGGTATTAGAATAGGCAAAGAAGAGACAAAGCTATCAATCTTCGCAGATGATATGATGATACACTTAGAGAATCCTAGAGAATCAAGTAAAAAAACTATTTGAAATAATAAAAACTTTAGCAAAGTTGCAGGCAATAAAGTAAACCCACATAAATCATCAACATTTCTATATATTACCAACAAAACCCAACAGCAAGAGATAAAAAGAGAAATTCCATTTAAAGTTATTGTAGACATTATAAAATATTTAGGAGTCAACCTCCCGAAACAAACTCAATATATGAACACAATTACAAAGCACTTTTCACATGAATAAAGTCAGGTTTAAATAATTGGAAAAACATCAGTTGCTCATTGGTAGGCAGAGCTAATATAATAAAAATGACAATTCTACCTAAACTAATTTACTTATTCAGTGCCATACCAATCAAACTACCAAAAATTATTTTAGAGAACCAGAAAAATAATAACAAGATTCATTTGGAATAACAAAAGGTCCAGAATGTCAAGGGAACTAATGAAAAGAAATTCAGGGGAAGGTGGCCTAGCCATTCCAGATTTTAAATTGTATTATAAAGCAGCAATCATCAAAACTACTTCGTACTGGCTAAGAAATAGAGTAATGGATCAGTGCAATAGATCAATATGCACGATATAGTAGTCAATGACTAAAGTAATCTATTAGTTGATAAATCCAAAGACCCCAGTTTCAGAAATAAGAACTCACTATTTGCCAAAAACTGCTGGGAAAACTGGAAAAGAATATGGCAGAAACTAGGCATAGACCAAAATCTCACACCATATACCAAAATAAAGTCAAAATGGATACATGATTTAGATATAAAGACTGATACTATAAGCAAACTGAGAGAACAAGGAATCATTTGCTTATCAGACTTATGGAAAATGGAAGAATTCATGACCAAACAGGAGATAGAGAACACTACGAAATGCAAAATGGATAACTTTGATTACATTAAATTGAAAAGTTTTTGCACAAACAAATCTAATGCAACCAAGATTAAAAGGAAATTAGAAAATTGGGAAAGAATTTTTACAACCAGTCTCTCTGAGAAGGGCCTCATTTATAAAATATATAGAGAATTAAGTCAAATTGATAAGAATACAAGTCATTCCCCAATTGATAAATGGTCAAAGAATATGAACAGGCAGTTCTCAGCTGAAGAAATTAAAGCCATCTATAGTCATATGAAAAAATGCTCTAAATCACTATTGATTAGACAAATGCAAATCAAAACAAATCTGAGGTACCACATCACACATATCAGATTGGCCAACATGACCAAACAGGAAAATGATAAATGTTTGAGAAGATGTGGGAAAATTGGAACACTAATGCATTGTTGGTGGAGCTGTGAAATGATCCAACCATTTTGGAGAGCAATTTGGAACTATGCCCAAAGGGCTATAAAAATGTGCATGCCTTTTGACCTAGCAATAGCACTTCTAGGGCTATATCCCAAAGAGATCATACAAATGGGAAAAGGATCCACGTGTACAAAAATAGTTATAGCAGCTCTTTTTGTGGTGGCAAAGAATTGGGAATTGAGGGAATGCCCATCAATTAGGGAATGGCTGAAAAAGTTTTGGTATATGAATGTAATGGAATACTATTGTGCCATAGTAAATGAGGAGCAGGCAGACTTCAGAAAAACCTGGAAAGACTTGTATGGACTGATGCTGAGTGAAGTGAGCAGAACAAGGAGAACATTGTACACAGTAACAGCCATGTTTTGTGATGACTAATATTGATAAGACTTAGCCCTTCTCTGCAATGCAAGGATCTAAGACATCTCCAAAGGTCTCATGATGGAAAATGCTATCCACATCCAAAGAAAGAACTAGGGAGTATGAATGAAGATCGAAGCATAGTATTTGCTACTTTTTTTCTTCTGTTGTGTTTTGTTTCCTCTTTCTGGTGGTTCCTCCTATTGGTTCTCATTCTTCCTTACAATATCACTAATGTGAAAATATGTTTAATAGGAATATATATGCATAGCTTATAGCAGATTGTGTGTCATCTTGGGGAGGAAAGCAGGGAGGGAGGGGGAGAAAAATTTAAAACTAAAAAGCTTATGGAAGTGATTTTTGATAAATCAAAATAAATTAATAAAAAAAAGTTCAACAGATGTAAAAAAAAGAACTATAAATGGATGATACAACAAAAAAAATATGGAAAAGTCTTATACAAGGCATAGGGTTATGAGATTCAGAACCAGAAATAATGTTTGGTAAATACTGGTTTTAACCTTTCTTTTTAAAGATGAAGATACTGAGGCACAGATGGAATAATTTACTTGCTCAAGATTATACAATCAAAAAGCAACAGAACCAGGATTCAAATCCTCATCCTTTTACTCCAAATCCAGGGCTCCTCCTATTATAAGGGAGAATAGAAATGTAATGGAGGGAGGGTCCTCTTTTGTCCTTATGATCAATCAGTCAATAAACACATTATTCACCTACTACATTCCAAACACTGTGCAAGGCATTGGACATGCATTGTTCATATATACCAACCCCCACAAAAGCAAATATGGAGGCTTTCAAGTCTATCAATGGTTAACAAATAATACCTGATAAAGTTCATCTCTCAGACTCCTTTACACTTATTCCTACTCCTGTTAATATACTGAGTCTGAGCTTTATGACAGCACTCACAGAAAATACAACTGAGTGAAATTGAAACTGACATATTGAATCGTGTATATGCTAGAGTGTAGTCAGGCAGTTATTTGCTTGCCCGTTAATAAAAGTTTATGAAGTGACAGGGTAGGAGAAGCAAAGCTGAGAAGGATAAACAGTGTGTGGAAGGAACTCCAACAGGAAGTTGAGAAAACCTTCAGACACACTAAGACTTCAACCTTTCATAATTTAATGGGAAACTCTTCACCTGAGATATTTAATAATTACCAGAAAACCAAATCAACTGAAATCCAGTAGATTCACCCATATTGAAAGGCTAGAAATTCACTTTGCAAAAAGAGTTGAAATAAATTTTATTAGACTGTTCAGTATGGTAATGTAAAACCCATTATACCGAGATAGAGAAAACATAAGGAAGATTTCACCAACTTGTCAAAATATAAAGAGCCAGGACTAGATGTAGGCAAAGTACACAGCTACCCACTGTAATATGCCATAGAGTCTGAAAGGGAATTTTTTTTTATATTTTTGTAATTGCATATATTTTAATGCCAAAATTCTGATATCCACATAATGGTCATTTTATTTCATGATAATGATTTATTCAGTGCCTATTTGCCAAGCACTGAACTTGGCACTAGGGATGATACAAAGACAGAAGTGAAGTAGTTCCTGCCATGAAGGAGCTTACATTCAATTAAGAGAAACAACATGCACATGTTGTTATTATATATAAAATGGATAATACAGTGACATATGTGGAGACAGCACAAGCAAAATTGGGGGGAGGGAGTGACAATACTGCTCATGATCACTTTCTTGCCACAGAAAAGTTGCCATAGACAAAACAAACAAGCAAACAAATGAACAAGGAACCAACAACCTAATGAACAAATAAATAAATCATGCTAGTTCCATTTCTGCTGGATAGCAGTCTACTTCTAGTCCTATTCTTAAAGCTTTTCTCATTTGGCAATATTTTCCTAAACCTGTTTTAAGCCAGCAAAGGGTCAATCTCTAAGCTATGATGAATTATCTGATGCACATGAACAGGGCAACCCTAGATAAGTCACTTAACCACCCTGGGCCTCAGTTTCCTTCTCTGTAAATTGAGATCAGACTAAGTTGCCTCTGAGTTCCCTTCTGACTTTAATCTGTGATCCCATAAGCATGTGGCACTAGAACATACAACTTGGAGTTAGAAAAATCTGAATATGGGTCTTTCCTCAGACACTTTTAAACTATGTGATCCTGGGCAATTCACTTAACATCTCTCAGCTTCAATTTCCTCATCTGTAAAGTAGGAGTAATAATAATAGCACTTGCATCATGGGAATGTTGTAAGAATAGAAAAAAATAACATAAGTAAAGTGTTTTTCACATGGTAAAATGCTATATAAATGCTAACAATTATGAGAGTGGGACCTTTATGGAGGTCAGCAAGACAGATAAAATTAAAAGATGGAGTTAATAAAGTTAAGCAGTCAAGTGGAACAATGGATAAGTTCTGGCCTAGAGTTAGGAAGATCTATTTTCAAATCCAACCTCAAACATTTAGTAGTTGTGTGACCCTTGGCAAGGCAATTAACTTCAATCTATCTCAGTATTCTGATCTGTAAAAGGCAGATGATAGTAGTTTCTACTTCTCAGGATTGTTGTGAGGATCAAATAATATTTGTATGTTGTGAGGATCAATGACAATTGTGAAGTGCTTAGCATATAACCTGACACATACTAGGCACTTAATAAATGTTTATTCCCTTCCATTCAAGAAGGATAATAAGGTAGAATAAACATTCCAAAATATTGCATTTAGTTTCTAAATATTATCTATATTTTCCAGTGACTCTATTTATTCTATTTAATCAGTGGTTTGTCTATTTTTAATATCATACATGTTCTTTATGGGAGGAATCACGTTCACAAAGATGGTGAAGTTCTGCAGATGGTTTTCATAGTTTTGATAGTTCAGGTCAAAAATGGAATTTATCTTACTTGCAAAATTAGTTATGCCTCATTACATCATAATAAGCTTCCTTGGGAAATATAAATAACAGAGAGGCAAGATATGGTCTACAGAGCACAGGTGGATAAGTTGATGTAAGTACAAAAATGCATATCTCTTCAGATAGCTCAATTAATATCTTTGTGAAATATTCTTGAGAAATAGAGTTATACAAATGTTACATATTGGTCACTTATAAAATTTTATTTTTGATTACAGATAGCTCTGGATTAGTGCTATCAATGAATCCCTTGAAGAGCCTCTTTTTTCCCCAAATTCACACTATTCAAAGTTATAATTATGCAAAATATGGCAACTGGTTCAATGGTAATACTTAGTGAAAATTCAAACAATGCAACAAGTTCAGGGATTTCATTATTTGCACTAATCAGTAACTAAATATTCTCTCATTTTGTTTCTTTTTTTTTTTTTTACTTTTTTAAGGCATTTGAGGTTAAGTAACTTGCCCAGAGTCACACAGCTAGTAAATGTCAAGTGTTTGGTCTGAGGCCAGATTTGAACTCAGGTCCTCCTGACTTCAGGGTTGGTGTTCTATCCACTGCACAACTTAGCTGCCCCTCTCATTTTGTTTCTAATGAAATCTTATTGGAAGTTTCTATGGTTGGTGAGTGTAGGTCATAGAAACTAGAGGCAGCAGTTACCAGTACACCCCCCAATGTCCTTTCACTAATATTCTTGTCATTAGTATCATAGACTCCAGTGGGAGGAGTGTGCTGATTATGTCACTGAACCAATCCTAATCTTACCATTCTCCTTCCTCTTCTTCAGGAAATCTGGCAACTATAGAGATGACTTTCAGAATAAACATTGTCTTCTCTAAGGGAATAAGCCAACTTTCCTGACAGTGTCTCCCCATCCTGGAGACAGTTATGCTGTGTATTGAGTCTACTCATTCCACGGTATTTATGCACAAATGTCTGAATTGTTAATAGTGACTGAGCTCTGTTCTTCTATGGATGAGACAAGTTACAGTCAGTTTAAATAGGTATTTGGCCAGTTCATTGTCTAGACTGAGAGTACAGACTTGGTAACTTATTTACCTAGAATAGAAGCATAAAACTAGATTTGGAAGGAACTTCAAAAGTCATGTAGTCTTATTCCTCTTCTTTTATGGATGAGAAAATGGGGCCCAGGAAAGTTACATTACTTACCCAAGGTCACAAAGGCAGTAAGTGATGGACACAGGAATTCACCCAGGCCCTCTGACTGCAGTCAACATTCTTTTCACTCTATCATGTTAAACTGACCAGACTTTTACTGAGAGAGAAACTTATAGATTCAAGTTGAAGTGAAGGCAAAATACTTGTAGAACTAGACAAATTCAATCAGTTTTTTCTTAATTAAAATCCAAAAATTATGAAATAAGTTGGTCTGAATTACCCAAATACTTGAAGATTACCTAAGGTTTGCTAGTTGTTGTAGGATTTTTTACATAGAATTATTGAGATTCTTCCTTGCATATATCTTCTTCCTACTTTATCAAGAAGAATGTAAGCTTGTTGAGGTCATGGATGATTTTGCTTTTACCTTCATATTCATTACACCTAGCACAATACTGGGCACATATTTTAGTAGGTGCTTAATAAATACTTGTTGAACTGGATTTTCTCTTCATCATTATCTTCATATTCTATCATGTTAGTTGGGATTGCTACACACCTACAAAAAGAACATATGGGCTAATCTCTACCCATTCTCAGACACTGTGAATTGTAGTAGGTGTTTGTGTTTACTCTTTTCTTAAAATTACCTAAAGATTCATCTTTTAAATCCTGAATTTAACAGATAATAATTGTTATTGTCAGTAGAATTAAGTACAATTATCATTTTATGATGACATTTAATATGCATAAAATATCTCTGCATAGCAGTGTGGTGGAAATAAAGCAGGCAACTTTTAAAAAATCTCTTGTGTTGTTTTTTATTTTTGTTGCAGTTAAATAAATATTGCATAATATAGGTTACAATAACATTCCTTTGTCAAAAGACAAGGCCAGCCTAGAAAAGAATGGAAAAAGTCAGCAACTGAGTAGAGAGAATAAACAAAACAGTTTTCTTTCTCAGCTAGTCTTTTTTAAATCACTAAAACTGGAAAACATATAACCCAACAGCCCACAAACTAAATCCTTGCATAATATTATACTGTTGCTTATTTATAGTCTATGATGTGATAGCACATGTTACAAGACCCCTATGTTCTTAAGACTGAAATTGTAATCTTACACCTGTATACACTTAGTATATTTGTGTACATTATCATGTATGTTTATAAAGACATTACTGTGACATCAGATGTTTCAAGCAATTTTTTTTCTTTCTAGTGGTTATAATTTTACACCATTATACCTACTCTTTTTCTTTTTGGCATCTAGATGGCCTAATATGTAGAATGTTGGGCTTGGAGTAAGAAAAATTTGAGTTCAACTCCTGCCTCTGACACTTATTTTGCTATGGATCTTGACTACTTAACCTCTCAGTCTCAGTTTCTACAATTATAAAATGGTAATAATAATAATAATAGTAACAACTTCACAGTTATAAGAATCAATAGTGATAACATTTAAAATTATTTGTAAACCTTAATGTGCTATATACATACAAACAATAGGTATTGTTATTGTAGATGTGGTTATTTTTATTATGCTTGTGAAGTACATTTTCTGGATGGAGTTGTTATAGTCTACGACAATAAAGCTAAGCAAAGTTAAATTCATAGTGGGACCAAATGAATATTCTCAGTTCATAATTCTAAGCAAGTTGGAGGACAAAGCATTTTGTATGAAAAAAATGGAATTTTTAGTAGACTGTGATACCAATATGTGTGAACAATATGGCATAAGAGTCAAACAAACAAACAACCTAGTGAGATTTCTGGCTACATTGAGTGCTATGGTAACCAGAATTTGGGTTGTGGTCAGTCATGAACAGAGTCTGGTTTCAGCTCCTAATATGTAGAGGGACTTTATCAAAAGTAATCATAATTATCTCATGATATTTACTTTAAGACTGTATTATTATAAATATAACATCTTAAGGATATAGAGATAAATAAGACAAAGAAGTAGATTGAGAATTTTTATCATTATGACATGTGATTTGCCAACACACAAGAGAAAAATACAAAGAAAACCATAGTATTAAAGAATCAGTGGAGACCTAACCAAAGAGGGAAGTTCGGCATTTTTAAATGCAAGTTCAATGTGAATATTACCAGGAACATAGAGCGAACCCTCCATCCTCCAGTTGAAATTCTGACTCATCTCATGAAAGTCTATGCTAATAGATTATAAAAAGAGTAAAATAACAGATCTGGAATTACTATCTGAATGACATTTGGAGTGGTATCAAATAAGAGTAACAAATGCAGATATCTTGGAGACTTAAGGACAGTGGACTACAAATATCTGAATATGAGGTCTTGTGTCCAAAAGGGAAAGGACAATCCTAGTTATGTTTGAGCAGTGTGCTTTTTCAGTCATGCAGTCATGTGGAGTTAGAAAAATACTTTTCAGAATGCGTGAAAAGATAGGATAATACCACGATACTCTTCCATAGTCAAACCATATCTGGAGATATGGGTTCCTTCTATGTTGAGTAGACTAGAGAAGCTGGATCATCTTGAGAGAGACCAGAAGAGGAAGACAAATATAAGAAAGGATCTCAAGATCATGCCATGCAGATTGACCAAAGGAATTGAGGGAGTTTAGCCTAGGGAAGAGAAGACAATCACAATGAGGGAAGGGAAGTAAGAAGAGATGACGGAAATACATTTACACCAAGAAGCGAAATTACAGATAATCCAATCTACAACCTCACATTGCATAAATGAGGAAAAATGCACCTCTGACAAGTTATATGAGATCATCTCTCATGTTCCTTTTGCTTTAAAGCCTATGATCCTAAAATTTAGAGCAAATGGGGAGTGGGACAGACTTAATCTACAACTATATATGTTTCAAGATGGGTTCTGTAAGAGGAGAAAAATGTAATATAATCAGCAATGATGTGACCTTGTGGATGCTTAGGAAGAGGGAGGTAATGTGCTTTTAGGAATTTCTACCTTTACTATTATAGCAGGAGTTTACAAATAACCACAGACAAAATTTTGTGCTTCGGGTGATTGTGGTATATTTCCTAATACCTGACATAGGCCCACATTCATTTTGGTAAAACACTCTTAGAATGATTGGATCATAAAACCAGTTCCCGTTTTAAAATGTGCACTTCCAGGAACAAATGTGAACTGCTTTCTATGCCCCTCATAACTTAAGAGTACTCCTATCTCTCTAGTCTTATTACACCATACTCCCCAATATGTACTCTTCAATCCAGTGGCATTGTTCTCCTGGCTGTTCAAGAACAAGACACTCCATCTTTTGGCTCCCTTTATTTTCTCTTGCTGTCCCCCATGCCTGGAAGATTCTCCCTCCTCTGTTCTGACTACTGACATCCCTGTCTTACTTTAAATACCAACTAAAACACCACCTACTACTGGAAGCCTTCCTTAATCCCTCTCAATTCCAATGCTTTTCCTCTCTTAATTGCTTCCTATTTATCCTTTATATACCTTGCCTTTCATAGATTTATTTACATGTTGTCTCTCCCTTTAGATTGTAAGTTCTTTGAGGGCAAGGACTGTTGCCTCTTTTTGTATTCTTAGCACTGAGCACAGTTCTTGGCACATAGTAGACACTTAATAAATGTTTATTTATCAATTGATTTCTTCAAAGACTCTTTAGACAAAATCCATTCATTCATCTTAGAGAATTCTATTGGTTCTTGGTTTGATTATAATGTGACCCTTCCAGTAACCCAGGAATGAATCTTTCAAAGTCTGGACTACAGGGCAAACAATTCTGGCTTGTGTCTTATCCTAATGGTGTGCAGAAACTCTTTAAAGGCTCATCATACATTATTCTATCCACTAGGGAGACTTAGGAGTTTAACGGAAGAAATGGAGAAGTGCTTTGGATAAATCACTTAAACTTTCTGGGCCTCAGTTTCTTCAGCTGTAAAAATGAAAGGATTATACTAGATGATCTCTAAGAGTTTTTCCTCATCTCCAAATCCTATCATATTGTGATATCTCCAGGGATTTCCAGATTCACTAGAGTGTCAGGGCAAAAACAAACCAACAAAAAAAAAACAGTATGTTGAAGAAGAAAATGACAATTTCAGTGAAATTTGGTAATAAAACAGTTTTAAAATCTATTCATACACCAATGTTCCTACCTGCTTTGGGTTAACTAGTGTTTCTGGAAAATAACCTTTTTCCATTTAAAGAAAATAGGAACATAAATGTACTGTTGGTTGAGCTGTGATTTGGTATAGCCATTCAGGAAAGTCTTTTGGAACTATGACACCAAATTCACTCAATCATCCATAATTCCTGACCATTACTAGGTTTATACTCCAAAGAGTTAAAAAAAAAGATGAAAATGATCTATGTGTACAAAAATATTTATAGAAATTTGATTTGTAGTAGCCCCAAACTCAAAAAATAATGAATATAGAACTAGGAAATCACCAAACAAATTACTGCATTGCAATGTTACAGAATACTATTGCAATAAAAGAAAAAATAAAATGGACCGTTTGAGAGGAAACTGGGAAGACCACTATGGATTGGTGCAGATTGAAGTCAACAGAACTAAGAGAATTATATAATGACAACAATATAAAGAATATCAAATCTAAAATACTTTAGAACTCTGATTAATGAAATGATGAATCATGATGCTAGAGGACTGAAGAAGAATATTTTGTTATCTGGTGCAGACAGCTGGTGGCACAGTGAATAGAGTGCTGAACCTAGGATCACCTAAGTTAAAATCTAGCCCCATAAAGTAACTAGTTTTGTGACCCTGGGGCAAATCACTTAATATTTGTTGCCTCAGTTTCCTCAACTGTAAAATAGGAATAATAAAACATCTACTTAGCAAGGTTGTTATGAAAATCAAATAAGATAATATTTAATGTATGTGATATACATGTATATATGTATATGCACATTTGTATTATGTATGCATGTGTGTGTATTTGTTCCCTTTCCCTTCTACCAGATGTGAGAAGTGATGGATTTGAAATGTAAAATGAGATATGTATTTTTGGATATGGCCAACAATGAGGATTTTTTCTGTATTATATGTATTTGTTATAACAGTTTTATTTTTATCTTATTCTTTTGATTGTTCTATTGAGGGAGGAAAAATAAATGGAAAAATAATAAATGCATGTAAATAAATAAATAAAATAAAAATGGAGAAAATAATCTTTTTCTTTTGCACTATCTATTCATTTAAAATTTGGCACTCACAATGCAATTCAAAACAAATAAAATAACAATAAAACAAGCATTTGTTAAATGTCTACTAAGGTCAGCATGAGAGGCAATCCAGAATAGTGGATATAAAGATGGACTTGAAGTCAGGAAAACCTGACTATAAACTTTGTCTTTACTCCTGTATAACCCTAAACATTTAATCTTTCTTTGCCTTGTAGAATTCTCTAAGACTCAACTACTAAATTAAAGTGCTTTATCTGGTAGTTGAAATTGCCTTAATGAGTTCCCGCTTATGAGAAAAATTAAAAATCATATCTATATTGACTTACTCCATTTTCCTCTGTCTTTGGAAAACTACTTAACACAGGGATCAGTACAAGTTGGTGATTCCTCAAGGGCTTTTCACTCTATGATACAAACAAAATTTGAAGGTAGTCAACTAAAATATACAAGATTGTAATATTAGAGAGTATTTTTAAAGTGCTATGTGAGGTGTGAAGCAAAAAAGGTTGTTACTGCCATGGGTTGAGGTATGGCATGGAGAAAGAGATTAATTCATTCCTAATTCATAAGTTAATGTTAATAATTTTAACATCTAAATTAAAAATTGAAACTTTTTTTGTTTCACACTTCATACACAATACAATAATAAATTTGGTTCTGAGCTAATAGAGGCAAATAGTACAAGAGTACAGTTTTTTTTCTTCTGAAAATCTTCAAAATCTCATATTTTCTGTTTCCTAAAACTCTTCAAATTCAATCTAATAAATATTAATGAAGTCCCTGATCTCAGTAAGATATTGTGCTATGTGCCAGGGGTACAAAGATTTAATCTGGTCTATATCTTTTGTTTTTCTTTTTTCCCCATTTAATGGTATTTTATTTGTTCCAATTACACATAAAGATACTTTTCAACATTCATTTTTGTGAGATTTCAAGTTCAATTTTTCCCTCTTCTCCTCCTGCCCAAGACATCAAGCAAACTAATAAGAAATATCAGAACCAAAGGGAAAAAAATTATGATTAAGAAAAAAAATGAAAAGAATATGTTTTGATCTGTGTTCAGACTCCATAGTTCTTTCTCTGGATGTGGATAGCATTTTCCACCATAAGTTTTTTGGAATTGTCTTGGATAATTGTTTTGCTGAGAAGAGCTACTTCAATTATAGTTGATCATTGTACAATGTTCTATTAATGTGTACAATGTTCTCCAAGTTCTGCTCACTTCACTCAGCATCAGTTCATAGAAGTCTTTTCAGATTTTTTTTCTGAAATCTACTTGATCATCATTTCTCATAGCATAATAGTATTTCACTGCATTCATATACCACAACTTGTTCAGCAATTCCCCAATTGATGGGTATCCCCTCAATTTCTAGTTCTTTGTGACCACAAAAAGCTGTTATGAATATCTTTGTACATGTGGGTCCTTTTCTCTTTTTTATATCTTTGATACAGATATAATAGCAGTCTTGCTGAATCAAAGGGTGTGAACAATTCTGCAGCCCTTTGAGCATAGTTCCAAATTCCTGTCCAGAATGGTTGGATCAGTTCACAACTAAACCAACAATGTATTAGTGTTCCAATTTTCCCACATCTTCTTCAACATTTGTCATTTTCTTTGTCATATTAGTCAATACGATAGGTTTCAGGTGGTACCTCAGAGTTGTTTTAATTTGCATTTCTCTAAGCAATTAGTGATTTAGAGGATTTTTATATGACTACAGACAACTTTAATTTCTTCATCTGAAAACTGCCTGTTCATAACCACTTATCAATTGGGAAATGACTTGTATCCTTATACATTTGACTTAGTTCTCTGTATATATGAGAAATAAGGCTTTCTTCAGTAGCACTGCCTGTAAAAATTGTTTCCCAGCTTTCTTCTTTCCTTCTAATCTTGGTTGCATTGGTTTTGTTTGTGCAAAACTTTTCTAATTTGATGTAATCAAAATTATTTATTTTGCATTTCATAATGTTCTCTATCTTTTGTTTAATCCTTTTTCTTTCTTTCTTACTTTCTACCTTTCTTTGCTTACACACATTGGACAGGCAAACTATTCCTTCCTTGCTCTCCTAATTTGCTTATGGTATCACCCTTTATGTCTACATCACATACCCATTTCAATACCCATCTTGGTATACGGTATGAAATGTTGGTCCATGCCTAGTTTCTGCCATACTATTTTCCAGTTTTCCCAGCAGTTTTTGTCAAATAGAGAGTTCTTATCCCAGAAGCTGTAGCCTTCGGGTTTATTAAATAGTAGATTACTATAATCATTGACTACTGTGTCTTGTGTACCTAACCTATTCAACTGATTTACCATTCCATTTCTTATCCAGTACCAAACAGTTCTGATGATTGCTGCTTTATAATATAGTTTTAGATCTGATATGGCCAGGCCATCTTCCTTTGCAATATTTTCTTTATTCCTTAATATTCTTCACCTTTTGTTCTTCCATATAAATTTTGTTGTTATTGTTTCTAGCTCTATATTTTTTTTGGTAGTTTGATTGGCATGATGCTGAATGAGTAAATTAGGCAAAATTATCATTTTTATTCTATTAGCTCAGCCTACATATAAACAATTGAATTTTTCCTAATTATTTAGATCTGACTTTATTTGTGGGAAAAGTGTTTTGTAATTGTGTTCATATAGTTCCTGGGTTTGTCTCAGCAAGTAGACTCTCAAATATTTTATATCATCTACAGTTATTTTAAATGGAATTTCTCTTTCTGTCTCTTGCTGCTGAGTGTTATTGGTAAAATATAGAAATACCGATTATTTATATGGGTGTATTTTGTATTCTGTGACTTTGCTAAAGTTGTTAACTAGTTCAAGTAGTTTTGTTTTTAGTTGATTCTCTAAGTATACCATCATATCATCTGCAAAGAGTTAATTTTGTTTTCTCATTGCCTAGTCTAATTCCTTCAATTTCATTTTCTTATCTTATTGCTAAAATCAACAATACTAGTAAAATATTGCATAATAGTGGTCATAATCGGTGTCATTGTTTTACCCTTCATCTTACTGGGGAAGTTTCTAGCTTATCCCCATTACATATACTGCTTGCTGATAGTTTTGGATAGATATTACTTATCATTTTAAGGAAAACTCCTTTTATTCTTATGTTCTCTAGTGTTTTAATAGAAATGGGTGCTGTATTTTATCAAAAGCTTTTTCTGCATCTATTGAGATAATCATACGATTCCTCTTGGTTTAGTCATCGATATGATCAATTATGCTGATAGTTTTCCCAATATCAAACTAGCCCTGCATTCCTACTATAAACCCCACCTGGTCATAGTGTATTATCCAGGTAATAAATTATTGTAATCTTTTTGCTAATATTTTATTTAATATTTTGGCTTCAATATGCATTAGGAAATTGTTCTGTGATTTTTTTCTCTGTTTTGGCTTTTCATGGCTTATGTATCAGCACTACATTTTCAACATAAAAAGAATTTATCAGGACTCCTTCACCTATTTTTCCAAATAATTTATATAACATTGGAATTAATCATTCTTGATATGTTTGGTAGAATTCACTTGCAAATCCATCTGGCCCTGATGATTTTTTTTCCTTAGGGAGTTCATTGATGGCTTGTTCAATTTATTTTCCTAAAAAGGGGTTATTTGAGTATTTTATTTCAATTTAATATAATCAAAATTACTCATTTCATATCTCATAATACTCTCTATCTCTTGTTTGTTCACAAATTGTGTAAGATATTGGTCTATGCCCAATTTCTGCCAGACTGCTTTTCAGTTTTCCCAACAATTTTTACCAAATAATGAATTCCAAGACCTCTAAGCCTTTAATACAGAAACCATGAAGCCTTGTATAATTCTGACTGTGACTCTTTGATATGTGAATTGTTTCTTTCTGCAGTATTTTATCCTGGACCTGATAATTCTGGAATTTAACCACAATATTCTTTGGGGTTTTCATTTCAGTATCTCAGGAAGTGATCAGTGGATTTTTTCAATGACTATTTTATCCTCTTTTTCTAGGATATCAGGGCTGTCTTTTTATCTTTTATTCCTCCTTTTCCATTTGGTCAATTTTAGTTTTTAAAGAGTTTTTTTTTCCTTCAAGGGATTTTTTTTTCCATTTGACTAATTGTATTTTTTAAGGAGTTGTTTTCTTCAGTCAGTTTTTGTCCATCCTTTTCCAAGCTGTTGACTCTCTGTTGCATAACGCTCATGTCTTGTCCCATTTTTTTCTTCTACCTCTCTTATTCGATTTTTAAAAACATTTTTGAGGGGCAACTAGGTGGTGCAGTCAATAGAGCACCAGCCCTGGAGTCAGGAGGACCTGAGTTCAAATCAAGCCTCAGACATATAACACTTACTAGCTGTGTGACTCTGGGCAAGTCACTTAACCCTAATTGCCTCAAAGAAAGAAAGGAAGAAAGAAAGAAAGAACATAAAACTTTTTGAGCTCTTCCAAGAAGGCTTTTTGGGCTTTGGACCAGTTCATGTTCCACTTTGAGGTTTTGCTTATAGCCATTTTGACAGTGTGGTCTTCTTCTGAGTTTGTTTTGATCTTCCTTATTGCCTAGTAGCTTTCTATTGAATAGGCTCTTTTCTGGTTTCTGCTCATCTTTAAGCCTATTTTGTGATTTTTAAAGTTGTGTTCTACTCCTGAGACACATGGGGCACTGTCCCAAGCTTCTCGCACTGGGAACCAGGGGTCAGATCACTGACTTTCTGCACTGGGGCCTCTGTGGCTTGCAACTTGCTCACTTCACTGGGGTGTGTTGTACCTGTTGTGCTGGGGTTCTGGGGCTGACAGTTTGCCTTCTGCACCATGGCTAGAGGCCTCACAGCTGGCTTGCTGTGCCACTGGGCTGGGACCGAGGGACCACAGTGGCTGATCTGTGCTGTGGCTAAGAGACTCCTGATGACTTGCCTGGAAACTGCACTGGGCTGTGCTCTCCTTTTACCCAAATGAAACGGACTTTTCCTGAAGTCCTTCTAAACTATCCTAAGCTGTAAAAATGTTTCACTCCATCTTTTTATGGGTTATAGGCTTGAGTTCACGCTTCCTGAGGGAAACTGAGGAGAGCTCAGGTGACTTCCTGTCTTCTCTCCACGATCTTGGCTCCACCAATTTGTTCTATGTCTTACAATAATGATATCCCACATATTCTACCCATTAGGAAAACAAGGTTTTGATGGAGGAAACAGAGAAGTGACTGGGATGAATCACTTAAACTTTCTGGATATCACTGTAATATAAAAGGATGCTTTTAGAAATTTTGTGAGTCTTTCTGGCTCTGTGATCACCATGGCACCCATGAAGAAATCTGTGATGAAGGGCAGCAAGAAAAAGAAGCAAGTCCTTAAGTTTACCCTGGATTGTACCTATCTTGTGGAAGATGAGATTATGGATGCAGCTAATTTTGAGCAGTTTTTACAAGAATGCATCAAAGTGAACAGAAAGGCTGGCAACCTCAGTGGCGGTGTCATAACCATTGAGAGAAGCAAGAGTAAGACAACTGTGACATCAGAGGTGCTATTTTCTAAAAGGTATTGAAGTACCTGACAAAGAAACACTTAACGAACAATCTTCCAGATTGGCTGTGGGTGGTGGCCAACAGCAAGGAGAGTTATGAATTACGGTACTTCCAGATCAACCAGGACAAAGAGGAGGAAGAAGAGGAGGAGGGTTTAATCCAGATCTTCTTGGGTCTGGAAACATTTTGTATATGATCTTGAATAAAACTTGAACCAAAAAAAATAAAAATTTCGTGAACAGTTATGAAAATCATCACTATCTGCCAAGATACCATGACTACCTCACACATATTTTCTGTAGTTCTCTGACAGCAAGAAAGACTTGCCTTTCTGAGCAATGAGAATGATTTATTAATGACATCCTCCATTTACTGCTTCCACCAAATTAGAAATCTTTCTCTTACATATTTATGTTTCATTTTTCAGCAGACATGGGTGGGATAGATTGTGTTGTTGGTTGAAATTTTAAATGCAATACATTCTTAATAGCCAAGGATTATACTAGGTGATCTCTAACAGTTTGTCTCCATCTCTAGAAGAACAAAAGTATCAATACAACATCCCTTGTTTCTAAGGACCTTATATTTGTCTAGGAATGTGCCATGTATACACATATAACTAAATATGTTATTTTGAGAATAGCAATAACTACCAGGTGAGGGAATGCTGTGATAGGATATATGTGATCAGTGGTGAAGGAGGCTGTGAGTTCTAAAAGGAAAAAGTGAAGAAGTAAGGTATTTCAAATTTTTGCAACCTCTAAAAACAATAGTCAAATTCAATGAATATTTAGGAGGTGCCTGTTATATTTAGAGCACTGTCTTAGGCACTGGAAGGAAATATCAAACTAAGGTAAGATATATCTGTCCTCAGGAGACTTACAGATGAATGAGCATGGGGAACAAAATAAACACAATTAAACTATAATACATACTTTTAGTTAGATAAACAACTAGAATCTATTAATTACTTATTCTGTTCTACACATTGTGCTCAGTGCTATGGATATAAAGCAAGGCAAAAAAAAAAATCCCCACTCTCAAGGAGCTCACAGCTTCATGGAGGAAACAACATAAAAAATGTATTTAAACAAGATGTAAAGAAGATAAATTAGAGGTAATCTCAGAGATTAAGCTAAGACTTGAAGGAAGCCAGGGATAATGTTAGGATACAGAGATGAAGAGAGAGCATTCTAGGCATAAAGGATAGCCAACAAAATCACTTACAGTTAAGAGATAAGTTTACGGTGTGTTATATTCAAGGATCCTTTGCAATGGATCAAAGCGTATCTAATTTTAAGTTGAAAATACATCACAAAGGTGAAAAACAAAGCACTATGGGAGGTCTGAAAAGGAATGATGTTACTGACCTGTGAGAGTAGTGAAGGCTTCCTGGAGACAATGGTGTTTGAGCCAGGCTCTATAGGATAGGTAGTTATTCAACATTCTAAGAGAAGAGGGAGGTGGGATAGAGAATAATACAAAGAAGGCACAGAGCTGTCAAAGGACAAAGTTCATTTTATCAGGGATTAAAGAATAGACAGGAGACAAGTTTAATAACTCTTCAAAATAATAATATTTGATATTTATATAGTATTTTAAGGTCTACAAAGGGATTTATATACATTATCTCATTTGATTTGCACAGCAAACACATAGATATAGTGAAAGACATTGTCACTGGTATTTAAAGGAAGAAACTTAGTCTGAAAAAGATCAAATGACTTGTCCAGAGTGATATAGTATCAGAAAATTTAAACCTAGATATGCTGTACATAGCTATACCCTATATGATACTAACATATTCATTATATCATATGCATGCAGATAGTATTATTTTTGAATATAATGAAAAGTCTATATTCTAGCATTAGCTCATATAGGAACTCATTGCTTAGAAAAATTACATAAGTATTTTGTTTTTAATTGATATTATAGTATCAAGCCCTTTCATATATTTTTGAGTAGAGGCAAGAATCAGGGTGATGCTATATCCTGCTTTAAAAAAAATAGAACACATACAGCATACAGGGAAACTCATTAATCTTCAATTGCGTTCTGTTTATTTTTTTTCCTTTTTTCTTCACTCTTTTAAAGAATACTAAACCTCATTTCTTAAGAACATATATCTTTTAATGAAACATTTACACCATGTAATAGGATGTTCCATTTAATGCATAAAATATACACTCAGAAATCCTGTCAATTAGAGCATTTGGAAATGATGTTCCCCTGAGGCTACCAATAGCTTGATTTTAAATGGAGTGTGACAAACAGCTCTAATATGCAATACAGAAGGCTCTCAACAATAATACATCATTGAGAGATTAATACTTGGATAAGGAAGCAATGCAATTTAAAAGAAGACCATTTAGTTGGAAGGCATTAGTTTAGTCCCTGTGCAAAAGGATTAAGTGACACATTTGGTGCTTTGCTCTTCTCTTAATTCTATTATCTGTCACAAGTGGTGTAGTTTGCTCTGAATGAATTTAACTGGCTGGTATTTTGTTTCCAAAGGAAATTTCTTCTAGATAACTCATATATAATATGATATTGACCATTAAGCAGACTTTTCTCTGCAGGTGATCTGGAAATGTAAAAATTAGTGTTTCCAAATTCCTAACAAATATTAATCTTAGGGATTTGGGAATGAGAATTCAGAATTCCTGGGAATTGTGAAGAATTCCTTCAATTATATGCTATTTTGTATGTTTTATAATATTTTAGTTATGTATGTTTGAATAATAATAACCAAGATAATAAAAAGTGACATTTTTTTTGAAAGGGTTATACTATTCTTCAGAGGTTTTCTGTAACAAAAAAATTAATAATAAATGCACAATCTATTATTATTATAAGCCAATATATTATGACAATGATTTAAATACTTGAAAATGAGTTGACTGATTAACTTTATTAAAATTCTTCCAACATTCATAACAGTCTTTACCTATTGTTATGAATATCTATAAATTTTAATAAATAAAAAATATTAAGTTTGTAGTATTTAAAAAGAACTGTAGCCTATGGAGAGTATTCACACATTGGAAAATGCCAGGGGATACATTGGGTAATAATATTAGAATGATGTCACATTTCAGAGTCCCTAGAAAGATTAATAGCACAAAGCAGAATCATGTGCCTACTCATCAATATAAAAACTTATTTTGCTTCTGAAACTTGTTATTACTTGGAACAATACTTGTAGGATTTGTATGTATATTTATTAATATTTGTTTTATTTCTAACAATGACACATCTTTAATTGTAGAGAGGCCCACACATACACTTAAATCATGACAACTATTAAAAGCAAGAATGACTTATCAGATCATGACCATTTTTCTTCGTTGTATTCCTGTCCCACTTCTTGGAAAAGTTGGCCTTAACTTTCAACTTCACATGTCATCATTTCTTGCTATTATTTTTGCCTTGTAATCTGTGGATTTTGTTGAACCAATAATATTTCTATGCTGAATGTTTTACCTTTCATTCTCACAGGAAAATTAGAATTTTTTCCTTGATTTTATTTAATTTATTATTTATTGAAAAAATCAACTGATTTTTCTTGAGATTTGGGATTCAGAAAAAAAACAAAAACATACAAATGTCCTGAGAAATAATGGGAAGGAATTCCCACATGTAAGCACTAATAAAAAAAAATACCTTTATATCTATCTATCTCCCTATCTATCTGAATTTCTATTTCTGGGCTTCAATCAATTTTTCAATTTCTCTAATTTCTCTACCAATGAGATTGCTCAATCTTGTTGAAACTTTCAAAATGAAATTAATTAGTTACTTTGTTTAAAGAACTTTTGATGGTGAAAAATATTTATACTGTCTCATAACTATTAAACCATTATATAATCAAAAGCAAATTACATATTAGTATCTTTTCATCTAAAATACTTTTTATTAATATGCTATTTCCTTCTCCTTATTACATATTGACAGTTTACCTACTTTTTAATTGTTTGGATTCACTTATTACATATGCACATAAACACACACACATATACCCACCTCCCCCTAAATTCTCTCTCTAGTGCTTCATCAAAGTGACCTGAGTTCCCAAAGGCATTATCAATAGGGTATAAGATCTGTTAGTTCCTACCAAACATAAACAAATGTACTCAAAAACACAAACACATTCATATACTATATATGAATGTAAATATGTATATCCTTTCACCTGATGATTTCAACATCTCCAATGACTTCATTGATCATCTCTGGATGATTTTCATGTATGTATGTTCAGCCTTTGTCTCTCACTTGAACTCTAATTTCATATCTGCATCTGCCTGCTATACAGCTAAACCTAGATGTCATGGCAATCTCAAATTTAATATATCCAATATAGAACTCATTCTTTCCCCTTTAAGCTGTCACTCCCCTAAGCTTTGCAAATTCTAGACATGACATTATCCAGGATTACAATCAGTGTCTCATTCCTCAATCTTCGTGTTCCTCACCCCCAATCTATATGCAATTAAATACTAAGTCTCATTGATGATATTCCTAAAACAGGTCTGAGGATATCATTCTTTTACCCAAGAATCTTCAGAACTGTTTATTTCCTCTAAGAGAAGATATGAATGACATTGTCATTTAAAGGTCCTCACAATCTAGTTCCAGACTATCTTTTCATATTTATTTTACATTGTGAATCAATAAGCATTTATTAAAGGTTAACTCTGAGTCAAGAACTCTGCTAAGCACAATTAATCTCCTCCCCATACCATATATTCAATTCATATGAACTTATCTGCTATTCCTTATGCACAATGTTGTATCTTCTATCTCTATGATTTTGCACTGGTTTTGCTTCATGTCTCTACTTTCCTTTTCCTCACCTCCACCCCCTAGAATCTTTAATTTTCTTCAAAATTCTCCTGGCACATAGTAGTGATTTATAAGTATTTGTTGGATAGTATTAGAATAGTCAATTAGTCATTCCACAAGCATTTATTAAGCCCTTGCTGATTGCCAGGATTGTGCCAAGACCGGGAATAAAAAGAAAAAAAATAAAAACAAAATAGATCTAGTCCTGAATAACCTTGCATCAGAATATGGGAGAATTCAGATATATTCACAGATACATACAGAGTAGATGGATGATAGCCCTAGAGGGAAAACCATTAGTAGCTTGAGGATTCTGTTGTGTTGAGCAGAGAAAGAAAGAAAGCAAGGGAAGGTAGGGAGGAAGGCTTGCCTTGGGCAATGGAGTACAGATGTGGAATGTTGCTTGTACTTTCAATTGAGGTCAGTAGATTGTTAATGTTACTTAAATATTTATTTTATTACTAGATACCACTCATCAAGTGGGAGGGGGTTGATCATTTATAGTTTGTAATGTAAAAAATAATAATGAAAAGGGAAAAGCAAGTAGAGCAGTATGGCTTGCCTGTAGAATTTGTGGAAGGTAGTCATATGCAAGAAGATTGGAATATCACAATGGAACCAAGTTATATTGGAAAAAGAGGCTAGGACTATGTTACAAAGACCATTATACATCAAGAACTGGTGTTTCTTTTTTTATTTGCGACATGTAGAAAGCCACTGGAATTTAATTGGCAAGGGGTTGATATGGTCAGATCTATTCTTTGGGAAATTACCTTCATAGATTTATGCAGGAAAGATTAAAGTGAAGGATGAGTTGAAGAAGGAAAACCAATTGGAAGGTTATTTTAGTAGTTCAGAGGAGGGAAGTGGAGCCAAGATGGCTGAATAAAGACAGGCACTAACCTGAACTCTTCCCCAAATTCCTCCAAATACTTTTAAATAATGACTCCAAACAAATTGTAGAGTAGCAGAACCTATAAAAAGATGGAGTGAAACAATTTACCAGCCAAAGACAACTTAGAAGGTTGGCATGAAAGGTCTGTTTCAACAAGATGAGAGAGAAGCTCAGTCAAGTGCAGGACATATGAGTGCAGACATGGGACTCAGCAAACCAGCTGACTGAATCAGTGGTAGCAGTGGCAGTTTCCCAACCTGTCAACCCATATATGCCAAAGACAACTTGGAAATTCATCAGGAAAGGTCCCATGCACCTAGGTGAGAGTGGAGCACAATACAGCTCAGGCCCTGCCAGCACAGCCCTGGCCCCAGTAAAACAGAGCAGGTCTTGGGACTGACTGAATCAGCAGCCCCAGCAGCTGCTTTCAGAGCTCTCAACCCACAAATAGTAAGGGGGTCAAACAATTGGTCAAAAAAAGATCACAGGGTCTCTTTGCTAGCACTAAGGCAGGATTCTGTTGCTTTGCCTCTACTCTGATCCAGGTTGCAGTCCTGGGTGGAAGTCCCTGGGCAAGGAGGAGCACTAGCATAACAGAACTTAAGGCCACAGTGGAGGAGGGACCTTTCTCACTGTTCCAGGACAGAAGAGAGTGTTTGTGGTCATTCACAGACCTGAGCACGGTCCAGGAGAGTAGTAAACATCTCTCCTCAGATCACACCAACTTGGATAAACTGAAAATTTATGGGTCCCTAGAAGTATCTTTCAAAACAGCTACATTAAACCCCTAAAGCTTGATACAGCCCACCTGCCACACTGGAATCAGAGCCCTACTTTAACACAGTTAAAAGTCAAGTAATAGGCAGGGAAAATTAGCAAACAATGGAAAAAAAAAAAAAACTCTGACCATAGAAACTTATTATGGTAACAAGGAAGCCAAAAACACACACTCAGAAGAAGATAACAAAGTCAAACCTTCTATATCCAAAGCCTCCAAGAAAAATATAAATTGGTCTCAGGCCATGGAAGAGCTCAAAAGAATTCTGAAAATCAAGTAAGAGAGGTAGAGGAAAAATTGGGAAGAGAAATGAGAGTAATGCAAGAAAATAATGAAAAAAAAAGTCAACAGCTTGGTAAAAGAGACCCAAAAAATACTGCAGAAAACAACAAATTAAAAAACAGACTAGAACAAATGATAAAAGTGGTACAAAAAATCAATGAGGAGAAGAATGCTTTGAAAAGCAGAATTGGCCAAATAAAAAAAAAGCACAAAAATTCACTGAAAAACTCATTTAAAAAAAAAAAAAACTCCTTAAAAAGTAGACCTGGCCAAATGGAAGAAGAGGTCAAAGAGCTCACTGAAGAAAATAATACCTTAAACATTAGAATTGAGCAAATGGAAGCTAATGACTTTATGAAAAATAAAGAAACAATAAAACAAAACCAAAAGAACTGGAAAAAATAGAAGACAACATGACATATCTCACTGGAAAAACTTCTGACCTGGAAAATAGATCCAGGAGAGATAATTTAAAAATTATTGGACTACCTGAAATCCATGATCAAAAAACACACCTAGACATCATCTTTCAAGAAATTATCAAGGAAAATTGCCCTGATATTCTAGAACCAAATGGTAAAATAGAAATTGAAAGAATCCATCAATCCTCTCCTAAAAAATATCCCCAAATGAAACCTCCCAAGAATATTATACCCAAATTCCAGAACTTCCAGGTCAAGGAAAGAATATTGCAAGATTCCAGAAACAATTCAAGTACTGTGCAGCCCTAACACAAGATTTAGCAGCTTCTACATTAAATCATCAGAGAGCTTGGAATATGATATTCCAGAGGGCAAAGGAGCTAGGATTACAACCAAGAATTACCTACCCAGTCAAAACTGAGTATGATCCTTCAGGGGTAAAATAGATATTCAACAAAAAAGAAGACTTTCAAGCATTCTTGATGAAAAGACCAGAAATAAATAGAAAATTTGCCTTTCAAATACAAGACTCAAGAGAAGCATAAAAGATAAACAGAAAAGAGAAATCATAAGGGACTTAATAACATTAAACTGTTTACATTCCTACATGGGAAGATGATACTCATAACTCAAAAGAACTTTCTCATTATTAGGGCAGTTAGAAGGAGGGCACAGGTATAAGTTGAATATGAAGGGATGATATCTAAAAAAAATAAAAAGGAGTGAGAGGGTAACATACTGGGAGAAAGGGAAGGTACAGATAGAATGGGGGTGGAGTTATCTCACATATAGAGGCAAGAAAAAGTTTTTGCAGTATAGGGGAAGTTGGAGGACATGAGGGGGAGTGAGTGAATCTTACTATTATCAGAATTGGCTCAAAGAGGAAATAATATACATACTCAGTTGGGTATAGAAATTTGTCTTACCCTAAAGTAATGTAGGAGAGGAGGGGGATAAGAGAAGGAGGAGGTAATAGAAGGGAGGGCAGATTGTGGCAGGGGTTAGCCAGAAGCAAAACACTTTTGAGCATGGACAAGGTGAAAGGAGAGAGCAAATAGAATAAAGAGGGAATATAGGGGGAAATAAATAAATAAATGAAGGGGGGAAATAAGATGGAGGGAAATATAGTTAGCAATAGTAACTGTGAAAAAAATTGAAGCAAGTTTCTCAGATAAAGGCCTCATTTCTCAAACATGTAGGAAATAATCAAATTTATAAAAGAAAAAAGTCATTCTCTAATTGATAAATGATGAAAAGATATGAACAATTTTCAGATTAAGCGATCAAAGCTATTTATACCCATATGAAAAAATAATTCTCTAACTCACATTTGCTTGGAGAAATGAAAATAAAAACAATTCTGAGGTACTACCTCATACCTGTTACATTGAGTAATAGGACAGAAAAGGAAAATGACAAATGATGGAGATGGTGTGGGAAAAATGAGACATTTATGCATTGTTGGTGTAGTTGTGAACTGATCCAATTATTCTGTAGAGAATTTGTAACTATGCCCAAAGGGCTATAAAACCATGAATGTCCTTTGACCTAGCAATACCACTACTAGGTCTCTATCCTAAAAGAGATAGAAAACAAAACAAAAGAAAAAGAGGACATATATATATATGTGTGTGTGTGTGTGTGTGTGTGTGTGTGTGTGTGTGTGTGTGTGTGAAACATACTGTGTACAAAATAACAGCACTATTTTAAGATGATCAGCTCTGAATGATTTAGCTCTTCTCAGCAATACAATGATCCAAAACAAATCTGAAGGACTTATAGTGAAAAATGCTCTCCATCCACAGAGAAGGAAGTGATAGTATCTGAATACAAACTGAAGCATCCTCTTTCTTAACTTTCTTTCTTTTTCTTAAAGTGTTGGGTTTTGTTTTTTCTGTTTTGTTTTGTTTTGTTTTGTTTTTGGTCCGTGTTTTCTTTCACAACATGACTATTATAGAATTGTTTTGTATGACTATACATGTGTAGCCTATATCAAACAGGCATATTCCCAGCACCTAGTATGCCACCTGGCACATAAAAGGTACTTACTAAATACTAAATAAATGCTGTGATTGAAAAACAGTGAAGTTTGGAAAGAGTTTTGGAGGAAAGAGTGTGAAGGGGGAAATGGAGAACCCTAGAGTCAAGAAGACCAGTGAGGAGACAATTATAATTATTCATCAAGAGATAATGATGGGTGTCTGAATTAGAGTAGAATTATGTAAAATAGAAGAGAGGATATGAGTTTAAGATGTGTTGCAGAGGGAAAAAATTGACAAGACTTCAAAACTGATGGAACTAATAGAGTCTGGGAAACCATTCTGGAAATTCTCTAACATTTAGTAAAGGTGTGACTGAAAAATTGTGGTATATTCAACATTCATAAAGTATGATATACGTGAATGATCTATGTTAACAATATTCCAGACCCATTTTCGATGCTTTTTCTTGTTTTATTGCTAAGAACAATGTAGAAATATATTTCTTTCCCTGGTCTCAATGCCTTGTTCCCATGAAGGAACTATTCTAAGCCTCACTATTTCTTAGTTTAGCTCCATTCATGAGACTTGGGCATTAGATAGTTAGACTATAGGGAGGCAGAAAGCAAAAACAAAAAGAAAAACAAAAAAGAAGCATTAGTATCAATCTCTCTGGTCTTATTCCTGGATGTTTGACTTTATCTAGATTCTTAAATTCCATCCTATGGTTTGGTCATGAGGACCTCTGTAGATTTCTGGTACTGACCTTGGCCTGCCCCAATTGAATCACTCTACTTAACCCTTTATTACCATAGCAGAATGTAAGCTTGCTCATTCTTCTACGGAAACATAATTAACACTAGATTTGGAGCTATTTGTAAATAGCTAGGTGTGAGTCTTAGCACTGTCACATGTTAACTGTCTGACCTTGAGCAAGTCTCTGCTTCTTTTAGCCTAAGTTTCTTTTTTTGTAAAATAGTTGGAATAGATGACATCTAGAAGCTTTAGGTTTCATTTTGTCCATCTACAGAATAAGAAATTTTACTTTAAACTTTATTCTCTTAAAGGACCCTCTAGCTTTGATTTCCATGATTCCATCTAGTGGTGGCTTCATGGAGAAGTTAAAACTTGAGGGCTAATGTGGAAAGAACTGTGAATTTAAAGATATATTCAGGTTTAATTCCTGGATTCTACATTTACTAGCCGTGTGACCTAGAGAAATTTAAGTAGCACAGTGGTTAGAGCATAAGATCTGGAATCTTACATACTTCCTAGCTGTATGGCCCTCAGAAGATCAGGTAAGCATTATCTTGCTCAGTTTTGTCAACTGTAAAATGGGGATGATGATAAGATCACTTTCATCTCTGGGTTACTGTGAGATAAAATGAGATGATATTTCTAAACTACAAACCTTAAACGAGATGGCAACAACAGCAGCAGCAGCAGTAGGAAAAGGAGGAGGAGGAGGAGGACCTCTAAATCTGATGATTCTCGAACTTGCAAGCTTCTTGATCATCAATTTTCTCATTTGTAAAGTAGCAATAATATTTGAACTCTCTAGATTATTCTACCTCTTTTTCCTCCTTCTTCCCCTCTTTTTTTTTAATTATCCTCATTGAAAGAGAATAAGCAATAAAAGAAAGGCAGTCATTAAGGGGGGCTGGGGAAAAGCATAAATGTGGAGGTGATAGACTATCCAGAAAACCTTTCTTTTCTGATCTAAGCCTTTACTTGGGTCAAATTCCTAAGAAACCCTGCCCTAGTTTTTGCTCCATTAGTAAAGATTACTTGGATCATCAGGTTAATATTATCTATCATACAACAGCATCAATAGATCTTATCATTGCCATTTAACTGAATAACATCTCCTACATTCTAATATTTAGTCTGCCTTGTTGCTTGACATTTCCTACTGAATCATTTCTTTCAATATTATGCCTCCATATAAAACATTCTATTAATTTATTAGAGCACTTCAGTTTTTGCAAATAAAGTAACACAGAAATACACACACATTTTAATAAAAACTGGAGTAGGTAGATTGGAAGAACATTGAAAACGGGAAAGGATATGAAACTACTGAGAATGTTCATCTTTTATAGGTACTTCCTGAAAATTTAGTTGGAGATTTTAAAATATTTAATCCAGTGAACTTGATTCTTTTTCCGAAGCATTTTTTCATCTGTCAAGATAGAAGCTGCAAATTGGAAATCATCAACATCCTAATAGTTAAGCACAATCAATTTATGCTAATTATTCCCATGCTTTCTCTGACAGGTTAGAACTTTTCAGTTAATCAGCAATAGTGGGGGGGATATAATGAATAAGCACTTAAACCAGCAATGATATTGTAATTTATTCAATAACATGCGTTGTTTGTCAAAGTGAAGTTATTAAAATCAAAACTTAATCTTCATTCCAGTGAAATGTTGAGGGCTGTGTTCCTTATTTAGATCCACATTTATTCTCCTGACACCAACCTAGTACTAGCAGAGGCATATATCCCCACACAAACACACATACACACACACACACACACATACATACACACAAATTCAATGTGATAACATGATCAATTCAACTGTGAGGGGTTTTTTTTAGACAACATTTATTTTTTCCCATAAAACAGTTAAAACAGAGTATACACTTTATAAGCCCTAATATGAAACAATGCTTTCAGGGAGAGTGAGTAATGTCTTATGTTATTTGTTTTATGTTCCTTGTTTTTTTTTTTTAATTTTTATCTTACTTGTAAAGCAATTCCATAATTCACTATTGTCAAGTTTGCTCCTTTTATGAATTATGTAGATTTTTCCATCTATTTTGATCAAAATTCCATATTTATAGCTGAGCTAATGTCTTTTGTAAGCAGCATATAATTACAAACATCTTCTAAACAAGTATGAAGAGCAGAGTCAACCAAATCACTTGAATTCCTTTGCTGAAGACACTTCAGCTTCACAGAGGTTGAGGAAGCTCAAATGTGTGAAAAAGCAATTTCATTAGTATTAATGATTTCCAACCACATCTTTTTAAATACCATTCTTCTATTTAGTTACCTGCCTATTCAGGAACTTAAAGAAGAGAAAACAAAATATGCAAATAGCCTACTAGACTCATTAATTACAACTTTATCTAAAGATAAGCATTTCCATAAGTCACATGGGCTCTCCTAGCTTGACTTCTCATTTTCTTTTGAATTGCTGCTGATGGATGTTTGGTCAAAAGATAAGGAGTATACATGCTGCCAATACCTATTCCTCTCCATCTGTCATCAGGAAGGTACCATAGGCATCTTATTTGATGAACTATAATGATGCAATACAATGAGAGATACTTGTTAAAGGCAGTAGTCTTCCCACATTTTTCTTTATAGCTCTGCTGCAGACATTGTATTCCATACAGAGTTTTAAAGTAAATCAATGTGGGATTTTTTTCATAAATGTTTTCATTTTTGTGGCAAGAGATTTGGGGAGTATAGTTTGTTATTATTGATCCATTCTTGCTCTTTGGTATTAATATAATTTTGGAGTCATACAAATCCACAACAGAAGCATTTTGTTCTCTTCACTCCCCATTCTTATAACTATATATAGTAGCCCAGGTAAAATAAAAATCGAAAGGTTGTTGCTGTCAAATTATTAATTATAGGGGAGGGGTATAGAGCTGTTTCTGGCAATATTTTGTTATAAATCATTTTCTCAACTGAGAATTTAAACAAGCAAAAAGTCCTACAGGCATGTTGAAGAAGGAAAAGAGAAAATGCTGGAAGTAGCATGATAAGAAAGTAGCCTTGGAGTCAAAAGACCTAAGTTCTGGGTACAACTGCACTTACTCCTTGTGTAGTAGGGAGGCATTAGATTGGATGTTATAGAAGATCCTTCCAGCTCAGAACCCTTTGATCCTATGAATTTATGGCTCAGACTCAAATATCAGCTGCAATGGTACTAAATGAGTTAGCCTCTTCAAACTTCATTTCTGAATCTGTAAAATAGGAATGAAAATATTTACTCCCTATCTCACAAGGTTAATCTCTAGCAAGTGCCTTCGAAGCCTTGAAAAACTATTTTACTCTGAACTATTGTTATTTTTGGTGGACTAGTGAAAGAAAAGAATAACTTAATAGTGGGGTATGGGAGACAGCTTGAACATTATTTCAGAACAAAATATGTTGTAAAAGTCAAATGATTATTTATATGATGTAGATTCATTCAATGTACAGCATTGGGAAGGGATCAGAGGTACTACTTCCTGATTCTATTCTTTAGTATGGACTGAGGTGTTAACTGTCAATGAGACACTTATCCCATCAGACATTTATAGCACCCAGAGCCAGTAGATGTTCTCAATTATCAGCTAACCTACTTGTATTTCTCAAAGACTCACCAAGATGTAATTGTAATGTACTCAGAGCAAAAGAGAGTGGCAACTGTTTGGGATATCCATTTTTAATTCTCAGTTCTGGGTCATAGTTCAAGGGCAGAGAGGAGCAATTTCAGTCAAGAGGGAGTGGAAACCCTGAGGGGAAGTAACACTTTTGTCCCTAAGAGATCAGGGACCCTAAGGCAAAATATAATTTCTGTAAACAAGAGAAAATGGGCCCTGACGATAAATATTGATTGCAATCCCAAAGGATGAGAGGCACTTTTTGGGTAAGAGCCAGAGGGCAGACCAAGAGAGCAGTGACCATACCTCTCACAAGATAACACCATCTAAGAAGCATGGAAAACTTTTAAAACCCCAGAACTAGATCTGAAAACAGCACTATAAAAAAGTCTGAAGTGGAGCCAGAGCCCCTCTTTTCCCACACAAGAACAGAGCCCAACATTAACATAAAGTTCCAAATCAAGAATTAGGGTGGGAAAATGAGCAAACCACAAAAAAAAGAATCTGATTATAAAAATTTAAAAAAAAAAACCTACTATGCTGACTAGGAGGACACAAACTCAGAAGAAGACAATGAACCCAAACAGAAACTAAAACACAAACTTAGAAGAAGACAACGAAGTCAAAACAACTATAAGAAAAGCATCGAAGGGGGAAAAATGTAAATTGGACAGAAGTCAGACAAGAATTCCTGGAAGGGCTAAAAAAAATTTTCAAAATCAAATAAGAGTGATAGAGAAAAAATAGGTAAATAAATGAGAGCAAAGAAAATAATAAAAAAAGCAATTAAAAGATTGCTGAAATAATACTGAAAATGCTGAAATAATACGCAAACAATACTGAAGAAAACACCTTTAAAAAAAAAAGAAGTGCCTTAATGCAAATAGTGAAGAAGACTTCAGGCTCCTATTGGAGCAGACCAATGAATCCAGGGTAAAATGGTCTATGGTTACCATGATTTGATTGAATTTGAGAAATTATTATTAAACAACTACCACAGTATAGTTACTCTGTGTCTCTAGGGGGGATAAAACAATAAAAATGGAATAATCCCTGTCTATAAAGAGCTTCATTCTATTGAATGGTGTTATCTTCTTTCCTTCCAGAGGTTTAAAACAGCCCAAAAGGATGGATGGTTCTCATGACTTCCAGATAATCTATAACAATTGGTAATATTTTCCCTTAAACACATTAAGTACAAAACTCCCATTTTATGAATACATTCTCTGCCACCTTGGAGTAGTAGAATCTATTCAGTGCTATTTCCAGAAGAACAAATATATGTTCTATTTTACTTAGAATCTGCTTCTGGAGAACTATGGAATAGATTATGAACAGGTGCCTTCCAGGATTAATCCTGAAAGAAGTTTGTGTAAAGTTTCAAGTATCTAATAACCTTGTAATCTGTCCTGGGTCACCTGGATCTAATAGATGAACTTTAACTTTTTCTTTCACAGAACCAGGTCTCTATGTCACTTTTTGAAAATATCCACACTATGCTACTGCCTTATTTTCTATGTTGTATTATCCCATTAGAATGTAAGCTTATATGTATATGCTTGGGAACTAGGTGACCTAGAGGGCAGAGAAGAGAACAAACAGTTATTAGGTTCTACTATATGATAGGCACTATGCTAAGCACTTTAAAAATATTATCTCATTTGATCCTTGTAATAACTTTGTGAAGTAGGTGTTATTTAAATCCCCATTTTATGAATAGTCTATTATTTGCTTTCTCAATGGATTTGAAAGAGGCTGAAGGGAGGGTGAGAACGTGGAACCGAAAATTGAAAACAAATCAATATTAAAATTTTTAAATGGCATATGATAAAAAAAATTCCCATTTTACAGTTGAGGAAATTGAGGCAGACAATGGTTAAGTGATTTTTCCTAGGTCATGCCACCAGTAAGTGTTTGAGGTACAATTTGAACTTAGGTTTTCCTATTACTCTCTACACCGTGCCACCTAGTAGTTTAAAGAATGGAATGTGAGATGTGAAGTCATGAAGAGGTTATATAAATCCAGCCACAGATTCAGCAGTTGTGTGACCCTGAGCAAGTTACTTGATCGTCATCTGCCTCGGTTTCTTCATCTGTAAAATGTCAATAATAATAGCTATCCCTTAGGTTTGTTGTGAAGATAAATTGAGATAATATCTGTAAAGTACTTTGTAAAATTTAAAGCACTGTATAAATATTTATAATAATAATTATTATTAACATACTCCCAGCAATTAGTATAGTGCATCACACATATTAAGCATTTAATAAATACTTGTTTATCCATCTCAGAAGACTTCACCTATCAGAGTCCTCACCTGGTGATATTACTACTCTATTCCCAGAGTAGATTTTTTTCCCCCTTGAGCTAGATTTAGGACTAATATTTGAACTTAAATTGTTCAAAATATCATTTGTTATTTAGCTTTACAGGTCCTAGAACAAAGCATATCCAGAGAACATTGGATAAAATAATAAAGGGACAAGAGATATTGTTACACAATTGATTGAATAGTAAAGATTTTAGCCTGAAGAAAACACTTGGAAGGGGGAGCTGGAGAAGAAATATGCTCACTCTTTTAAACTATTTAAGGGGGTTATCATTAGAGGATTTAAATTATTCTACTTAATTCTAAAAAGCAGATCAATGTATAGAAGATGCAAAGCATCAGACCATTGATTTGATGTAAGACAAAAATATTTAAAAATTAATTAGTATCTTGTTTTTGTATCACCTTCACTTTCACATATATCTTTCCCCTCATCCCCTATCCAGGGAGCTATCCCATAAAACAAAGAATAGCAGAAAGAAAAAAGAAATCAATACAGGAAAACTAATTCATCAATTGTTTCTGACAGTGTATGCAATGTTGCACATTCATAGTCTCCTGACTAAAAGAAAGAGAAAAAAAAAAAAAACACTTTCTGATTAGAGTTGTTCAAGAGTGGGAGAGGTTGACTTAGCATTTGGACAGTTTCTAATTGCTCCATATTGACAAGAGCAATTTGACTAGGGTGACTATTTTTTGAGGTTAGAGATTATAGAAAGTATTCCTGTTCAGATGTGGGTTGGTCTAGAGGACCTCTGTAGTTTACTGCAAATCAAATTCTATGATCTGTCTCTGACACCTTGGGCAAGAGACTTTCTCTGCTTTGGGAGTCAATTGTTGTCATTTTTAATTCTGTAAAATGAGAGACTTGGAAAAAAATGATCTCTTGGGACCCTTCGAGCCATAAAGTCTTTGATATATGATTTATTGTTTCATGGAATGGAAGTATAGGAAAGCATCAGAATGCCATCTATATCATTCCCCTGTTTTTAGACAGATTGGTCAGTGTTTAAGCTATGGAGGTAAATTATTTTTCCAACACAATATGTGAGTTGATTTAATGCTATTATTTGAACTTAATGATAGCTAAATGGGTTAAGTTTCAGTTGGTCCTAAACCTGGCAAAATTACTGGAGGGGAAAGAAGTGATTATTTCTGCTTAGGACTAAATGGAGCTCTCTGATATCATATTAGTGCTATGATAATTGGCAATTTTTCCTCTTCCTTATTCCCATGTACACAGTTTGTAAAGAACTCCTTTTGGAGTTAATGAAGTTCCATATGTGGGAAAGATCCTTAGTGGCTAAAAAATTTAAGGAAAAAGGGAAAAAATGTACTGTTTTACTTGTTTAAGGTTTCCAAGTTGAAATGGAATTATTGGTTAAGCTTCCTTGAAAATATTCTGGGTGTAAAAATTCTTTGATTTTGTAACTCAACCAGGGTGGGGGGGAGGGGGTGTTCATGCATTCTTTTTTGTTTACCTGAGATGTATATCTTTGATAAGAAAAAGTTAGGAAAAATAAATTAATGCTAGAAACTACTTCTAAAGGATTATGGAATCTAAGGGCTAAAAGATGGTCATTTTGAACACTGCATGTATGTATAACTATAACTATATATATAAGTGATGGTCAAAATTAATTTTTCATTAGAAAATCATGTGATGAAACACTAAAGTGTAGAGAAGTTTGTCTTTATGAAAGGTAGAAGGCAGACTAGACATCTCTAGTCTCTTTCATCCCCCACCCATCTCCAAAGAAGACTTTAATTCCTGCTAGAGGTGCAAGCATGAGGTCAGGGCCAGAGGTTACTCTGTTCTCCTCAGAGAGAAAAGGTACCAGGCTAGAAGTATATTTATCTGCTCCCTTAAATATAATTAATCTTGGAGATAGAATTGTGTTCCACCTAACTTCTAATCATTTTTCTCATTATAATTCAAGGCAAGATGAAAACTCAAACTGTATAGCCAAGGCTTGACACATTCCCCAACTAATACTAGTGCTACAATGAACACATGTAATGAATAGTAAAGAAACCCATTTATCAAAATCAGAACAAAACAGAAATCAGAGAAGTTACACACGGGAAAATGTATAAAAGACAATACAAAGTTAAGGAGCTCTCTGACTGGGAGCAAGATAAGCAAGAAAGAGTGCTCTAAATATCTAAATAAAAACCAAAAGGGAATTTCCTGGTAGTCCTTAGTGTAGCTAGCTGTGAATAGGGACATGATGAGGTTATCCGGTTTTCTAGAGTCTCAGCAACCTGAAGTGAGGTGGACCTCTTCCATCTTCTCTCTCAAAACTGGAAGCCAGAAGCACTGAAAGCAACTTGACACTTCAAAAGTCCCAAAGAAGACTTGGAGCTTTATGAGTCCCATAGAGGAACTTCAAGTGACTGGTGAAGTTTGGAACTCTACAATGCGGGACATTCATCTCCACCAATAAGGAGAGAATTCCATTCAAAAGGGTTATGGGAAAAGGGTCATATATGGTTGCACAGTGAACAGATTTATTATTTGTTAGTGTTGAAATACAATTCTCACTACTCATGAAACCAATAGTAATAAATACACTTTTTTACCTGTGCCACATTTATCATATTTGGCTATATCAAGACATTTAGGTTCTAAAAGACAAATACACTTTAAGTGAATATATACATATATATGTATATATTTCCTCACTCTCATCTCTGTTCTCCTTCATATTTCAAAAAAAAATTAGGTGAAAAAAGTGAAAATTTAAATTTCAAGGGTTTATCATACGATTGGATGTGATTTGGGAGTATTGCATATGGACATGAAGGAAATGAGATATCAGATTCTCAATCTCAACTAGTTCTTATGTCCTTATAAAGAAAGTAATCAATCATTCAGCCATTGGTTAAGTGATTGCTATAAGTCTAGCACCATTCTGGGGATAGAAAGATGAAAGCAAATGAGCTTCTGCCCTCAAGGAGGCAGATATTAACTTAAGAAATTTTAAGTTTTGTCAGGAGATTAGAAGATAGGAAAATGGTACATATAGGAGAAAGGGAAGAAATACTGTACCACTGATTACTTGGATCTAAGACAAAGATATGAGGCTTTTCCATGAGAGTAGAGAGCATACCAGGAAGCAGTTTTTTGTCCTCCAAGGAATGGCAATATGGCTTCACAGATGAGAGATTATTCAATATGACTCAGAGTAAGAAGTGACAAATAGCGGTGGTGGGTGAATCCTTACTAAGGTGTATTGAAGTAGTTATTCATCAATCTGACATGAATAATAGAACAATCAGCTGTCTTCCACCACCTTACATATAGGACATTAAAAAGAACCTTCTAGGAATTGTATGACATGATGGTTACAACTCACATCTGAGCTTTGTTAAAAGTGTATCAAAAATTTTACTGTATCTTTAGCCTGATTGAAATTATTCTGGAATGGTGCCAGAAATAACATCTAAGTCAATTTAGATTCCTTTATTCCACTGTATTCTTGATCAAAGACTCTGGGTGAGGGAAACACACTGACTTGTTATTCTAGGGGAACATCTAGCAAAAGTGAGTCTCAAGGACAGCTCATATTCACCTTCTGCTTGTTTTAGTCCCCTGTCTTGTCTTTCTCTAAAATTTAGCTTCAGGTGAAGAGTCGTCTGATTTTACTCTAGTTTCACCCTAAACAGGCAGGAGTGGTTTCAAGACACTCTCTGCCGTAGTATACTTCCTCCACCCAGAAAAAAAAATTAAACATCAATAAAACTAAACATATCTTCCAGGGATTGAGAATTCAGTAAAAGGTACATAATATTAGAAGACCAAAATTTGAAGCGGGTTGGGAAGGACAAATTAAAAATATTTTGAAAGCGTATTTTCCAACAATTTCTAAATTTTTTAAAATTTATTTTCTTTCATTTTTTTTATTCCCCCCCCAAAAAATTAACTTTATCAGTGGCCTTAAATGTCCATGTTGAGTTCCAGATGTTGAAAAAAAAATATCAGCAGTCCTATCAAAATACTATAAAATGGAATGTCTGTACAAAGAGGCCCACAGCAATAGGCTACTCACTGAACACATCTGAAATCCACTTAACATTCATAATTAACTCTCACAAATGTATATTTTGTATGATCAGATAATACATGATTAACATCTCTTGGATGTGGCCTTATTCTGGAAGTTAGTAACTACTGTTACTTATAGTACAGGTGACTAAACTGTTAAAATGAAAAATGGAGAAGATGAGCTAGTTTTACCATAATCAAACAAGGAAGAATATTAATCTCTGTTCTGGAAAGACAGAAGCAGCTACCAAAGTATCTAAGGGGTGACCAGATTCTCTTACTCCAAAATACTTTATAGACAATAAGTTCAAAATACGAAGGACTAAAACTTTGTAGGTTGTATTTAGTCAACATTATATCATATGGGCTCACTGGTGTGTTTTGGAAAGTGAGGGAGCGAGGAAGCAGAAGAAAGAGATCAGAGATCAGATCTGAATTAGATCTCAGTGAGAGAGCAATGAACTCTGGAAGGCCTATTTTTCTTTCCAAATGTATCTAGGCTTCTGTCTCCCATGTTCTGTCTGCCTCTGAAGAAAAGTATTTTATTCATTTCACTTCGCATCAGTTCATGTGAGTCTTTCCAGGGTTTTCTGGAGACATCCTACTTATAGCACAATAGTATGTTATATCTCAGTTATATATCACAACTTGTTCAGCCATTCCCCAGTTGATGAACATCCAATTCTTTGCCACCATAAAAAGAGCTACTAGAAATATTTTTATACATATAAGTCCTTTCACATTTTTTTGTCTCACTGGGGTGTAGACCTAGCAGTGGTATCACTTGGTCAAAAGGTATGCACAGTTTTATAGATTTGGGGGTGTAGTTCAAAATTACTTTCCAGAAAGTTTAGAATACTTCACAACTCTACCAACAGGTCATTAGTGTCCCAATATGTCCACATCCCCTCAAACATTTGTCATTTTCTTTTTTTGTAATATTAGCCAATATGAAAAGTATGAGGTAGTACCTCAAAGTTGTTTTAATTTGCAACTATTTAATCATTATTGAAGAGCAGCTAGGTGGCACAGAGGATAGAGTGCCAAGCCTGGAATCAAGAAGACTCATTTCATGAGTTCAAATTCAGCCTCAGATACTTACTGTGTGACCCTGGGCAAGTCACTTAATCTGGTTTGATTAAGTCTCTTCATTTGTAAAATGAGCTAGAAAAGGAAATGGCAAACCTGTCCAGTGATCTTTGCCAAGAAAATCCCAAATAGAGGCACGAAAGGATCAGACATGAATGAAAAATGACTGAACAACAATCAGCGGTGATCAAGAGTATTTTTTTCATATGTGTATAGACATTGATTTCTTCTGAAAATTGTTTGTTCATATTATTTGGTCATTAATCACCTGTGGAATGACTTATATTCTTATAAATTTGACTCGATTCTCTATATGTTTGACAAATTAGGTTCTTATCAGAGAAACTTGCCATGAATTTTCCCTGGTTACCTAATTTCCTTCTAATATAGGCTGCATTAGTTTTGTTTGTTCAAAACCTTTTTAATTTAATGTAACCAAAATTATCCATTCTACATTTCATAATGCCCTTTATATTTTACTTGGTCATAAATTCTTCCCTTACCCATACATCTGACAAGTAAACCATTCCATGTTACCCTAATTTGATGATGGTATCACCTTTTTTGTCTAATTCATGTACCTATTTTAACCTTATCTTGGTATAGTGTGAGACATTTGTCTATGCCTAGTTCATCCCAAACTGCTTTCCTGTTTTCCCAGCAGTTTTTGTAAATTAAAAAGTTCTTGTCCCAAAAGCTTGGATCTTTGGGTTTATCAAACCCTAGGTTATAATGATCATTCCCTACAGTTTATTCTGTACCTAATCTATTCTACTGACCAATCATTCTATTTCTTAGTCAGTACCAGATTTTTTTTATGATTTTCACTTTATAATACAGTTTAAGAACTGGTACTGTTAGACTGCCTTCCTTAACATTTTTAAAATTGATTCCTAAAATATTCTTGACCTTTTGTTCTTTCAGAAGAATTGTGTGATGATTTTTTTCTAGCTCTATAAAATATTTTCTTGAAAGTTTGATTGGTATGGCAGTGAATATGTAAATAAATTTAGGTAAAATTCTCATTTTTATTATATTGGCTCGGTCTACCCATGAGAAATTAATATTTCTCCAGTTGTTTAGATCTGACTTTATTTCTGTGAAAAGTATTTTGTAATCATGTTCATACAGTCCCTGGGTTTTTCTTAGCAGATAGATTCCCAAATTTTGGTTTTTTTTCTTCCTGTAATCATTTAAAATAAGAGTTTCTCTTTCTCTGCCTTGCTGCTGCACTTTGTTGGTAATGTACAGAAATGCTGATTTATGAGAGTTTATTTTATATCCTGCAAATTTGCTGAAGTTTTTATTTAGTTCAACTAGATTTTTAGTTTATTTTCCAGAATTTTCTAAATATATATCATCATATCATTTGTAAAGAGTGACAGTTTTGTTTCCTTGTTGCCTATTCTATTTCATTCAATTTCTTTTCTTTCTCTTATTGCATTAGTGAACATTTCTAGACAATATTGAGTAATAATGGTGATAATGGACATCTTTGATTCACCCCTGATATTTTGGGAAAAGGTTTTAGCATATCTCCATTAAAGATAATGCATGCTGTTGGTTTTAAATAGACACTATTTATTTTAAGGAAAGTTCTATTTATACCTATGTTTTCTAGTGTTTTTAATAAGAGCGAGTGTTGGATTTTTTAAACTGTTTTTGCATCCATTAAGATAATCAGGAGCAGAGTGAAAAAATGGCAGAGAAAAAGGCAGGGACCCATCTGAGCTCTCCCCAAAACCATCCTAAACAATTTTAAATCATTCCTCAAAACAAATACTAGAGTGGCAGAATCCATAAAAGGATAGGGTGAAACAATTTTCCTGCCCAAAAAAATTTAGATGAGCAGGAAAGGTCTGTTGCACTGAGGTGAGAGTGGAGTACAGTCCATTACAGGCCACACCTCAGCAAATCAGCAGCAGGCCTTGAGGATAACTGAATGAGAGGCAGCAGTTGTATTTTCTAGACTTCTCAGATTATAGATTGTAAGGGGTTCAGACAGCTGGTCAGAAAGAGATTACAGGGGTCTCTTTTTTCTTTGCCCATACTTAGATCTGAGTCACAGTCCTGGACTAGGAGAAACACTAGTATACCAGAGCATGTGGCTGCAAGCGATACCAGATCACATTTTCAGGGCAGAAAAGAGTGCTTGTGGTTACTAACAAACAAGATCATAGGCCAGAAGAGTAATAAGTGCACTTGCCCCTAGATCATACAAGCATTGAAGAACCCAAAAACTTGCAGGTCCCCAGAATTATCTCTTAAAACAACTCCACAAAAGAAAACTTGAAACTTGGGACAGTGCCTCCTCCACTTCAAAACAAGAGCCTCAATTTGGGGTAAGAGTCAAGAAACAGGCAGTAAAAAATAGCAAACAGCAGAAAAAGATCCTGACTATAAAAAATTATTATGATGACAGGGAAGACCAAAACACAGAAGAACACAACAAAGTCAAAACTACTACATACCAAGCCTCAAAGAGATAATCATATGATTTTTGTTGTTCTTGTTATCGATATGGTCAATTATGCTGTTAGTTTTTCTAATATTGAACCAGCCCTGCATTCCTGGCATACATTCCATGTGGTCATAGAGTATTTTCTTTATGATATTGCTGTAATCTTCTTGCCAGTATTTTATTTTAAATTGTTACACTGATATTCATTATGGAAATTGGTCAATAGAGTTCTTTCTCTGTTTTTGCTCTCCCTGTTTTAGGTATCAAAACTATATTTGTGTTATAAGATTAATTTGGTAGGACTACTCCTTTACCTATTTTTTTAAAAAATAGTTTACACTGTATTGAGATTAATTGCACCTTAAATGTTTGATAGAGTTCCATGAAACCATTTGGCCCTAGGGATTTTTTCTTAGGGAGGTCATTGATGGCCTGTTCTTTTTTTTTCCTAAGATAGGATTATTTAAATATTCTATTTCCTCTTCTGATAATTCGAACAATTTATATTTTTGCAAATATTCATCCATTTGACTTATATTGTCAGATTTATCAGCATATAATTGGGTAAAATAGCTCCTAATAATTGCTTTAATTTAATTTCATTGGTGTTCAGACAGTAATTTTCCCAGTTTACACGGCAAGAAAATTTTTAGTGTTTGTTTTACACGATTTTGAGTTCCAAATTTTTCTCTCTTGCTCCTCTCCCCTTTCTGAAAATGGTAGGCAGTTTGATATAGTTTATACATGTTCTAACATGTAAATTATTTCCATATTAGTAACAATTGTGAAAGAAGAGACAGATCAAAGGGGAAAAAAGTAAATAAAGGGAAATAAAGTAAGTGTAAAAAATATTCTTCAATTTGTATTCAGAGTCCATCAGTTTTTTATCTGGATACAGATAATATTTTCTTTCTTGAGATCTTTGTACTTGTCTTAGATAATTGTGTTGCTGAGAAAAGCTGAATGATTCATAGCTGATCATTTCCTGATGTTGCTGATATTGTGTACAATGTTTTCTTGGTTCTGCTCATTTCGGTTTGCATCAGTTCATACAAGTCTTTCAGGTTTTTCTGAAATCTTCCTGCTCATCATATTTTATTGCACAATAATATTCCATTACATTCATCTACCAAGGCTTGTTCAGCCATTCCTCAGTTGATGGACATCCATCCCCTCAATTTCCAATATTTTGCCAACACAAAAAGGATTGCTATAAATATCTTTGCACACGTAGTTCCTTTTCCCTTTTTTATGATTTCTTTAGGATACAGATCTAGTATTGCTGGATCAAAGGGTATACACAGTTTGATTGCCCTTTGGACATAGTTCCAAATTGCTCTCCAGAATAGTTGGATCACTTCCCAATTCTGTCAACAATGCATTAATGTGCCAATTTTCCCATACCTTCTCCAACATTTATCAATTTCTTTCTCTGTCACATTAGGCAATCTGAAAAGTGTGAAGTGGTACATTAGAGTGGTTTTAATTTGCATTTCTCTGTATAAAGGTGATTTGGAGCATTTCTTCATTTGCCTATAGATAGCTTTGATTTCTTCATCTGAAAACTACTGTTTATATCTTTTGACCAACTCAGGAATGACTTGTGTTCTTGTGAATTTGACTCAGTTCTCTATATATTTGGGAAATAAGGCCTTTGTTGGAGACACTTGCTATAAAAATTGTATCCCATCTTTCTGCTTTTCCTTCTAATTTTGGTTGCATTGATATTGTTTGTACAAAAGCTTTTTTAATTTAATATAATCAAAATGATCTATTTTATGTTTTGTTATGTTCTCTATCTCTTATTCATGAATTCCTCCCCTCCCCATAGCTCTGACACGTAGGTTATTTCTTGCTTTTCTAATTTGCTTATGATGTCACATTTTATGTCTAAATCATGCCAATGGTCTGTCATATCTAACTTTTCTAATATTCTATCTACCTCCTTAGTTTCTTTCTTTTTTATTTTTGGTTGGATTTATCGAGTTCTGGGAAGGGACAGATGAGGTCCTCCACTAGTTTAGTTTTGTTGTCTATTTCTTCCTGTAACTAACTTAGGTTCTCCTTTAAGAATTTGGATGCTATACTACTTGGGACATATATGTTTAGTATTGATATTGCTTGGTTGTCTATGGTTCCTTTTAGCAAGAATACTTTCCTTCCATATCTCTTTTAATTAGGTCTATTTTTGTTTTTACTTTGTCTGAGATCAGGATTGCTTTTTTTTAACTTCAGCTTAAGCGTAATAGATTCTGTTCCAGCCCCTTACCTTTACTCTGTATGTATCTCTCTGCTACGAGTGTGTTTCTTATTTAAAAAAAAAAATGTATTGTAAGATTCTGGTTTTTGATCCACTTTGCTATCCGCTTCCATTTTATGTGAGAGTTCATCTCATTCATATTACAGTTATGATTGCCACCTATGTTTTTCTCTCCATCCTATTCCTCCTCTCTCCTTTCACCCTTTCCCTCCTTACTAGTGTTTTGCTTCTTCCTATCTGATCTGCCCTCCCTTCTGTCAGTCCCCACCCCATCTTTACTTGATTTCCTCCTACTCCCCTGTCAGGTAAGATAGATTTCTATATTCTATTGATTATGTATATGATTCCCTCTTTGAACCAATAGTGACAAGAGTAAGGTTCAAGTGATGTTTGTTGCCCAGCCTCCCATCTTCTCCTCCACTGTAATACATCTGTCTCACCTCTCCGTGTGAAATAATTTGACCCATTCTACCTTTCCTTTCCTTCTGCCCCCTTTTTACTCTTTTTTAATCCCTTATTTTTATGTTATTCCTTCAGATTTACCTTATATTCATACCCTCTGTCTATGTATATTCCTACTAGCTGTATTACTAGCGATATAATTATTAAGAATTACAAGTGTCATCTTCCCATGTAGTATGTAAATAGTTTAGTTCTATTGAATCCCTTATATTTTATTTCCCCTTTTTACCTACTTATGTTTCTCTTGGGTCTTGATATTGGAGGTCAAAATTTTGGTTTAGTTCTGGTCTTCTCCTTATGAAAATTTGAAATCCTACTATTTCATTGAATGCCCACTTTCTCCCTTTATGTATTATACTTAGTTTTCCGGGGTAAGTGATTCTTGACTGTATTCTTAGCTCCTTTGCCTTCTGAAATATCGTGTTCCATGACCTCTAATCCTTAAATATTGCAGCTGCCAAGTCCTGTGTAATCCTGATTGGGACTCCCCTATATTATAATTGTTTCTTTCTGCCCACTTGTATTTTTTCCTCAACCAGATTGTTCTGAAATTTGGCTATAATGTTCCTTGGAGCTTTTATTTTGGGACCTCTTTCCTGAGGTGAATGGTAGATTCTTTAAATGCCTATTTTGTCCTCTGGTTCCAGGACATCAGGGTAGTTTTCCTTGATATTTTCTTGAAAGAATGTGCCTAGATCTTCCTTTTGATTATGGTTTTCAGGTAGTCCAATGATTCTTATATTATATTTCTTGGATCTTTTTTCCAAGTAAGTTGTTTTAACTATGAAGTATTTTACTTATATATGTTTTACATTATATATATATACATACAATATACATATATAGTTTACATTTTCATCCTTTTTTTATTCTTCTGACTTTGATTGATTCTTGATGTCTCCTAGAGTCATTAGCTTTCACTTGCCCAATTCAAACTTTTAAGGTGTTGTTTTCCTCAATTAGCTTTTGTACTTTGTTTTCCATTTGGCTAATTGTCCTGTTTAAGAGGTTGTTCTCTTCAGTACATGTCCCTTTTTCCATTTGGCCAGTTCTACTTTTTAAGTAGTTTTCCAAACTGTTAATTATTTTTTCATAATTCTCTTGCATCACTCTCATTTCTTTACCAATTTTTCTTCTACCTCTCTTGTATGATTTTTTAAGCTCCTTTTTGAGCTTTTCCATGAGTTCTTTCCAGGCCTGAGAACCCTTTCCATTTTTCTTTGATGTTTTGCCCATAGGTGTTTTGACATTGTTGTCCACTTCTGAGTTTATGTCTTGGTCTTCCCTGTCACCATAATAACTTTCTATGGTCAGATTCTTTTTGTTGTTGTCATTGTTTTTGCTTATCTTTTTTTTTTTTGCCTTTTCCCTTTCTTTTAAATCTGAGCTCTGCACTTGGGATGGAAAGGCCACTGTCTCAGGCTTCTTGTGCCAGTGGCTGCAGGGCCTGCCTGTTTCCCTAGTGTTGAGCTGATGTTGTTCTGAAGCTCCCAGGGGCCCCTCATGTCTGGTGCAGTGCTGAGGTGGTGAAGTAGGCAGTGATTAGTGCTGCTGGAGGCTATGGTGGTCTAGCAGTTTACCTGGTGCTGAGCTGGGGTCCTAGTGATGGTGTCTGGCATGTTCTGAGGCCAGGTGGTGTGTTTCTGAGTTTCCCTGGGGCTACATGAAGCATGTAGGGATCTGGGTGCTGGAGGATGTCTGTTTACTCAGGCTACGCTAAAGCATGTGGAGGTCTGGCCTACTTTCCAGTCATGCTGGAGAATACCTGTTTGGCTTGGGTTGTGTTGAAGCACTTGGAGATCTGGCCACTGGAGGATGCACATTTGCCTTGGGCTGTGCTGAAGCACATGACAGTTCTCAGAGTTGGAGTCTGCCAGTTCCCTTGGCTATGCTAAAGCAAATGAGGGGTCCTGGTTTTGGCATTCACCTGCTTCACCACACTGGGGCTCAGATCTCCCGCTTGTTTGCTGGGGTTTGCTGCTGGTTTGCTGGGATGTTTCCTGCTCTGAAATGCAATCCCCTTTTACTTGAGTTAGATAGACCTTTTTTGCTGATCTTCCACGTTTCTTGGGCTAAAAGACTATTTCAGCTCATCTTTTTTGCTGGTTATTAAATATTCCAGAATTTGTTTGGGGGCACTATTTTATTGTTGGTTGGAGGTGAATATGGCAAAGTTACAGCAATTTACTTCTTACTTAGCTATATTGGCCCCCAGAAGTCCTTCTCCAGGTCTTTTTTATTCTACTTTCATTGGTGTTTAATTCACCCCTTTTATTTTTTGATGCTGGTAATTTGGTTTTCTTCTTTCTTTTTTTTTTTAAATTAAATTAACCAGTGGTTTCTGTATTTTATTGGTTTGTTCATAAAACAAACTGTTAGTTTCTTTCAACTATTTATTTAGTTCAGTGGTTTTCTTACTTTCCATTTTATTAATGTCTCCTTTGATTTTCATAATTTCCAATTTGGTGTTTAATTGGGGATTTTAAATTTATTCTTTTCCTAGTTTTTTTAGTTGACTGTCCAATTTGTTAATCTGTCCTTTCTCTCTTTTATTGACATAAGCATTTAAAGATACAAATTTCCCCTAAGACTTGCTTTGGCTCCATTTCACAAATTTCAGTATATTGTCTTATTGTTGTCTTCCTTTTTAATGAAATTATTGATTTCTTCTTTGACCTGCTCATTATTTAGGTTTGGTTATTTAGTTTCAATTAATCTTAATCTATATTTCTATGGTCCTTAACTGAAAGAAATTATCATTGCTTTATTGTTTGAAAAGGATGCATTTAATATTCCTGCTTTTCAGCATTTGGTTGTGAAGCTTTACCCAGAAGGGGATCTTGTTCCCCTGTAACCACAAATTCTGGCACTCGTATTGGCCCTGGAACTGTAACCAGGGCCCCTGCTCTCCTGTAGCCCTAAGTGCTTCTCCTTTCTACTTTTGAAATGAAATCTGGGACCCTGCTTTCTTCTGAGTAAGCACAAGTAGCTTTTTCAAACCAGGAATTGTGACCATGACCTCCACTCCTCTGTAGCCACAATTGCTACTGTTCCTCTTCACCCTGGAACTAAAATCTTGAACTTTGAATGTGCAATTCAACATCCTGAACCCAGAGCTAGGAAAGGACTCCCTGTAATTTCTTTCTGACAAGTTGTCTGACCCCCTTATTGTCTGTTGCCTGAGAGCTCCCCAAGCTCGTGTCACTTATGTAGCCACCTCCAAGGCTTCGTGCTGCCATTGCTGGGTCACTGCCATTGCTGTACTCAAGGGCTGACTAGCACCCCAGTGTGACAAACCTTACTTGCCAATCTCCTATGTTATCTTTGGCTGGAAAATTGTTTCACTCCAATCTTTTGTTGTTTCTGCCACTCTATAATGCAATTTGAGGTGCTATTTTAAAGTTCTTTGGAGAGATATTTGGTAGAGTTCAGATGAGTTCCTGCCTCTGTTCCACCATCTTAGCTTTAACTCTCCAGCAAAACTTATCAAAATAAGCAAAAAAATTTTTTTTTTAATTTAAAAAGACTTGTCATCATATGCAACGTTCCACACCAAAAACTCCTTCCTTTTATCTCACCAACCAAAGCATTGAGGAGGCAGTGTTTCATTGTTATCTTCCTTGGGACCAATTATTTTTTATAATTTTACAATTACACTAAATTTCAATTTTTGTGTGATTGTTCTTTCTATTTACATCAAAGTAATTATGTATTTTGCTTTCTTATCTCTGCTCACTTCACTCTGCATCATTGTGTGTAAGTCTTTTCATGATTCTCTATATTCATCATATTCCTCATTCCTCATAACTTTCATTCATGTACCACAATGGGTTTAGCCAATTATACTTGGTCTTTAGGATTACTTTTACCATACCTTCCCAACTTTGTGTTACTAGTTCTACTAAGCACAAAAACAGTCTGCCTACTAAAATAAAATCAAGTTATTCAGAGAGGGGAAAATATCATATATTTATTTGTCAAAATTGGAGGTAGTGGTAAGAACCTATGAAAGATGAAGAAAAGTCAAATAAATTTAACTTGTGCAGTTATACAAGTAATAGCTTCTATTTCTTCAGAACTACATATTTTTAAAAGTTTTATTTTTCTTCACAGAATATATAAAGTAGTTAGAGCAAATATGTTTTCCCCATTTTATAGATGAAGGAACTGAAGTTCAGAGACATCAAATGATGTGCTCTGGTTCACAGAGCTAGCAAGTCTCAGAGTTGAGATTTGAACTCCAGTTCTCTCCTGAATCCAGGTCTGATATTTGAGGTGCAATACCCTGTCACAGGACATTATTAAATATCCTTGAACCACATCAATTGTCACAAATATCTAAACTGTGCACACTTTGCAACAACATAACATTAAATACTGCTGGACAAACACATATGTTGCCAAATTAGACATACCCATTCTACTTGTCCCAGTTAATATAGATAAGATGTTATATATACTTCACTTAAATGATAGATAATCCTACTAAGAGCTAATATTCCTAAAAGTTCTTCTTGTCAGTGTAATGTCAATTTCAAAGGCACTTTATCCTGCATTTTAACCACATTATTCTGCATTTCCTGATGTTATCAATGCAGACTAGAAAAGGGCATTTTCATTTCCCCTTCTGCTTCAATTAACCTTTGAATTTTTATTGACTATTGCAAAAGTCTAATGTCATTGCTACTGGGCTTTCTCTTACACATTGAGATAAAGCATTTCTAGTCTCTTTCAAGAAAAAAAAAAGACAACCTCTCTGACAACCTTAAAGCAGCATGTGGTAGTGGACAAAGCACTCTTAGAAACACATACAAGATGGCTTGAATCAGTGTAAATCATTTATTCAACAAATATTTGTTGAGCAGATGAGTTGGATTATGTCATAGTTATTATGATTATTATTGATATTATTACTATTACATCACTAAAACTATGAAAATTCTTCCATATTCAAGGTCATGTAAAATTGGATACAACTCTATAACTTGTAACAGAGATATAAAGTCAAGATACAGGTTTCATGAGTTAAAATTTATGTAATTATGATAATAGAAAACAGATTTCTAAGCAACTAAGATTTTATATAGAACTTTAAATTTTTCAAAATATTTCATATGTAATTTGAGCTTCATAAGAACCCTATAGCTATGCAGAACTGGTGTTTTGGGTCCTGTTTTATAGAAGGGGAAACTAAGTCTGAGAGAGATTAACTGGCTTGCCCATTCAGTTATTCTGTTATATATATACATATTGCTATGGAGATATGATACTCCTTTCGTAGTATTATGCATATATCACAGAATAACAGAATTTGAAATTTAGAAGGAACTTCATCATCCATCTAGCTTAAACCTACACAAAAAGATTATGTATGGGTATATGTGCATATATATAATATATATATAACTATGTGTATGCATATGTATATATTATGCATATTATGTGCATCATATATTTATTTGTATGTCTATATGATGTGTATGTGCATTATATTTATATGTAATATTTTTTATGAGAGGAATATATCCTTGGCAGACAGAATATGCTTGAAAAATTCTTGTTGAATATCACCAATCATATATATTATATGTACACATATATATATATGTTAGTCTCAAAACCTTAGTGCAGTTCTAAGCTTTTACATATGTGCGCATATGCATATATATGCATGCTTATATAAACATACATGTAAGCCAATATTATAATAGCTATGAATATCTGGTTTCCTAAATTTTAAAAAAATAATATGATCCCTCAAATATATAGTAAGTACTCATGTGGCCCAGGAAATGTATTAAGCAATGGAAATATGGACATGAACTGTAAGAAAAGAAAAATTCTGTATTCATTAACTAATGAGCACTCAATAGTTTATGCTTATTTTCTCAGTCATAGAATCAGGACTATGATTACTTACAGGATATTGCATTTCCTTTATTTTTCTCATGCTTCTTTAAAGAAAAAATAGTTGTTCCCTAAGACTGCACTTGCATTTTTGTTCCCTTTAGTGTACATATATCAGTGAAGAATATATATTTACCTAGCTTCAAAAACCCTTGGTTCTTAGTTACTACCTAGAAATCGAAAGTTGGCACTTTATAATTATATGCTGGTACTTCAATGGCTCTTTGAGTTCACTGATATGGATGCACCCTCCAGAAGTGCAAATAACAGCCTATCTATGTCTTCTTAGCCTTTGTGACTCTTGTAATTCATCCACAGGGTGCCCATATAACAGGCTTAAGGATTTCTTTTATCTCGTTTGACTTTGGGGGTACACAAGTGTAGTATGGGGGCTATCCATGGCATATCCCTCATTCTAACTATATGATTGGGACACATCCACTTTTGATTATAAATCTCTGATAAGATCCTTATGCTCATTTTCTAGCATAATTCGTCATCAATAGTATGGTGCGATTTGTTCATGCTCACTATTTGCCTTCCTATCATCCTTTGCTTAACTTGTAGTTTTAACTCTTCAGAAACTGTGGCATCCTATGGCTCACAATCAAAACACAGAAATTGGTGGTATGAATGGGAGAATAAAATCTTTATTGGTTTACCTGTCCTACCTCAGTTTACAACACTAGGCAGATTTCTTGTTCCTGACGTCAAGATGTCAAGAAAATGCAAGATGTATCACATGGAAAGAAAAAAAATATGAAAAGAAAGCCAAATTTTCTTTCAAATTGATGCAAGGCATATCCAAGACAAGGCAAGAGGGGCACTGACCTGTGGCATGTACTGACTGAACCTACTCTAATGCTGACTATTTAAAACATTGATTAATCACTTTATGTGAAATGAACTAGAAACCATGATGGAAGACATTTTCTACAATCTGAAATTATAAGGGAGAAATAAATTACAACAAAGCATGAGAATAATAGTCCTTTCCTAGAAACTCCATTAGTTTGGGGGGAGAGAAACTTGACTTTAGGCAAAATTTTTGATACAATAAAGAGAATAATAATTCTGCACCATTGTTCTCTCAGGCTGGTAGGCTATGTCTAATTTTCTCAACCTAACTCTAGGGAGGGTCTTTACTTCCATAAGAATTTACTTAAGGAAGTAAAGGTGGTATATATCTATAAGTATCTGAAGCCCAGGAATATATGTGGGTCTGGGCTTTAAATGAATACAGGAAATATTATGTTTGTCCTGTCTCTTATTAAAAAGGACCAGGTACACATTCCAATCACATATAATAAAAAGATAGTCTATCCTTAATATAAAATAGATGATTGAGAAACAATTAGAGTAACTTCTGGAAGTTCCATATCATTAAGTGTTCCACTGTGCATTACAGCATCCTCTGGATGTCATTTGACTCATAATAACTGATATAATAAGGCAGCTAGCTGATCCAACAGATAGAGTGTGATAGAGCCTGTGATAGACTCATATCCCTGAGTTCAAATCTGGCCTCAGACACTTAGTATCTGTGTGATCCTGGGCAAGTCACTTCACCCTGTTTGCTTCAGTTTTCTCATCTGTAAAGTAAGGTGGAAAAGGAAATGGCAAACTGCTCCAGTTTTTGCTAGGAAAACCCCAAATAAGGTTGTGAAGAGTCAGATACTACTGAAAAAAATGGCTAAACAAACTGACATAATATTTAGAATTCTAGGAAATAAGGATTTCCTAAATACCTACTATGTGCCACATATGCTGTTTATAATTGTTATATTACTTGGTCCTCATAACAACCTGGGAGGCAGGTGCTATTATAATCTTCATTTTATAGTTGAATAAACTGAAGCAGAGAGAAGTTAAATCACTTTCCCAAGATAACACTACCACTGAGCAACTGAGGCTGGATTTGAACTCAATTTTTTTTTCTGATTCTAGACCCAGCACTCTATTTACTATGCCACCTAGCTGCCTCAGGGACTTCATCATCAAATGTTGGGGACTTGTAGGAAAGATTCTTATTCACATATGAGCTGGCTTAGTTGATTAAAAAGGTCATTTCCAACTTTAAGATTGTAAGATGCTATAACTTAGGGACCTCTTGGAGCTGCCAAGCAAAGTAATGCTTTATAGCACCACATTCAGCTTACATTCCATTTTTCTATTCGTCCTTTAACTTAGCTTGAACTCTTATTCCCAAGAGGTTCATCCAGTGTATCACACTGAAGAAACCACTCAAACTCCCCTAGTGAAGGACTTTGATAATAAACTAAAATTCCAATAAGACAATGTGTGTGTGTGTGTGTGTGTGTGTGTGTGTGTGTGTGAAAGATAGGGGATAAAGTGCTAGATATGGAATTCATGAAGATCTACATTTAAATTCCCCCTCTGGCCCTTACTAGTCATATAACCGTGGGCAAGTGACTTAAGCCATATGAAGCTGTTTTAGACAGTAAAAGTAGTACCTATTTTAAAGGGATTTTGTTAGGTTTAAATGAGAATTTATGTATCTTTTTTTTGGCAAAATTTAAAGTACTATATAAAATTCAGTTATCGCTATACCCACCATTCCCCCAGGTAGATGTATAAACTGAAACCAAATAATGTCCTTCGGTTACATATGTAGTAGTAATTACACTGAGAGCTGAGAGAGCAAAAATAAAATAAATAAAATAAAATAAAATAAAATAAAATAAAATAAAACAGATTCAAACACATTCACCCTATTTGAAAATTCACATCTAGGGGCAGCTAGGTGGTGCAGTGGATGGAGCACCGGCCCTGAAGTCAGGAGGACCTGAGTTCAAATCCGGCCTCAGACCAAATGCTTGACACTTACTAGCTATGTGACCCTGGGCAAGTCACTTACCCCCAATTGCCTAAAAAAAAAAAGAAAAAGAAAATTCACATCTACTCTTTTTCCAGTCTTCCCCCACTCCCAGCATGACCTCAGTATGAAATTAACTAAAGCCAGGTAATACTAATTTTTGAAAGAAACCCCTCTAACTAGTAAGACAGGCATGACTATAAACACAACTTCCCTTCCATACTTTTATATTTCTCTATATGACTTCCTGCTCAATATCTTCTTAATATATGCCTATGAATTTCAATAAATAAATTTGTTTCTTTTATCTTGGAAAATCAGATCCTAAACTGCTAGTTATAGTTTGCTGCATTGTACTATACGTATAAGTTCTCTGTGCATATGGTTTGAAACTGTGTGTATCTCTGAGAGTCACAAGGGTTGTAATTGATTGTATTTCCTTTACTGTGAAATTCTAGCAGAAGCATAACAGGGTGGAATGATGTGAAGATTTTCCAAGCAATTCTAAATGTGTCAGCCCAGCAATCTCTCCTTTCCGCACATTCATTGTCTTGCCTAGGGATAAACTAAACAAACACAGATGTTGGCACTCTTAACAACCTGATTTTTATGAACAATCTTAACAGCTTGATTTTAAGCAGAAAGTCTTGATCATTCAGAGACGTCAAGAACTGCTCTCCTGTTTCCTGACCTCATAGAAGAGGAATAATGAGTGGGGGTACAGGAGAAAGGACTATTTATTGGTCAATTCTACTGTAAATTTGGTACCTCCCTGTATTCCCATTCCATCCATTTCCACCTTTGCCATTCACATGTTCATTTTCTTTTTTCTTGTTTTTTTTTTTTTCCTTAGCAGCACTATCTACATCAGCGTATCGCTAAAGGAATGGAGGATCAGAAATAGCTTCCAACTTTCTTTCTTATTTTATTCATTTTAATTTAAAAATAAATTTCTTCATTTTAGGAAACCATGAGGGAAACTTACTACTCCATCATTGAATAAAGTTAACATCTTCATATACAGTTGTTACCTCAGCTAGGAAAGGAGACAGCATAACAAAGTGGTTAACCCCATGGATTCTTGGTAAGGGAAGGCTGGATCTGAATACTGCTTCAAACATTTGTACTAACTGTACAAAACTAGACAAGTCACTACCTTTATGAATTTTAGTTACTTCATCTGTAAAATGAGGAAAATAGCACCTACTTCACAGGTTTGTTGGGAGATTCAAATGAGATGATGCATATGATTTTTAAACCTCAAAGGCTTGTATACATGTGAGAGGAGCTTCATATAATGACCTACATTAAGCAAAGAAGATAAATTTTAAAAAAACAGTACTTAAATGTAGAAGTCCTTGTATGAAAACTGCTCAAGTATCAGAGTCTTGAGTGTGTTCAGGATTAGCAGTTTGGCATTGAGCCATAATGAATGCAGACTCGTTCTGAGTAAAAGCAATAGAGTGGATCCTAATAGAATACATTAGCACTGCTGATGACCCAGTGGTGATAATAAGACTCCTGAATTCCAATGTAGAGGCATATTCAATTAAGAGAGAACCTGTTAGGGAGGTGGATTTAAGAGCCTCTCCTTTACTGCAGTTTCTGAGCATCACATCTCAAAGAAGTGATACTATATATCTGTCATCACATACAAAGCCTAGGGAGGAAGAGCTTCCAAAATCAGCTGCATTCACAGAAATGTAATCACCATCTCACAAGTTCAGGACAAGTTTTATGAGGTTTTCAATGATGTGACAAGTCATATCAGCTAGAGAGGATGGTATCTGGCATTTTCAAGAGCTTTACCTCCCTTGACCTGTGGCTGGGAGGCAATAAAAGGTGTAGACTTATTTTGTAATTGAGGAAACATTAAAGGATATTGGCTTTTAAAAACACAACATGAATATAAGAAGAAAATATTCCATCAAGTATTATTACATTGTACATTTGTTTAACTGAATTTTCTGTTATTGTTTTCTAGCTTTCAGATATGTAGATAGACAGACAGACAGACAGATAGATAGATGGATAAATGGATGGATGGATGGATGGATAGATAGATATAATGTACATATAGTATGTATGCATGCATTATGTACATATACATAAATTTGTGTATATATATGTAATCACATATGTGTGTGTGTGTGTGTATCCCTCTTCCCAAATCAACTCAATTCACTTAAACATTTATTAAAACATTTACTACATGTGAGGATCTATGCTTAGTATTGGGGATAAAGAGGTGTGGAAAACAACAGTCCTCACCCTCAAGAGCTTTGCCATCTACTGCAAAGGCCATAATATGTACACATATGAGTACACAGACAACACAGAATTGTTAAGGAAAAAGAAACAACTCAGAAAAAGTTCTCTAGGAGCAAAAAAAAAAGATAAAGGTCACTTTCAGGGAGACATCAGGGATGAATTCATGTTGGAGACTGTACCTGAAAAATTTCTTAAGAGAAGAGGATCTCAGTTTCTTTGGGTGTTTGGCTTTGCTTTATTTTTGTGAGGAGTGTTTATTGCTTTCACTATGCTTGTGCTCTAAAAGGTGCTTCAGTAGGTACTTGGTATTTACTTTTTAAAATTAAAACATATAGAGCACTGGACCTGAAGTCAGGAGGACCTGAGTTCAAATCTGACCTCAGACCAAACACTTGACATTTACTAGCTGTGTGACCCTGGGCAAGTCACTTAACCCCAATTGCGTACAAAAAAAAAGAAACATAAAAAAACATAAAATTAAAATATTATAGCAAAATAATAAAAAAATTCAAATGAATTGATATCTATAAAATAGATTTTAGAAATTAAAATGAGATCACGAGTTCATAATATAATAACAATATATACTTTGTCCCTGACCCCTGGAAGTGACTGTCACTTATAAATTCCTTGAGGGAAGTTACTATTTCATTCCTGTACCTAACACAGTGCATGGCATGCAATAGGTCCTTAATAATATGGCACACAATAGGTCCCCTTACATAGGGGAGTATATTCAACAACAAAAACAAAAAAAGATTCATTTTAAATGTTCCTAATCTGTCTGTTTTTGCATATAATATAATTGGCTTAGTAAAGCCTGGTAAAAACCAACTGAATAAAGATCACATAATGCTCAGGTTATGAAATGTAGTTGTTTAGGCACCTGGTAAGTTAATTCAATATTAGATATATGTTGAATAGGTGCTATAGATGGGCAAAGAACTGGAGCCAAAATAAAGAGGATAACAGGAGACATTTTGGGGTCATATGTAAATAATCCAGAACTGGTTTATTTTACAAAACCCCATGCTTTAATACCCATATTATCCTTCTCAAGGAAATAAACCATTCAATTTCATCACAAAATTGGAGAATAAACTAATGGATCACCAGACTTCTCTGTCCTTGAGTTGCCAGAAAAGTTTGAGGAAGGTCCACAAAATGCTGACTATATTCCATGTGGTGAACTTACGGAAACACTTGGATAAGGATCAAACAGTATGGACATACATGAATGACTTTGAACTCCATAATGGAAGGAATACTGATATTAATGAGATAATAGATGTATTTTAGTTTTTATTATTGCGTATTCTCCTGGTGATGACACAAAGTAGCAAATAATAAAAGAATATGATCTCAGAAGTTTCAAAATTGGTAATGATCTATGTATAATGGAAAGATGCATAGGTGCATCACAAAGAACATACATAAACAGAAAGCACAGAAGATATCCACAGTTTTAGAGAAATAAGTAGCAGATGGACAGTCTTAATATTCCACTTTTATATACAAAAATACCAGGTATCCCAAAAATTCTTAACTCCTAAGCTTTAGTAGCTTACAGCAGCACTAAAACTTTTGGGATATACTTTTATTTAAAAGAAATAAAGGAAAGCTTTCAATAAATTAAAGTTTTTTTTGTAGAAAATACATGGTAGGACATTAAAAAGAGTCACACAGAATGAGAAGTAAAAAGGCGTATAACACCAACATTAAAGGCCTATTTACATATTTAGTATAAAAGCCAAGGTCATATGTAACTGGGTTCTGGTTGAAGGAGAACTATCATCTCCAAACTATGCTGAGATAAGAATATATCCAAACTATGATTGGCATAATATATGACAAAGATCATTATACTAAGAGTAAGGAGACCTGTATTCTAGAAGTATCTCTCCACCTAAGCAACTGGATGATCTTGGGCATTTCACTACTTCTCACTGATCCACAGTTTCCTCATCTCTGAAAAGAAGGAGATTGAATTTTAGAATTTCTAAAGCCTGTTTTGACTGTGAAGTTGTGTAGGCATGTCAAAATATACAGATTTTACAAGTTGAATGACCACTTTGGGTGTATGTTAAAGTGAGGGTTACTTTTATATATGAATTGAAATAGATGGCCCTTGAAGTTCCTTCCAGCTCTCAAATTCTGTTATTCCATGACTCAAAAGTTATAATTACTAGATCATCACTATTAAAAAAAAAACCCTGAGCACTGCAGAATCAATGCTTTCAAATTGTTCTGGAGAATACTTTTTGACAGCAAGAAGATCAAATCATTCAGTACTTAAAGAAAGTAATCTAGGGTATTCACTGGAAGGTCAAATATCGAAGCTGAAGCTTAAAAACTTTGGCCATATAATGAGAAGATGGAACTCATTGGAAAAGATTCAGATATTAGGAAAGATTGAAGGCAAAAGGAAAGAGAGATGGAAGAGGATGAGATGGATAGATAGTGTCATGGAAACAATGAACATAAATTTGGAAAGACTTCAAGAGATAATGGAAGACAGAAGGGACTGACATGCTATGGTCTATAGGTTATGAAGAGTTAGACGTGAATGAACAACTGAACAACAACAATATAATATAATTAATCATTAATATCAGTATTCCTTCCATTATGGAGTTCAAAGTCATTCATGTGTGTCCATACTTTTTGATCCTTATCCCAGTGTTTCCATAAGTTCACCACATAGTCAGTATTCTGTGGACCTTCCTCAAACTTTTTTTGGCAACTCAAGGATGGAGAAGTCTGGTGATCCATTAGCTTATTCTCCAATTTTGTGATGAAATTGAATAGTTGATTTCCTTGAGAAGGATAATATAGGTATTAAAGCATGGGATTTGGTAGAACAAACCAATTCTGGATTATTTACATATGACCCCAAATTGACCAGAAATTCCTACCCAGTTACAAAGTGGGAAGACTATGTACTTGGAATATAGCTTCCCTGGCATTTATTGTTGAAATTATAATTTACTTATTGATCAGTCTTCTCTAGCACTTTTAGATGGGTTGGTTATATCTACTTGTTACACATATGGGAAAATTAGTAAAAGAATTATACTTAAAGTTTAAGAAATAACCCCTGAACCTTCTCATATCCAAGCAGATCTAACAAAAAGTTTCAGAAGTTAGATGGCACAGTAGATAGAGCACTGGACTTAGAGTCAGGAAGACCTGAGTTCAAATATGACCTCAGATAATTACTAGTTGTGTAATCCTGGGCAAGATACTTAAATTCTATTTGCCTCAGTTTCTTCAACTGTTAAATGGGGATAATGATACTACCTCTGTCTCAGGGTTGTTGTGAGGATCAAATGAGATAAATAATTGGTAAGTACTTAGCACAGAATCTAGTACACCATAGGTTCTATATATATATATATATATATATATATATATATATATATTTATATATATTAATTCCCACTTCCCCATTAGATTTGAATATGAAGTATTTATTAAGTATTTGCTGTGTGATAAGCACAGTACTAAATGCTTGGTAGGGATACAAATAAAAGCAAAAAGATGGTTCCTGCCTTCAAGCAGCTTACATTCCATTGAAGTAAGACAATATAGTCATGTTGAAGGAGTCAGTAGAGATGAAGATACCCAACATGTAGGTATGGTATTGAAATGCAGAAACTCAAGTCAGAAATGGACATGAAGACAGCCTGGTCTGGGTCCCACTAAATGGAGGCTCCAGGAGGTACTCACCAATGGGAGAAGAGGGCAGATTTTATATTCTAGAATGAGCAAGGATGATAGGCTGTTCCAGGTTAAAAAGGCCCCAAGAAGTAAGGAAATTATCAGGTAGAGACAATACTAGAGGAATGATTTCAAAATCCAGAAAGTCAGGAACAAATCTGGGGAGGGGAAAGATAACTGAAGCCATGTCCCAGTTCCAGCTCCTGGGATCCTTTAGTGGGTATAATGTGAATGTTGGTGTTGTTTTGCCTGATTGATTCTTTTCCTCAGACCTACTTGCCAGATGGACAACATGCTATGCCAAAGCATAGATCCTAGTACTAAATGGGTACAAAGCCTTCTGTTCAATAAAAAAAAAAGCATTCTTAGCCAAAATTTGCCATGGAATGCTAGCACTTACTGTAAAAAATTAGTGTTAAAATGGAGGGTCATGTCTAAAACGTTTTATATATAGTAACAGGGCCCTAGGCTAAGTTTCCTTTTCATGTACTACCATTTCTTGTTCACCACTTCTATTAATAAAAGCTAGACATATCTAATACATTTTGAACCCTAGATGCTTCTTTAAAAAAAGCTGGATGTTTTTCTATCTCTACATATCAAACTGCTTCACTATGTATACAGTAAAATGTAGTCTAGGATGTCAATAATAAATTAACACTTATTATGTACTTAACACTGGGACAGATTCTGTGGGAACAAAAAAGAAATATAAGACATAAAAGACATTGTCTCCTGCCTTCAAGGAGACAAAAATCAAATTTGGGAAAAATTAGCAAGTATAAAAATGGGTATGGATGACAAAATATAATATAGTGCTCAATTTGTGGGTTATGACTTATGGTTGGGAAGGAAATATGAAAAGTCATGTAACAGTGTAGTTTTTCTATAGAGACCCTAAAAAGGGCTCCAGAATGAAATGTTTTTTTTAAATAATTGAGAAAAATGACAGGTGAGCTCCATCTAGTCCAGAAAAGAACAACAAAAACTATCAGAAGAAGACAGAAAGTTGTAGAAAGGTAGAAATTAGGAGTCTATTCCAATTCACTTAAGCAAAATAAATATCAGAGAAATTGTTCTAACCAGGGAAACTGGTATGAACTGTGACAACTTGCTGGATGCCAGATGGAGTGTGGCAAGGAGGGGAGCTAAAAGAATGGCAAATGGATCTGAAACCAGGCAGCACTATAAACAAGAGTGTTGGAAGCAAGTGACCACCCCAATAATTGTGCATCTGAAGGCACATACCAGCCCTGGACTGTCAGAATTGGAGCAGAAGCTAGAACAATACCCATAAGTCACTGTGCCAAAAAAACACAGCCTAATGCCCACTCCTGAAAGGACTTGGAGCCACAATAAGAGACAGGGTCATTCATCACCTGGGCACCATGCCCATGAAGGCTATCAGGATGCATGAGACCAGCACAATCTTTAACATCTCACTGAAACTGCCAGCATTGTAAAAGGGGAAGTTATCAACTCCTGAGTGAAGATCGTGTAAAGAAAAGAAATGCACAAGCTTGATCCTGGGTCTACTGTGGATGACCAGGAGACTCAGAAAGTAGACAGGGATTTAGTGAGAGTTTGAGACCTCATATCAGCCACCTCATCCAAATTGCCATAGGCTGAAGTGATAGATTACAGAACATAAAAGGGACAAGGCTAAATGTGGCCTGTCTAACCTGTCCAATAGTAATAGATGGGAGTAGCCTGAATACAAAATCTAAATCCAAGAACTGAGGCTATAAATATGAATGAAAAGAGGAAGACACAAAAATGGAAGGTTAGCGTGGGATACAAAAAGTGCAAGTGGCAGAAGAAAATAGTTAACTTACCACAATTACAAGTAGAGCCACAGAGGAAAAAAAGGAGCATGGCCCTAAGGACTTCAAGAAAACCTGGAAGTAATGAAGAAATTGAAATTTAAAATGAAATGAAAGTTTAGGGAGAAACAATGAAAGAAACATAGATAGTTTAGAAGATAAGCAAGAATATCCTACCAAGTAGTGAACTCATTGAAAAACAGAGAGAACTCAATATTAGAAAAAATTCAAAATTGTTTTTTTTTAACGTAAAGTGTCAGTTAACTAACACAATTGGCATGGAAAAGAAGCCAAGAAGAGTTATTATCAGACTCACTGAAAACTATGAACAAACAGAAAGCATGGACAATGTATTTTAAGAAATCACACAAGATTACCTAGACCTGTTAGAAGCAGAAGACAAAGTGTAGATCAAACAAACCAAATGCCACCCAAAAGAAAGTCCAATTTGAAAATACCCAGAAATATCACGGCTAAGGAACAGCACTTCCAAATAAAAAAAAATATATCTTGTAAGCTGCCAAGAGTCAAAGTACTAAGGAACCATTCAGGATCATACCAGACATAGTGATAACTATCATACAGAAAAGAGAATCTTGATTGATAATGTTAAAAAAAAAGCAGAAGATAAAGTCTTACAATCAAGAATAAAGTGACATACAATGTATAGTATATTCCTATTTGGAGAAAATTAACTTTTAATAGAATAGGTGACTTTGCAGAATTTTTTTTTGTTATTATCGATTTTTAATTACAATATTGCTGTCAATGTATAAACACTTCTCACTACCTGTAAACTTCCTCCCCACCCTATCTTTATTGAGAATAAAAGGAAAATAAAACCTCTATTAGAAAAAAATGTATAGTCCAGCAAATCAAACTCCCACATGGCTAAACCCAAAATATACATCTCAGTCTGAATTGAGTCCATCATTACTCTGTCCTAGGGTAGATAGCAGTTTCATGAAGAGTTCTCTGGAATCATGGTTGTTCATTGTGTTGATCAGAGTTCCTAAATGCTTCAAAATTGGTTGTCTTCACAATATTTGCCATATCTTTGATTCTTAGGTGATACTTTGTACCTCTTATTCCAAGTTATTAATTCTCTTTCCAATTCTTATTTTTTCCACAGCTCTTATTCATTTTTCCATTTTTTCCTCTAGAACTAGCATTTGATTTTTAAAATATTTTAAATTCCTTTTTTTTTAACAATTCATATTTTTTCCAGGAATTCTGTTGAACTTTAACTCAACTTATGTTTTTCTTTGAATTTTTACTTGTACTTGTTTTGGCAGTCATTCTGCCATTGCATCTTGAGTGTGTCTATTATCAAAATAGTTCTTTGTGGTGGGATTATTTATTTACTTGCTCACTCATTCATCCTTCTTGGAGTCAAGAAGACTTATGATTAAATTAAATGATTAAATCTGACCTGGAAACATAACCAGTGTAACTGGGCAAGTTACTTAAGCTCTGTTTACCTCAGTTTCCTCATTTGTAAAAAAATGGCTTCCTTACAGGGTTATTGTGAATATCAAATAGGATAATAACTGTAAATTGCTTAGCACAGTGCTGATACACAGTAAGTCTTATATAAATGTTAACTACTATTATTACTTCCTGACTTCAACATTTATGTTAAGTATAAGCTCTGTTGAGTCCTGGAGGAAATATCCATGTTAATCTTACGTATTCCTAGGCTCTTCTCCTGCTTTCTTGGGGGTATTTAATGGTCTGTTATAAGGAATAAACTCAAGCAAAGGACATGACAACTTTAAGTATTCCCAAAGTAATCAGATCTAGGGTAAGTTCTGGTCTTCCTGGTCTTTCTGTAGTCTCATGCCTGGTTGGAGTTCCAGTAGACCACTGCTGGAATCAGTCACTATGAGCCAGCTGGAATGCTCTGTAGGTTTAAAGAGCTGTAGATGTCCATTTTATCTAGGATTCCTGTTCTGGTTACTCCTTTATAGATTTTGGTGTGTACTGAGGTGGGGGAAGTGGAACTAAAACACTGCTCTTCTCCTGGGTCAAAAATCACACAGCTGCTGCTTACTTTGGAACTTGTTCCTTACTTAGTGTTTAGTCCAGGGCCTGCAATAGCTCTTCACTCTAGAATGTCGTCCTAAAGTATAGGTCTCCTCCTTATTCTTTCCTGAATATTTAACCCACAACTCAGTAGTGAGTGACAGAGCTGTCAGTTGGCACCTGTTCCTTCATTTAGCATAAAGTTTGGCACTTCCTTATGGGTCTGGAACCTCTTATTTCATTAGTATACAGTCTTGTTCCTTACTGGAATGATCTACAAGTTATACTCTTAACAAGATCTTATCAGTTTCTGCAGATGCATATGCATATTATTTATTTTCAACATTCATTGTTTTTAAATTTTGAATTCTAAATTCTCTCCCTCTCTCTTGCCTTTCCTCCATCCATTGAGAACCTAAGCAATATGACATCAATTATACATTTGAAATCATGCAAAACAGTATTTCCATATTAACCATGTTACAAAATTACAAGGAAAATAGAGTGAAAAAATATTCTTGAATTTATACTCAGAATTCTTCAGTTCTCTTTCTGGAGGTCAAAAGACCTGGAGGTCATTTTTTATCATGAGTCTTTTGGAATTGTCTTGGATTACTTCATTGATCAGAGTAGCTAAGTCTTTCACAATTGATCATCATTATAATATTTCTGTTACTGTGTACAGTGTTCTCCTAGCTCTGTTCACTTCACTTTGCATCAATTCATGAGTATTCTCAGATTTTTCTGAAACCATCTCCTTTATCATTTCTTATAGTACAATAATATCCCATCACAATCATATACTACAACTTGTTCATTTGTGGTGTCCTTACTTAAAAGATAAGAATTGAGTTTAAAAAATAATAATAAAATGCAAAGATATGTTAAGAGAAATCTAGAAAGATAAATGCACTTAAGCAAAAAGAATAGGCTAAATGATGATGAAATGTTTATAGAGTAAAAAAGGAGCAGATAATTCCCTTTAGATTTAGAATATTTAAATATTCAAAAGTCATTGTAAAGGTACTAAATAATGCAAACATGGGACTTAGGAGTTGCTTTGAATTTTTGTTTTGTTTTGTTTATTTTAAGAAAAGAAGGAAAAGAGACTACGTGAGAGAAAAAATAGAAAGAAGGGGAAGAAAGTTAATATTTTCATAAAAGACATATCCTAGAAAAATTATATATATATATATATATATATATAAATATATATATATATATATATACTTGGAGGAAAGGGTTAGAGTAATAGGTATCTCATGACTTCATTCTTTTGTGTACCTGATAAAGGAAAGTCAAATACAAATATACATGTGTATGAATACACACAGAGTGTGTTTTAGAAATATATTAAACTCATGACAGAAAAGGTGGGAACAAGGAAAGGGGAAAGGGTGAGAAGCAATGAAAAACAGATTCAGGGAGAAAGGAGTCACAATCAAAATAAATTTCAACTTCAGTTTGATCTAAAAAGGGTATTAAAGACAGAAAGTTTAAGAAATGAAGATCGGTGTCTGATATAAATGCCACAAGAAGGAATACAGGAAAAGTAGAAGCAGACCACTCTAAGTAAAGATTAGTAGTGCTGATCAAATTTCTTCTTACTCTTAATTCCCTTACTATTGTTAAAGATGGGGCAGGAAGAAAGGAGGAAAAAGTATAAAGATATAGTAGGGAGATAATACATACGGTGCAGTAGGAGACAATAACAATTCTAACTGTGAATATGAATGGAATAAACTTACCTATATAATGGAGTAGGGAGAATCAATTATAAAGCAAAATCTAATAAGATATTGTTTACATCAAATGTGTCAAACTTGCAGTTTGCAGCCCACAACTCTAGAGTGTAGCCTGAACCAAATAAAAATCTAATTGGTAAATGTTTAATAAAATAAGTAAAAATACAACATAGATAATGTTAATTTGTTGGGGTTTATTTTTTCTAAGTCAGTATGGGGCCCCACAGAGATCTATCTCTATTGGAATTTGACAACACTGGCTTACATGAAACACATTTGAAACACAGAGATTTCTAGAGTTAAAATAAGAAACTAGAGCACAATCTATTACATGTTAGATGAATATTAAAAATAAGGAATAGTAACTTTTATCTTAAAGCAGGCATCAGTAAAAATAGGCATGGTTAAAAGGTAAACATGAAACTACTTTATACTTAAAGGCACTATAGATAATGAAATTATTAGTACTATCTATCTATCTATCTACCTATCTATATTCAGTATAAGCATTGAGACAATTTGGAAATGTACATATTTGTGTGTGTGTACACACACTTATATACATCTATATACACATATACAAACACATATGCCTATGTACACATGTGTACATACAATGCATATATATATACATGTATTTAGTATACATATATTCTTGACATGTATTCAGTGTTTGTGTGTGTGTATATATGTATATATATATATATATATTCACATACATATATATGGGGATAGATAGATAGATAGATGGATAACCAAAGCATCTAAATACTTGAAGGAAAAGAATAGCCAAATCACAGGAAGAAATAGTATAACAGATAAAGACCACAATGTGCCTCTTTCAGACCTGTACAAGTCAGGCAAAAAAGATAATAAATAAATATCAGAGTATAATTTTAGAAGTTAGATATGATAGATATAAATAGAAATTATAGATATGATATACATGCATACACATTATATATAAACATACATACATATAGATATCTATCTCTCTATTTATATTTCTCAGCATAAAAACCTGAAAAAGAAGTGTAAAAAACAGAAATGTTAAACGTATCCTTTATTAACCACAATAAAATAAAATTTATTATCAATAAAGGCTATTTAGAGAAATAATTGAAACAAATAAAAGCTAAAAATTTAACCATAAAGAACTAACTTGTGGTCAAATTACAAATTATACAAAATATAGGTCATTTCATCAAACAAAAGGATAATATTGGGACAGTCTGCAAAAAATTTTGGAATACAGCCAATTTAATACAGGGAATTTTGTATCTATAAAATAATTCCTTTGAGAAAAGAAAGAAAATATTAATTATTCTTAGAAATAAAAATAGAAAATCTAAAGGCAAAAATAGAAATTCTTAAATCAAAGAAGGGATTAAAGTTTGAAAACAAAAAACAAATTAAATTGATATATAAAACAAGGTTCTTTAAAAATTAATGTAATAGAATCTGTTATATTGTTTTAAATGTAATCTGAAAAACAAAGAAGGCATTACCAATATCAAATATTTAAAAAGGAAAACTTGCAACAGATGACCAGGAAATAAAAGAAATGCCTGGAAACTTTTGTTAAACTATGTGCCAGCAAAAATTATGACAAATGAATTGTATGAATATTTAGAAAATTATAAAATATCAAAATTATGAGAATAATAGGGAATTTAAGTAGCTTATTATCAGGAAAAGTTTATAAGTCATAGGTCCCTTTGCCACATATAAAAAAAAAACAATTGAATGCACAAGTGAACTAAAAAAAAAACATTCAAAATACAATTCACTGAAATTTTACATAAATTTACATAAGTTATTTTTAAAAACAGAGAAAATTATATCTGGACATATTTATTCTATGAGACAAACGTGGCCCTTATCTTACAAAAGGAGTTAAAGTCATAGAAATAAAACTACAGATCAATTTCTCTGATGAAACATGATTTTAAAATATTGAATAATACATTAGAAAAATATATTAATAGGAATGGCTTCTTGAAAAAATGAGATTTGAGTTTAGCTTTGAAGTACGCTAGGGAAGGTAGGAGGTTGATATAAAGAGAGAACGTTGATATGGGGGACAACCAGTATAAATTCAAGGAGACAGGAGTTTAAGTGTCAAGTGTGAGTTGACAAAACTTATACCAATGTAGCTGGAACACAGAGTGTTTGTGGAGGAGAGTAAAATATAAAAAGATTGAAAAGATAAAAATAAAAAGGGGAAACTGGTTATTAAGGACTTTGAATGCTACAGGATTTTATAATTTATCCTAGAGGTATAAGGAGCTATTAGATTTGATTGAATTTGTTGGAGAGTGGTCATGGAGAGATTGATATGGTCAAACCTGTGGTTTAAGACAATCATGTTAGCAGCTGAGTGGAAGATTATTGGAATGGTGAGAGACTTGAGGTAAGAACATCAATTAGAATGTTATTGAAATAGTTGAGTTAAAAGATGGTTGGGCAAGAAGCAGGGTGGTGGCTGTGTGACTTGAAAAAAGGCAATACATATAAGGATCCTGTAAAAAAAAATAGGAAAAAAAAAACAAGTTGATAACATATGACATAATTAGGGTGAGTATGAGTATGGACTTGAAGATGATACAGAGTTGGGAACCTGAGTGTCTGGGAGGAGAGTGGACTTCTTGAGAGTAAAAGGAAAGTTGGGGGGAGGAGAAGGCAAGATAATGAGTTCTGTTTTGGACTTGTTGAGTTTGAGATGTCTATAAGCTAGCCAGTTCAAGAGGTAGATGATGATGTGGAGCTTAGGAGAGATGTAAAGCTGGATAAACCAATCTGAGAATCATCTGTGCAGAGCTTATAACTGAAAGAATTGGAGGTCATGAGATCAAAAAGGAAAATAGAATAGAGCCAAAAGAGGAGTCTCAGTCTAAAAACATACTCAGTTAATGAGCATGCCATAAAGAACCAGCAAAGGAGACTGAGGAGTTGTCAGATAAATAAGAGGAAGTAATAAAAAGGTAAGAGTGGCTGACCGTGTAAAAATCTGCAGGGAAGTCAAGAATAACATATACACAAAATTACTCCAACAATGTAAAGAGAAAAAAAATATATGAAACAGGGAAAGAAAGGAAGAAGGGAGGAAATAAGGAAAGGAGAAAGGATAGAAAGAAGGAAGGAAGGAAGGAACAAAACAGAGCCATATAACTATAAGTAATGAAACATTTTATTGGAGAAGAGATAAGAAAATATATCTTCCTCTCTGAAGACATGAGTGAATTTGGGTGTGAAATATTGTGTATACTGTTAAATTGTCTTTTGTTAGTTGGCTTATCTGAACTGCTTTTCCCTCTATCTTTTAAATTCTCTGTTATATGGAATGAATGACTGCATAAAGAAATGGTGAAAGATATATTCTGATAGAAACTGATAGAAAAAATCAATAAAATATGATTTTGTAAAGAGTGCCTTATGGTCTGGTCCAATATTATTGCACAGTTTTGCAAAGAATTTTCCTTTTAATGGACCCTTTAAAAAAAACAAACTTGATTGTTCTTGTAACAATTTGAAAAACTGCACGTGGTTATTTTTGTTCTTGTACAAGTGATATGTGAAGGATGAAATATGTCTAAATTGCACATGAGGGCCAGAATTTTGGCTAGAGCTTATTTTCCCATGTTTCAACCTGACATCAAATGAATTCCATCAGTACATAATTCAATACAGTGCCCCAATATTATAACATTTTCATTAAAAATTCATCAAATATATTGAAAGTTTATTTGGATGTTGAATTGCCATTAATATAATTTCAAGATAACAAATCTTCTCTAAAATTAGTTTCAAATATATACAGTACACAAGTAATCAAAAAAAAGTATCTTTATTATTCCTGTTCCATTTTCCATTTACAATGCAAAATTGGAAGATTTTCGTTAGTCAATGAATTGATGATACAAGTCTTCAGACTTTTTTTAAAAAACAATTCTCTTCCATAGCTATTACATACAAGTATAAACATTGAAAACTGCTTTGCATATGATTTGCTAATTATCATTTTAACCATATCATTAACCTCAGGTGTTCCCAATATTTCTCCTGTGGAATGAGGCTTTTTTGCATTTTGCAATTCTCCAAGTAAATTTAAAATGACAACATACCTTTTAATGTCACAGGGTATTTTAAATTTTTTGATTAGTGAAAGTGTCTCATTTTCTCTAACTTTTTTAAAATGTATGTTACATAAGCAATACATACAGCAAGATGTCTGTTGTATAAAGAGGACAGATTCTGCTATAAATACAGAAACCTGAATTTTAGTCCCAACTCTGCCATTTGCATTTGGGTATTTGTATTTGTGTAAAGTATATCCATTTCCACATCAATTAAATTAAGAAATTTGTCTTACTCGATCTTGATAATTATAATTATTTATCTCACTGTCCAGTGTGAAATGTTTAGAAGTCAAGTATTCTATTACCAATGTTGTTAGGTGTTTTATTGTTATTTTCTTACAGTGATATCTCAAATTTTTTTAAAGAGATACATTTTTTCATTGATCATTAGAGTTAGTTTTGAAGAATGTGTTATTTTGGATTGTGCCTTGAGGTCCTTTGCTTTTGGAATACCTAATTTTTACTTTTTTCTATTTTCTTAGTGGTTTCAGAACAATCCTGCATGAGTCCAACTGATTTTCCATCAAAACTAAAGGCTTTTCCATTGGTTGCTTACAAAATATATTGCTTGATATTGGAATGCCAACCACTACAATCTTTAGAGTTTTGTGTATTGAGTTTTTCTCCAGGAGCAATCTCTAGATATGGTTCATACTAAGTCATAACTAGGGGGTAAGGAGGAACAGGGTAAATCCCTGGACCTAGACCTTGAAGCACATTCTTGCAAAATATCTTGCACAGATTGTGTCTGGTGCCTGAAGCAGGATGATAGTTTGGAGATCATGAGTAAAGGCTTTGAGGATTTTACTTCTCTGATGTTATTTCATGAGGCTTTTGGCCCTTAATGTTTTGATCTTTCTACCTTTCTGAATTCAGCTTTCTTTGCTATAGCTTTGGAATGAGTTTCTTTTTTTTAGAGTTTCACTTTTTTTTAAATTGATTGTGGTTTTATGCAGAAAGCACCTATTCCAGCATTTTGCCAATTCTATAATTCATGTAGATGACTCTAAAAACCCTGACACTGTAATTCTATGACAAAATTTTGCTGGGACCTGGAACTTAAGGTAAATACATGACTATTATTCAAAGAGGCCTTAAATAAGGGAGAGACTAATGTACACTGGGATCAACAGGGGAAACTGAATTTAATTTTCATGGAGAGTACTTCCTGGACCTTGAAAGACAAATAGATACAAAGGAATATATTTGGGTGGACATGGGGTATTGTAAAAGCTGCATGAGCTAATGTCAGTAATTTGAAGTGAGCATTGTGTAAAGAGGTAAGGAAAATAAAAAGAATAGGACTGTCTGGAATTTAGAAGAGTATCATATCCAATATAAGTAAATGAAAGACCAACAGTAACATTTTATACTGGTTAGGTTGGATAAAAATGACAATCAGTTATGAAACCTTTTTAAATGGAAAACAACATTTTGATTTCTAACTCTGTAATATCTGTCCTTTTTTCCTTTCCTCCTCACTATGAAATGTGAGCAGAAATTTTCCACCCACTTTCCAAAAGTATTGCCACTTTTAAATATGTTTTAAGACACCCCATCATTCTGTCAATAACTATGATATAAGTACCCCTTGGAAAGAGTTTGCACTGGTCTTCAGAATCTCATTTTCACCTCTTCCTCTGCTGTGTACTCACTTTGTTGGCCCTCCCTGTGGGAGGCCACCAGGTAAACACTTTCCTCATATTTCTTGAAAACAAACATATGTGTTAGAGAATTTTGTCACCATGACTTTGAAGAAGATTGTAGCTGCAGCTTGACTTTGCAAAATAATGATAGATGGGCTGCTGCAGTGCTGACTAGAAACTGGAAAGGCAAAGAACAAGATAGTAAATTTCAAGTACAAAGCTATTTTTGAGGCAGCATGGCCTGATGGAATGAGTTGTAGACTTAAATTAAAGAGAATAGGGTGTATGTCCCAATTCTGATATGAACTATATGAGTGATCTTGGGTAAATCACCTTACTTCTTTGGGCCTAATTTTCCTCACCTATAAAATAAGAGAAATTATATTTCTAATATACTTCAAAGGCTAATTAGAGGGAAGTATTTTTTTTAACTTTAAAACACAAAATGCAGCTATTACTACATGAGCACATGCACGATGAATTAAGACAGACATGTGGACTAATAAAGGCTAATAAAGGTAGATCAATTACAAGACTTAGTAAGATCTTATTTACACAACTGTTTAAATGAAAGGATAATGACTTCAGAGCAATAATTAGCGATATGTCTTTGAATAACAATGACTTTGAATTTCCACAAATAAATTAGAACGCTAACATTTTATATTTTTGCAACGAGACTTGAGAGTAGTTGATTCATTGAACTTCAGGGGTAGAAGGGTTCTTAGACAGCCATATACTCTAACCTCATTCATTTTACATAAGAAATAGAAAAGTAAAATGATTTTTCCATGGTCATAGGCTGGAACAGAAGTATTCTACTTTCTAGTTCAAGTTCTTTACACTATGATAGTACCTAATTCCTAAATAATCTGCTATGAAAATAGAAAGCTCTTTCTATCTGACTAATGTTTCCAGTGTTGCATTGTTAATGCTAAATGATCAAAACTTATGTTATTTTGTAAATTCATCATCAGACTAAGCATTTTTATTGTTTGATTTTTTAATGCCATGAAATGATAAAAATTAGACTTTGATTAAATCTATTTGCAGTGATGGGTCCATCTATCCTTTGGGTAATCTTGCCACCATTTAATTCCTTTCAATGAGTGGCAAAAAGTCTTTACAAGAGAAATTTAACTTTGAATATAGTGGAATGCACAGTCTCATTATTCAATTATTCAAACCCTCTGAAATTAGAAACAAAAATTCAAACTGCTTTATATTTTAGAGCAAAAAAGTTAGTGTTGGTGTAATATGATTATGGTTCTAATATAAAGCCTTACTTTCTTAAATCAAAATGCAAGTGAAATCTCCTCCTTGAGAAATGCATCCCTCACAAACCTATGTGGATTTCATCAAGCAATGATGGTGCTGACACAGATTCTGACTGGAGGGGAGCATTTGCAGGCTGGTTGGCAGGATACCAGGTGCAAAATCTGGCAAGAGAAATCAGATATGGGAATAATCCAAGAGGGTTACTGGGAAAATGAAAATAAAACCAAGAAGCTGCTCTGCAGTTGCATCTAACTCCTGACACAGATAATAAGAGAAATTGTTATCTCTGTGTCAGTAAACCCTAGCTACATATTTTCTCCCCACTATAGGCCCTAACGTGAGAAGCCATGTTTAAGCATTGTCACGCTTCTCAGTACTAGAACCAAAAGTCAGCTTTTAGGCTTAGAGGCTCAGGACAAGAGGCAAAACCCCTTTAGTTAGCCAGTCAGTAAACATATATTAAGTGCATACTATGTACCAAGTACTACGATAAGCCCTGGGGATATAAGAAAATAGAAGCAAAAAAAAGTCCCAGACTTAAAGGAACTCACTTCCTAATAAGGGATACAAAATTGAAAAATCTATATACACACATGATATTTTTGTGGGTGTACTTACATACATATACATACATACATATGTATGTACTATGTATGTATGTATATGGATGTACATACAAGCTATATTTGATCTACAAAGCATAAAAAGCAATTCCAAAGGGAAATCATTAACAATATGAGAGGATTAAGGAAGGATTCCTGCAAAAGGTGATATTTGAACTGAGTCTTAAAGACTTGAAGGAAGCCAGGCGAGGCAGAAATAAAATAGGGAAAGAATTCAGAGGGTACAGTTAATGCAAATGCATGGAATCAGGATATGGAATATCAAGTGTGATGAATATCAGGTGTGATGAATATCAAGTGGGGTGAGAGAGTTAGATTATAGAAGAAAGGGGAATAAAATATAAGAGACTATATTGTGAAGGACTTTGAGTACCAAAAAGGTGGATTTGCATTTGATTCTAGAGATAATATATAGTCACTGGGGCTGATTGAATCTTTGTGTTGGGGTAGAGTAAAGAGCTGTGTGACATGCTTTGGGGGTAAACAAAACTAGCAAAGTGAAGGATGGATAGGAATGAGAAGAATAGAACAAGATGGATGGGAATGAGAAGAATGAGAAGAAACTTGAACCACATAGATCAATGAGAAGGATAATTCAATAGTTCAGGTGAGAGGTAATGAGGGCCAATACTAACTCTCCTACTATCTACCATTGCAAGGTAAAGAGACTTACATTAGAGATTTTGTGATAATAGAAGTTATAGAATTTTTAAGCAGATTGTATATGGGGGTTAAGTATGAATGAAGAATCAAAGAAGATGCTAACGAGGGTGATGAGAGGATAGTGATGTGATAGTACTCTAGACAGTAATAGAGAAATTAGGAATGATGTTGGTTTTGACAGAAAATGATATACATAATGATTTTGATATGTCAGTGGGCATACAGATAATCATTTTAAAGTTTCCAAGAGGCATCTGGTGATGAAGGACTGGATCTCAGGAGAGATTAGAGTTAGATATACATATATTTATGCATATACACAAGTATGTATACATATGCATACAAAAATATTCATACATGCATATATTTATCTTCATTGATATGTATACAAATTATATGTATTCAGGTATATGTACATATACGAATCCATATATTTATATATGTATATATACACATATGTGTATATCATATACATGTATGTATGTATATGTATATATATAATCATCAGCATAGGGATGATAATTATACTTATGAGAACTGAGGAGATCACTGAATAAGAAGACATAAAGATAAAAGAGCAGAGAACTCAAGATACAGCATTGGGTACACCCAAATTTAGTGGGTATGATAAGGAGGATGTATCAAAGGAGAATGAGGAACAGCCAGATAGATAAGAAGAAAATGAATAAATAAATGAATAAAATAAAAACCCATAGAGCAGAGTCTCTCCAAAAGCAGGTGACCCACAGTGATGTAAAGAGAAATGTAGATTGAGAAAAGGCTATTGCATTTAATATTTAGCATTTATTAAGAATCTACAAATAAACAAACAAACAAACAAAAAAGAATCTACTAAGAGCCAGGCATTGTGTTTAATGTTTTACAAATACTGTCTCATTTGATCTTCACAAGAAACTACCTGAGTGCATGTTGAGGGATTGGCCTTAGCAAAGGATAACCTCTTCATGTGAGATGTCTGAAGGAGTTGATAGTAGGGAAAGATGTCTGAGTGGTATAAGATGAGGAATGGAGAAGAGGGAGATCATGGCAAATCCCCTTTTTCCTTCCCTAGGTTTGACAGAGCATTGATACAGAACCATGGAAAGCACCAAGCTAGTGGGTTCACAAAGCTGTTGCCTATACTGTTAGATTGTGGTGCTAGGAAAGCATAATTGAAAAAAAAATCTACATTGCCTGGAAGTCTGCAAGGTTGTAATTTGGAAAATGGTTGATGAGAGTATCTGCTATAGAGGCAGCTAGATGACATAGTGGATAGAGTTCAAAACTTTGAATAAAGAAGATCTTGGTTCAAATCTTGTCTTAGACACTTATTAGCAGTGTGTCCTTGGGCAAGTGGCTTAACTTCTCTCAGCCTCATTTTTCTCATCTGCAAAATGGGGACAGTAGTACTTCCTTTATTAGGTTGGTATAAGGATCAAATTAGATAACAAATATAAAAGCACTTTGCACATTTTAAAATGTTATATAAATGCTGGTAATATTTTATTATTATTCCTTCTTATCTCTTATGTATTTTGCTTTCTAATTTTCCTAAGCCTCAGTTTGCAATTCCTTGAAAATTAGACTAGAAGCACCTACTTCACAATGTTGTTGTGTAAATCAAATGAGAAAATGTATTTAAAACACTGTGGAAAAGAGTGAATTATAAGTATGAGAGGAAGATGATGATGATAATGATGATTTTCTATTGCTGTAATGTTTTATCATTAGTGTTGGCTGGAGAAGGATCCCTTCTAAACATCCACTAAGTCATCAGCACTTCTTGCTCAGTAGCCAATAAGGAGACTGTCTCATGATTACAAAGTGCCAAGCTTTTTCAGCAGAGTCACTACATAACTGAAAGCAAACAATGGCTACTGAAGCTATCAAAGTGAAAAGTCACTCATGTGGTTGGTCATAAGTAGGATGTACATGTTCCACTGAAAGGCCCCTAAAGGGCATTTCAATTCACCATAGACCCTCAATGTCTTACTGTATCATGGGAGACTAGCAATGTTTCCAAGTAACTTTTGTTTTAGCGGGAGGGGAGAAAAAGAAAAAAAAAGTCATTCAAAAATCAAAGGATCACCAGAAGAGACCTTGAAGATTAACATATTCAATACCTTGATATGATGTTTTAGGAAACTGAGGCCCATAGCAGTATTTAGTTAGAAGACTTTTGACTTTGAGTGCAAGTGAAGATAATACTTTCCTCTGCTATTTCACTTCTTATAATTCAATAACAATAAATATTGTCAATTAAATGTGAATACAAAATTGAATTTGAAATTAATGGACTATAAAAAGGTATGGCTTTTCTTTCGAAGATTCCCTCTTGCCAGGGAAACTTAAAAAGCCAGGGTATTAAAGATTGCAATTGTTAAAAATACCTGAAAAGCATGTGGAGTATTGTCATGCAATTGTCTTAATGGCATACCAAGGAAAAAAATAATACTACATAGCACTTACATTGCATTTTTTTTACTTGCCCATGCTTTACAAAAATTAACTAATAAATCCTCATAACATCCCTTTGAGGAAGGTACGTGTAATTAGATAATGTAGGTCAGAAATACATAAATGTGTCTAGTGACAATAGCTATTTCCATAGTAACATCTTCACCACAGGTCTAATACCAGATTCCTTGCTTGTGCAAAACACCCATTGGTTTTAATGAGCGTAGTGTCTGAATTCAGATCCAAATTGTGCCCCATGTGTTCACTTCTCTGGAAGCTGTTTGAACTGAGGATTGCTTTATTCTTGTTAACTGTGTAGAGTACAGTACAAGTGAGTCACCTACAACAGCATGGGGTAATTTAGGCTGATACTGCAATTACAATTAGACTCCACCAGCTGGGTCAAGAAAATGAATTACAAATGAATTTGGTCCCTGATGAGTATTGGTCTGGCCTAACAAAAGAATAAAGATAATAAAAGGAATTTTCAACCATAGGTTCTCTGTGACTTTTTTTTTCCCCAAAGATTCTACTACTTACCATGTTGCCAATGTAAAAGAATACTGTGCCATCTTTGAGTAGAAAGTTTGATATCTAGGTCAAAATATTCATCAGGGAATTATTGAGCTCTTGCGAACCAATGAGGGTATCTGGGGTAATGATCTGCCAGTGACCTTACTTCAGACAAAGATGTACAAAGTCAAATTCAGTACCTCTAAAATACCAGGTAACACATCCTTGTCCCAAGACGTATAAGGTGGTCCAATTCCATTTAAATAATTTACAAGACATTCAGAAACTTGAAAATACTTCAATAAACATGTAAATACTTCTTTACAAACAGGAACAGATCATCCATCTTTCTGAATATGTGGTTTTCTGTTTCTTTGTTCACCATTAAAAATAAACGAAGAAAAACGATCTATTATGTAAAAAATTGGGGACCTGAATTTTTTAAATTAGACAAAAAAAATCAGTTTAAAAATACAGTGAAGACATAGGTTTGGATCATATCTTTAATATTTTTAGCTGCATGAGCCAATAGTGTGTTGGAGCCAGCTTAAATCAGCTCACAAGAGCCAATTGTTAAATTTTCAGTTTTAGCATTTGCAACTCAGAGTTGCAAATGCTACAAATCATGATACTTTTTTGTTGATTATCTACCTAACTGAGACAATGCTTTAATGCAAAGTAGAATAAAAAGTGTTTTGTGTGTGTGTGTGTTTTTCTGACAGCTGATTTTAAAAAGTTATTAGCATACCATTGTGTGTAATCTAAGACAATTCATTTAACCTTTCTGCATTTCAGTTTCCTCATCTATGCATTAATCAGGTTGGACTTAATGGCCCTAAAACCTCTTTTAGTTCTAAATTCTCTTATCTGATGAAAAAAAAAATACCTGAATAAAGTATAAGATATTCCAATCAGTAAAAAGGCATGTCAAGTTTCATTAACAGGGTTTGGGAGTTTGTAGTAGAAGCCTATTGTCTTTGGTCCCCACAATACTCTGCACCTTTCCTATGCATGTACCATTTGTGGTTTTGTATTATTCTTACCAATATATGTCTACATTCCACTATTGGGATTCTTCATGAAGGCAAGAATTCCATCAAAACAAAATGTATAATCCCTGGTACCTGACAGAGCATATTGAACACATTTTGTGATAAATAAATGATAGTTTAAATTTGTTAAAATGTTGTATTTTAATCTCAGGTCTTTTTACAATTACTGGCCACAGGGCCAAACTATACTGTTATTGTGGGGTCAGTATATCTTGAATTATGTTAAGTTACCATTTTAGTACCCCAGACAGAAGGATCTGTAATCCTCCCTTCTCTTTGATCTTCATACCTGTTTGGGTATAGGAAACGTGAGCATCTGATGTCATCTATCACTTCCCTCTGACTCAGTGTTAGTCTAAACTTATCAGAGCCAAACTGAATTTAGAGATGGTCATCACCAGAAACCAGCCCCCAGATTATCTGATAGAGTCCCTGCAGTACACAAAACTGTGAAATCCTCCATTTTTCCAACTCCATTACCTTTCCTGAGACAAGTGGATTCATAAACCCTCCTTTTCCCCAGGCCTTCAATCAACTAGAGCACCAGAACCTTATCAAGGACCCTAAGAACTTCCTATTGCCTAACAGAAAAGTGTGAATGCCTCCAATTCTTTTTCACCCAGATGAGAATTAATATGCTCCTCCATACACAACATTACCCTATACTGCTGGGTAATTTTGCCCCAGTACTACCTCAGGGGAGAGCAGAAGGGATTTTTGATTCTTAGTCCCCACCCATCCCTCTTTGAACTCCATTGGACCAACCAGATGAGATTGAATAGAGAGGCCCATTTGCGAGCCTGAGCCTGATCAAATCCTAATAGGCATACTAATCTCTATAAGAAAACAGTAAGCTTAGATCCCACAGAAATCATATTTGCTTAGCCTTCCTATTTACCATTCCATCCCTGAAAAGAAAATTCAGTAGTCATTCAAAATTAAATTGTAATACAATAAAGAAATTCTATAATGTAAAACATTCAAGTTATGCAATTTGAGAGGCACTGTGGTACCTGAACAAAAAACTGAATTTGGAGTCTAAAAGTAAAATTAAATCCTAGCTCTGCTATAAGATCTCTGTGACCTTGGGTAAGTCAGTTAACATATTTGTTCCACAGTTACCCCATCTCTTAAAAAAGATTGTGGGGCTTAATTTTTTATTTTTTTTTCTTTTTTGGTGAGGGCAATTGGGGTTAAGTTACTTGCCCAGAGTTATACAGCTAGTAAGTGTTATGTGTCTGAGGCCAGTTTGAACTCAGGTCTGCATGACTACAGGGCAAGTGCTCTATCTATGGTGCCACCTAGCTGCCCCTGGCCTTAATTACTTCTAATGACCCTTCCAGCTTTAAACCTATGGTCCTAGGAATCCTTTAGAATGAAAAATTAAAGCATCAATTTAAAACCATTTGGAAAAAAAATCAAATAATGAATTAAAGTGCATAATACTTATGATAAGTGAATTAATAGAGAATGCTAACTCATTAAAATAAGTTGAGATGAATGAATAATTAGGAAAAATTCGAAGTGATATTTAAAGATTAAAAACAATAATAGAACTTTAAAAGAATGGATTAAATGAAGTGAAACAATGGTCAACAGATAACAAATGAAATTGAAAAAAAAACTTAGTCTGCATCAGAAGGAAAAAAAAGCTAATGAATATGCAATATATATTGGGAAGACAAATCTAGAGGAAAATTTTATATTAGCAAGTATGCTAGTAAATACTTAAAATTAACCTCCCTCTCAACAAAAAAAACAGATAAACTATAAAATTGAGGACATAGTGAGAGCAAGCTTTCCAACATATGAATGCAATATCAAACATTACTCCAATTGGAAACACTACGTTTAACACTATCATGAAGAAATTTTGTTAAGCTATACTTGTTAAGCAATAAAATTACAAAAAGAAAAAAGTGGGAGAAGTCTCCAAGTATGTAGGGAAAAATAAATTATATGTAAAAACATAAAAATTAGGATGACACTGGACCTTTTAAAAATAACAAAGAAAAGTATCTTGGATATTTTTTTCTCGGACGAAAAAACAGAATTAAAACAAATAGAATATTTAAGAAAAAAACAAAAAGACATACTTTACATATCACATCATATACTCTACAGGTATAACTATACTGTTTGAAATTATAATAATTTATTCTAAACTTACAAAAAATGGGAAAATATATTAACAAGAGAGAAAGAATGAAAATGTATTAAGTACTTGCGATATTCCAAGCACTGTGCTAACAAGTAATTATTAAGCACTTACTATATGCCAGGCAGAAAGTTCATACTCTAGATGGGAGTCACATCACAGAAAGAAAAGTTAATCTCAAAGGTGGATAGAAAAGATGGAAATGGTGGTGGAGTAAATGACAAGACTTAAGATAACAGTCTGAGAGTATATATTGACAGAAGGAAAAGTTCTTAAAAATAAATACTTTGCATGTTACTAATTTTAATCAAGATTTAAAATCTGTGTTAGAATGATCATGAAATAACACTTATTGAAATAATCTAATTTGGATTTAGGTTAAAATGTGTTATAAACACAAAATGGTAACAAGCACTAAAATATGCCCTCATTTACTAGTTTTAAAAAATGCTTAAAACAGACTCAAATTTACAAAGAAAGAAGGGAAAGAAGGAAAGGAATTATCTTTACCAAAGTCAAAATTTTATCTATAGTAAAAAGTGAGTTAAAATTAAAGAATGAATAAGCATTAAAAAATTATTAACCAGAAATATACCTTCTTTTATTTAATAGTTTCGACATTTGAGATAGATAATAGATTAAGATATGTCATTCCTTCTAAGCAGCATCAGAATCAATCAGAATAAAATGTCAAAAGAAAAGTCAAATGACTCACTTGCAAATAGTAAATATTGTAAATAGTTTGAGCTTTCTGTTTAAAAGAAAAAGAGTTACTTGGGGAGTATACACACACAGATACATACATACATACATGCATACAAATGTATGTGTATATATATGCAAATATATAAGCATATATTTAATATGTATCACTTATAAGAAAAATATTTAATAAAAATAAAATCTAGTCTGAATTTTTAAAAAAAGCTGCTGTAATGCCAATACCATATCTCCAAGTGTTCTATAAACAGTTCTATCTTGATATACTCATATCACTTCGAACTTTTGTTACTGTTGTTTAGCCATTTAAAGTCAGGTCCAACTCTTGGTGACACCATTTGTGAGATTTTCTTGGCAGAGATACTGGAGAGGTTTTCCATTTCCTTCTCCAGCTCATGTTACGTTTGGGAAATCTGAAGCAAACAGGTTTAAGTTACTTGCCCAGGGTCACAAAGCTAGTAAGTGTCTAATGTAGGATTTGAACTCATGAAGATGACTCTTCTTGATTCCAAGTCCAGTACTCTATCCACTGAGTCACCTTATCTAATTTATGGGCTACTTCATCACTAAAAAAACCTGTACCTTCTTACTCCCTAGATCATACCATCATTTTCCCTGTTCTCAAGTTCAAAACTTCAGTAGTGCTTGACTATTTTATTTCTCTTAATTCTCATATTCAATGTTATACAATCTTCATTTACTTTTCTTTACATTCTCCCTCTCTTCTTCATTGTTGTTGTTGACATTCCAAGTTCCACCACCTGATGACAGAACATTGTCCATAAATTTAAATTAAAAGTCAGTCAATAATATATAAGACTGCAAAAACAAGCAAAAGGGACAGTGTAGGTATCTGATAAAAATTAATTTAAACTAGAAATCACTAGAAGGGACAGACAGTGGCAATATATTATGTTAATAGGTAAAATAATTAAGGTACATTCAGTAATTCTAAATGAATAAATGATACATCAGTTACACTCATAAAAGAGAGATTAACAATGATAGAAAAAGTAATATAAGGCAAAATATCATGAGAATAGGATAAATCACATTTAGAAATGAATAATAAAAATATTAGAAACCTGCTTATTTAAATAACCTGTAATTAACAGAAATATCAAGGGGACCATGTGTCTATGTTCTGTTTAAGTAGACACAGAAAACTCATAAAAACTGATCACATACTATGTCATCAAGAAACCCTGTACAAGCTCAAAAATTATGAATGATCTCTATTCAGACAAAAAATGATAAAATTAACATAAAATACAATAACATGAAGAAAATCATGCATGCGTTTAGTCAACAGTCATTAGGTTAAGGAAGGATACAAGGGGAAAAGCTATAATAACACTTCAAAGAAACTGACAACAATAATAGCACATGTCAAAGCACATGAGAAGTAGGTAACATAGACAAACACACACATATACATATATCTATCTATCTATCTATCTATCTATCTATATAGATATATATATATATCTCGCTGATCACCAATAGTAACAACATCCAAAAAGGAAAAAGAAATATACGAAATAAGTTTTCAGGTAAAGAAACAAGACAGGGAACAAAGTAATAGCCTAACAGAGAGAGCTTTTCTTTTCTTCTTTTTTTTGTTACAAAAGAGAAATATTTTAAAGATAAGAGTAGTAATAAATAACAGAAAATTACAGTTTAATTGAATTGATAAATAAGACTGGGAACTATTTCTTCAAAAACACAAATAAAATTAACAAGCCATTAACAAATGTAATAAAAAGATTTTAAAAAACTTTCAGCAAAATTACAAATGAAAAAGGAGAAAAGACAAAAACTCAAAATAAATTAAGGATTTTATTGTTTTCACTGGCAGGCCCCCACCCCTGAAATGCTCCCTCTCCTTGTCTCCACCTGCTTGTTTCCCTGGCCAGGGAATCCATTATTTTCAAGTCCACTATTTCTTTGATGGAAGCTCACTTCTAGGAAGATATGAAAAGGTCATGGTGGGGTACCTGAAAGGTATTTTTCAACTTTGTTGTGGAAAAAAAAATATGACACGTATATATATATATATATATATATATGTATGTATATATGTATGTATGTATGTATGTATGTATAAATATATATATGGAGAAGTTTAAACTACTTATGTGATAATTAGCTCTGAACTGTTAGTTATATACCAGGAAAGAGAATTGTAGCAGTGTGTTCACAGTATAGAATCAAAAGATCATGGATTTAAAGTTGGAAGGGATATTAGAAGTCATTGAGTCCAACTTCTTCATTACTTATATGAGAAAATTGAATGATTTGCCAAGGATTACTGAAGACCTGTGCCTACTAAACTATTGTGGACCCCCCAAAAAATGCCACTTGTCATCAGGAAGACACTGGAATGCTGGGAAACAATATGTTTCTCTCTAAGGAAAATAAGGACCATTCCATGGAGCATACTCAGCATTCCCCTTTCTGCTTCTGGCCAAATACAAATGCTGACTTTGTATTTAGGCAATTTGGAAATCACAAACTCTCTGTTGGCCTCTGACAGTGTAGCTTAGTACTGAAAAGACTTGTTGTTTGATGTGAGATAGAAAATTCTTCCTCATCCCTTGGTCAATCCCTGACCTGTCATAGTGGTGAAGGATGAGAATTGTTTCAGTTAAAAGGAGCAAGTTGCTAGCTCATTTATCCTTCAACCTTCAATTGGCATCTTGTAAATCTACATCTTCCAATGAGAGTTGGGGAAGTACTCAACTTTATTCACTCCACAGCATTATGGGAAGTATGCTCATTTGCCACTTACTGAAGAGTAGTGGAATCCCAGTGTCTGGAACCTTGGATGCCTTTTTTGATTCATGTTTCCTTTCCCACATATGTACCTCAAGATAAGCCACATGATAGATGTGTTTAGAATTGGAGGTGACTTTGTGAGTTACAGAGGTTTGGAAGTCTGTCAGGTCAATGGTGACCAGCTGAATTGTATCCAGGAGAGTTTCTTCATCAGAAATAACAGATAACCATTAGCAGTAGCATAATGGGGAGTTGCTTAGATAGTACACTTCCGGGATAAAATTAAAATTTCTAAACATCAGTCCTGCAAACTGCTTTATGTTCTTATGGGATTTAAGCATCAGATTCCCAAGAGATTGGTACACAAATACACACACACACACACACACACACACACACACACTTCTTACTTTATATAAATTTACATTACGCAAATTCAACTTTATGTAAGGAATTCTGAAAGCAATTTGCATTACAAAAAAAAACACCTGTGTTCTTATTGTACTGTGCTCTCTCTCTATCCACTCCTGCCCTATGCCTCAGCGCTCTGCAGCTTACCATACCCCCACAATAACAAAGAAAAAAAAAACTTTCCAAGTAAAATCAGAACAGAAATGTTTTCATCACAGTCAGGGCCTCAGCCTCTGGGGTTTGTCTGAGTCACCCATCTGCCCTACCTGTCTGTCTTCCACCCATGTTTAGGTATGCAGTGTCTGTCCCTGGGTCCTATGTGTCACCTGTCCTTTCCTGTCTGTGTTCTTGGTAGGTCCAATGTGTCTACCCTACCTTATTCTTCCTCTTGGTTCTGAACTGACTCCCACATGGCTCTCCTAGCCCACTGTGTTCCTCCTCCTTTTCTCCCTTCTCTGTCCCTGCCATTCCCACTTGTCCTCAAACCATGTGCTTGTTCCCTCCGTCTACCAGTACCTGGCCCCTATCCTGCTTTCCTTTCTCCCTCCCTTCCTCATGTCCTGGAAATTCCCATTACATAAAAAAATGATTTATATTTAAGTCTACAGAACAGTCCACATATGTAAAGTGAGAACTTGTGTGTGTGTGTTCTCATTTATATGTGTGTGTATATGTATATTCATATATATTAATTACATATAATAGTTTTAATTCAGTTACTGAATCTTGTTTTGAGTTTTTTTCAGTATACATTATGAGCAATTTGTGTGTCCCTTAGCATTTGTTTTATGAATAGAAAAAAAAAATCTGTCATGTACCTAATTTAGATTATACCTTGAGGAGTCATAGCCAAGATGGCAGATTAGAGGCAGCAAAAAATCAAAACTCTCCCAACATGCCCCTTCAAAAATTTTAAAATAACACCTCAAAACAAAATTTGGAGCAGCAGAGCTAACAAAAGGCTAAGGTAAGACATTTTCCTAGGAAGTCAGCATAAAAGTCTGCTGGGACGAGTTGGGAGCCAGCCCAGAGTATACATGGTGACAGTACCAGCTGTGGGCCTTGGAGTCATCTATGACAGTGGCAGCTGCAGGAGCTCTTAGTCTAGAGATGTTCTGGATCACAATTCCAGGGTAAAGAAGAATGTTAGTACTTATTGTTCAGGAGATCAGGGGCCCTGGTTACTGTCCCAAGGACGAGAAAAGTATTAGGACTTCTGGATGCAGAGGATTAGGGACCCTTCCTGAGTAAACACCAGAGCTTAGACCAAAAGAGGAGTGACTACACCTCTCCCTAGATCTTACCACATTGAAAGCCCTGAAAACTTGCAGACCCCCGAACAAGCTATAAAAAATAGCAGCATGATAAAGTTTGAAGCTTGAAATAGTTCTTCTCAAGACCCAACTGAGCAGCATGCAACTTTAACTCAAAGTTCAAAGTCAAGAAATAGGCAGAAAATGAGAAAGAAAAGAAAAGAACTTAACCATAAAAAAGCTACCATTGTAGCAAGACATAAATTCAGAAGAAGACAACAATGTGAAAATAGCTACAGCCAAAACCTCAAAGAAAAATGCTAATTGAAACTAATCCCAAGAAGAGTTCCTGGAAGAGTTAAGAAAAAGATATGAATGGTAGAGGACAAATTGGGAAAAGGAGTGAAAGTGATGTAAGAAAGTTCTGAAAAAAGAATTAACAGTTTGGTAAAAGAGGCATAAAAATGTTGAAGAAAAGGCAATCTTAAAAAACAGAATTGGCCAAATGCCAGAAGGAACACAAAAATTCACTGAAGAAAAGAACTCCTTAAAAAACAGAATCAGCCAAATGGAACAAGAGGTACAAAAGTTCAATGAATAATATCATCACTTAAAATTATAATTGGGGAACTGTAAGCTACTGACTCCATGAAACATCACAAAACAATAAAACAAAGTAAAACAAAATTTAAAAAAAAAAGAAAATATGAACATCTCATAGGAAAAAAAACTGACCTGGGAAATAGATCAAGGAGAAATAATTTAAGAATTATTGGACTACCAAAAAGCCATGATCAAAAAAAGAGCCTAGAAATAAATTTCAAGAAGTTATCAGGGGCAGCTAGGTGGCATGGTGGGTAGAGCACCAGCCCTGAAGTCAGGAGGACCTGAGTTCAAATCCAGCCTCAGAGCAAACACTTGTCACTTACTAGCTGTGTAACCCTGGGCAAGTCACTTAACCCCAATTGCCTAAAAACAAAAACAAAAAAACAAAACAAAACAAAAAAAAAAAAGAAAAAGAAATTATCAAGGGAAACTGCCTCATTATTCTAGAATCAGAAGATAAAATAGAAGTTGAAAGAATGCACTGATAAACATCTGAAAGAGATCCCAAAATGAAAACTCCCTAGAATATTATATCCAAATTTCAAAGATTCCAGGTCAAAGAGAAAATATTGGAAGTAGCCAGAAATAAAGGATTCAAATATCATGGAGCTACAGTCAGAATCACAAAAGATTTAGCAGCTTCTACATTAAAGGGGTGAAGGGTTTGAAATATGATATTCTGGAAGGCAAAAGAACTAAGATTACAACCATAAATAACCCACCCAGCAAAATTAGGAATTATCCTTCAGGGGAAAAAATGGACATTTATTTATGCAGAAGACTTTTAAGTATTCCTAATGAAAAGACCACAACTGAATAAAAAAAATACATTCAAACAGAAGACTCAAGAGAAACATAAAAAATAAACTTGAAATAGAAGTCATGAAACTCAATAAAATTGAACTGTTAAATTCTTAATATATGTAATTACCTATAATGCACATAATTCCTAAAACTTTATCATTATTAAGACAGTTAGAAGCAGTATAAAGAATTGATTAGGTTGAGATGATCTAAAAATGAAGGGAAGAAACTGGATGAAAATGCAATATTAAAAAACAGGTTTTAAAAAAGTTTTTAAAAACATTTTCAGGATGCACTGAGAGAAGGAGGAAGGGAGATGTAGAATGGGAAAAATTATCTTACATAAAAGAGATGGGCAATGAAGAGCTTTTATAGAGGAGGAAAAAACGGGAGAGCCAGCAGGCAATATTTGAGCCTCATTCTCATCAGAACTGTTCAAAAAGGGAAGAAAATATATACGCATTTAAGTATAGAAATCTATCTTACTCAACAGGTTAATGGGGTGAAGATAAAAGAAAGGGAACTGATGATAAAAGTATGGTCAGTTTAAGAGGTCACTGATCAGAAACAAAATAGAATTTTGAGGAAAGAGGATAAAAAGAGAGAAGGATAAATAAAAAAACATAGGATGAAGTGGAATAGACAGTTAATAATTATATGTGAATATAAATGGGATCAACTCATTGATAAAATAGAAGCAGATAGAAGAATGTACTGGAAATCAGAATCCAACAATAAATTGTTTACAAGAGACATACTTGAAATGGAAAGGCACACACAGAGTTAAAATAAGGAGATGGAACAGAATAATCTATAATGCTTCAAATAAAGTAATAAAAAGGCAGGAATAACAATTGTGACCTCAGACAAAGCAAAAGAAAAATACACCCAATTAAAAGAAATAAACAGGGAAATGATATTTTACTAAAAGGTATCACAGGTAATTATCTTATATCAAAAAATATGTAGCACATTTCTCTAATAAAGGCATCTTTTCTCAAACATATAGGTAACTGCATCAAATTTATAGAAAAATAATATTTTCACAATTGATAAATTGTCAAAGGGATATGAACAGGCAGTTTTCAGAAAAAAAAACATTAAAATTATGTCTAATCATATAAAAAATGTTCTAAATCTCTACTCATTAGAGAAATGCAAATTAAAACAACTCTGAGTTACTACCTCACATGTATCAGAAATGACAAATTCTGGAAGGGATGAGGAAAAATAAGTACACTAATAAACTATTGGTGGAGTTGTGAACTGGTCCAACAATTCTAGAGAACAATTTGAAACTACTCCTAAAGTGCTACTAAATTATGCACACTCTTTGACCCAATAATACCACTAGGTCTTTACCCCAATGAGAAAAAGGAAAAGTACTTATACATACAAAATATTTGTAGTAACTCTTTTTGTGGTGGCAAAGAATTACAAATGGAGGGAATGCTGATCAACTGACAAATGGTGAAACAAGTTGTGGCGTATGATTTTGATGGAGTGCTACTATGCTAAAAAAATAACAAGGAAGATGGTTTCAGAAAAACGTGGGAAGACTTATATGAACTGTTGCAATGTGAAGTGAGCAGAATCAGGAATACATTGTACACAATAACAATATTATATGGTGATTAGCAGTGAATGACAGCCATTCTCAGCAATACAATGATCCAAGATAATGCCAAAAGTCGTGTGCTGAAAAATGCTATCTACCTCCAGAGAAAGAACTACTGAATACTGAGTGCAAATTGAAATATAGTTTTCTCACTTTCTTTTTCTCACTTGTTTATGGCTTTGATAAAGGATGCCTTTCTCAGAGAAATGTGATGTATTTTTTTTTATAACATCCTTGCCTATGGTGCCTTTTAGTTATATGTATGTGTGTGTACATATATGTATATGTGTGTATAGTTATATATAGATATAGTTGTATGGAAATATATTATATATATTTCACATATATAATTGATATTATACTGCTCACCTTCTCAGTGCATTTGTGTAGTTGTGATAGGGAAGGAGAGAATTTGGAAGTTGAAATAAATAATGTTAAAAATGAATCAATTAAAATATTTTTTAAAAAGATTACTCTTTGAGGGCTTTTCATTTTTCTTTTTGGGGAGATGTGAACATGAACCAAAATCTAAGCCTTAAGTATTTTTCCCCTGAGAAGCTAAGGTCAGTGTTAGAAAAAGCCAAAATATGTGAGGAAATACATCATGAACTCTCCTCCCATTACTGACAGGAATTAATTGAGTCAAACTTTGTGCCTGGGTCTAGACTTGGCAAGGGCCTCTTAAGAATATGAAGTAGAGACTCCTAGCTTCTTAGAACTAAAATTGATTATTTATATTAGACTAGTTAGTATAAAGCCATGTTTCGTATGTACTTTTAATATCATGTGGAATGGACACATCCCTAAGACCTCTTCCATGTGGGATTGCATCAGCCACATGGCTCATAAAAACTAAGCTTATTGAACAGTCTTCTGATAAAGTAGAACTTGTCCTAAACTCCTCAAACTCATATCTGATCAGATACTTGAAACCCTAGGTTGCAAATTACTTAGGGCCCGGTACACATTTAATCTTTTTCTTTGGGTACTGAATGACATTTTAGTCATTCTAACCTAATGTAACCTAATAGTACTTAATACAATAGTACCTTCTAAGGAAAAGGAGGATCCAAGAAAGTCTGTAACAGTAGAAGTTACTCTAAGGAGCTGGATCAGGCTTCCATGAATAAGATTATTTGGGTAAATCTGGTATGAAGAATATTACAGACCCCAAGGCAGTTAATTCTGTATTCTACTCTGTATTCTATAATTCTGTATTTCTATTTTTTTCCTTAAAAAGAAATTATCATTTAGTTGATAGAGACCTGTCCTTGAAGCCAGAAAAACCCTAGAAAGGAAAAGGCCCTAGATTTTCAATTGAGCATGCAGAATTTGAATCTGGCCTTATTTAATCACAATTTTATATTGGATTTTTTCAATATCTCTAGACCTTAGTTTTGTCATCTGTAAAAATAGAGGATTGGACTAGATGATCTCAAAAGTCCCTTTCACTTCTAACTGCTACAGTACAAATGTGTGATATGTATTTGTATTTTAAAAAAATTCAAATAGTTAATAATTAAAATTCTTAATGGTAAGTTATTAGTAAGTTAATGAAGAAAACTGAGATTTTAAATCACACATTGATCCTTTGAGATCGGTGTTGTTAAAGAGATAACCATGACCTCTCCCTCCCCACCTTCCCATGCCTAAAATTATGACCCCGAGTATTACCATTATGGACAATCATTCTGACCCAAAATGACTTTTATTATTTTTTTACATTATTTATTCAGGGGAAGTAGATCATTTAAATGGAGAAATTTGGAGAGAGGTTAGATTGGACATCTTTAAGGGGAAAAAGGTGGATTTATTGTGAAAGAAGCAATAAAATATAGAAGGCTGAAAATTTATTTAGGATATCAAAAACATAATGCAAATATAAGGTGATTAGAATCTTCTTTATAAGGTACTGTAGCAATTTAAAACATTTTTGATGCATTCTCAAGAACTTGATTAGTAAAAGTCAGCAGAATGCACAATCATTTATATGGAATGAAATGAGTAACACCCAGGGAAGGCTTTTTTTTGTCAACAAATATCTCACCTAATTGCTCAGTTGGTAACACCACCTGAAATTCCACCATTAATTCAAACTTTAGATTATGACATTGCTCATTGGAAAATTATCTTTTAAAATTCAAATGCTTGTTAGAAACAATTACGTGTTAAACAATTGATCATTCCCAGTATATTGTGAATTAGTTTACTAGCTCCTTTGTTTTCTTCTATGAAAATAAAGTGAAATTAGAGAATTTTAGGTCAGAAAGGGGCAAGGAAAAAAAGGGGGAACTAATTTGTCTTCCCTGGGGAGGAAAAAAAAAACATGTGTTTTGCTCCATGGTGACAGAAACAGAGGCACAGGTTAATGTTTCTATATATATTTATTTCTATTCTGTTTTTGTGGAAGAAATGATAATCATTTATTAAATAACTACTATACATCATGCACTAAGGACACAAGTGCAAAAAACAAAACAATCTCTCTTCACAATGAACTTATATTCTAATGGAGGAGACAGTGAGTACTTATATGTCTATATGGCACAAATATAAAGTGAATAGAAACAGCTAGTTGCATAGTAAGATAAAGCCCTAGACCAGGAAGACCTGACTTCAAATTTGGCCCCAGATACTTACCAGTTCAGTGACCCTTGGCAAATCACTTAATCTCTCTTTGCCTCAGTTTTCTCACCTTGTAAAATGAGGATAATAATAACATCTAACTTGCAGGCTTGTTGTGATGATCAAAGGGAGGCTACTATATTCCAGTCAGATAGTAGGCAAAATGCTTCTTCTCTCCCCTGAATAAGTAAAATGATATACACATTATTTAAGTACAAGGTATTTTTGGAAGGAGTACACTAGCAGTTATAGGAATCAGCAAAGGTTTTACACAGAGGATGGTGCTCCAGCTTTGTTTTAAAAGAAGGGATTTTTTTGAAATTGAGATAAAGAGGGAGTGCATTCAAAGCATGTGTGATGGAAGATGGAATACCATGTTTGAGAGACCAGTTGCCTATATTATGGCATGCATGATGGAGATTAATGTCCAATGACATTGGAAAGATCAGTTAGGTTAAGATTGAGAAGTATTTTAAGAGCCAAACAGAGGGATCTATATTTAATCTTAGAAGCAATAAGAATCCATTTTAAAAAAAAATTTAAAAAGAATCCATTTTAATTGAGTAAGGAGTAAAAAGGTCAGATCTACACTTAAGGAAAATCACTTTGACAGCACGTGTAGAATGGATTGTAGAAGAAGGAAGAGACTTTCAAGCTGGGAGATACATTTAAAAAAACTGTTGTAATAATGCAGGTGAGAGGTATTAAGGGTAAAACTAAGGTGGTGGCCATGTGAGTGGAGAGAATGGGTCGGATGCAATAGCTGTTATGGATTTACAAAATTCAATTTTTTGTAGCTAAGTAGATATGTTCAGTGAGAATGAGAAGTTGAAAAAGTGCCAAAATTATGACACTGAAAGACTGGAAGGATGGTGGTTAATTCAACAGGAAAAAAAAGGAATTCTAGAAGAAGGAAAGGTTTGAGGAGAAATATAATGAGTTTGTTTTGGAAAATGTTGAGTTTGAGTTATCTTCAGAACATTTACTTTGAAAAGTCCTAAAGGCATTTGATGATATGAGACTAAAGCTCAGGGGAGAAACTGGGATTGCATCTCTATCTTTCTCTCTGCCGCATTTTTAGATCTATATCATCTCTCTCTCTCTCCATATACATATATATATGTATGTGTGTGTGTATATATATATATAAAACTATCTTTCTATGGATATATCTATCATGAATATATGCATGTATGTATATAAATATTATGTATATATGTACATGCAAATATATTATCTATATCACTACATCTATGTATATTTTCTACTTATCTCTATATTTAGATCTATGTATTTATACATAGAAATATAAAGATATGTATATAATTAGGTATAATTATATAGGTAATATATTTGTATATTTATACTATATTTACATGTGTATATGCATATATTCAAATCAGTCATTCTCTAAGCTTCAGTCCTACATCACCAATCACCTATTGGACATTGAAATCTGCATGTTCTGTCCATAAGATATGTCCAAAACGGATTGCCCCCAAAGCCCTCAGCCCTTCCCTCTGCTAAATGTTCTTTATCGGGAAAGGCCCATGCTCCTGAAATGGCTTGGAGATGCAGTGAAAGAAAAGACACAGGTCAGGCGGGATGCAAGAGAGCAATGCATTTATTCATCTGAGGGTTAGGGTTTATATAGAGCCTTAATAGAAAACTATATTGTTTCAAAGAATCATTTCCATGGGACAATCTTTTTATGCTAGCCCTAGTACGTGACTTCTAGCATACACTCCTGCTTGATATCAGGGTGTACGTGGCAAGAAGCTGTTAACCTTGTTGGAAGAACTTGTTAGCCTTGTTCCTGGTGACCTGGGTATGTTCCTGCTTTCTCAGGCTTTGTGTTTCCAATTGTGTTCCCAATTCTAGGGACTCTTTATCTACATGTACAGCATGTTTTTAGGGTCATGGAGAGCCTGCTACAGATGATATGAGCACATTCACACGGGAACAGGATTCAATTAAGAAGTTGCCTGGACTCAGAAACACGTTCCATCTCTCGGCCCTCAACACTTTCTCTCTCTCTCTCTCTCTCTCTCTCTCTCTCTCTTTCTCTCTCTCTCTCTCTCTCCCTCTCTCACACACACACACACACACACACACACACACACAGAGCAATGAATGTTTGAATCATTTTCATCAAGAGGAAAACTAAACCAAGAAAAAGCCCTTTGTTATCTCCTAAATAGAGTTAGTTGACTTAGTTTGCTTCTCTTGATTTTTGTTTTTCTTCTCCACGGGGACATTGTTTTCCAATGTTACCAATGGATTTAACCACATTTGAAATTTAGTTACTATATACTGCACATTTGAGTGCAGATAGTTATAACACTACATTGTACCAATCTTTCCCCTCCTGAATGAGGAAGAAGTCCTTAATTTTACAGGATATTTTAATAGTCTTTTAATGTGAATTAAGAAAATAAGTTTCTGAAAACAATCTTGCCTCATTAGCTATAATTATACTGTTTTTTGCTTTTGTTCTACAGTATTCACTCACAGTGATCATTGAAGTAAACAAAAATGCAGAATGTTTTTCCATTATAATGAGTATCAAAAATATTGACTCCTAATATCCACATGATTTCTGAAAAGCATGTTTTCATCCATGTATTTCAAAACACTCGATACTTTGGAGTAATACTGAGATGTAATTCAGTGTGCAATTTATGTGTTATTTATCTTAGATCAGTAGAAAATTAATTCAAGCAGAAGGCTATTTTTTTCTCTTTGTTAATCTCATAACATTATTAGTGGTATCCTCCAAACATCTCTCTCTCTCAGTATATATATGCACACACACACACACACACACACATACATTACACAGAGACATTTGGGGGGAAGTGAATGTGATGAAGCACTAGATTAGCATTTAGAGAACCTAATTTTGAATCCTACTTCGTTTTTCTACTATCTATGGGATATTGGGTAAATAACATAAATTCTGTGGGCCTCAGTTTCCTCAACTATAAAATGAATGGGCTGAACTTTGATATTCCTTCCAGCTCTAAATCCCATGACAAAATATGGCAGAGAGGTAGTAGATTCTCACATATCTTCTTTTTTTCTGCTTATTCAGACCTTAAAAAAATCTTCACTTACACCCATAGTTCCTAAATAAAATATTTGGGGTTTTTATTTAATCTTTTTTCCCTATGCCTCTTTTTAGATCTAATGAATCTAATGTGACCATTTAATATATAATTTTAAGTTTTAATCATGAACAATCTGTTTATTTCCTGTTTGATTTAGACCCCACCCCCACCTACATATCAAATAGTAAAAATATATATGACTGCTCAGGCAGGTAGGATGTCACATTTCCATCTCAGATTCAGAGGTCCCCAAATAGGGTGATGCCTCCACTGCAGCGAAGTCCTTTGTGATCTTTAGAAATCCTTTTACTTCTTTATTTCCAGTTACAGTTTTTGTTCTTGTTATTTTTTTTATGGAAAACATTGTAGTTTATCTTCATCTCATAACATAGACTTGGAGTACAGAATCATTCATTAAAGGTATGAACAACAAAGGAGGTTGGCCATTTGGTGATGATATTTTCTAAATATAGAAAGTCATGACATTATCCTCTAAGTAATGGAAGATTTGGGTCCTACATCAGTAGAGGGAAGATCCACAAAAAGAAAATCAAAAATCTATGAAATATTAATAGCAATCATTCACAAATCTCATAAACAAGTAATGAAAATCATAGCTATTTAGGATGGTAGACTAATTATGCAGGTATTTCTTCTTAATGCAAAATTGGAGAAAATCAGGGACTAAAGTAATTTACAATTTCTAATGAGAATCCGACTGAGCCAGCACCAATTCTTTGACACAATCAAATGGAAGTTGAATAATTGCTTATGCTGATTTTGAGAGAAATGAAGGTTTTGCCTTGTCCAGGAACCAGAGCAAAAGCCTTGGTTTTGTTTTTTTGTTGTTTCTTTGCTGTTTTGTTTTATCATTTTGAATGTATACCTGTGTGCATGTGTGCATGTGTGTATGTCTGTGTGTGTGTGTGTGTGTGTGTGTGTGTGTGTGTGTGTGTATACTTGGTTGACACGTAGAGGCTAGAATTCAGACCAGGACCATGAAAGATGATCAATGGTTTCCCTCTCTTAGGTCTTTTTCTTGTTCAAGTTCATTTGCCTATCAGTTTGGGAGGATCTTGGGAATCTTGGGAAGGCTGGAGCCCCAGTCTCTACACAGTCCCTGTAACTTTCCAACCCCCAAAGTCACCTAAGTGAGTTTTAGGAACAAATGATCTCGATCAAGGAAATGTTAAATGGCAACTACTGAGTGATTTCTACCCTAAAATTAGACAGTTGTCCAGACCCATTTGACAGTATTGGCCCATTCACAGGCCCAGGCCCATTAACAATCACCAAATACAATCTGAGCCTCAGGGCTCTGTGAGTCTTGAATGTCTGGGGCACTCTGAATGAATTTTGTTGGTTGCTCTTAGCTAAATCTAATGTCTTATAGACTGTGCCTATACTCTCAGAAAGGGGCTTTCCAATTAGTACACTGTGGGAGATATGAACTGAGAAGACAGCAGATGATCTTGAAGAGTTGAATCCCAGATAGGATAAGAGACAAACTTAGTTATCACAAGAGTAGCAGAGACAATGTGGTCCTTAGCACAGAGCTGGCACAACCAGTAAACAGCAGACCTAAAAGAAATAGAAATAAAGTGTCACCAGAGAATTCCAGCATCCCTGTCGGGAAGGAGATGTCAGTTGCCCCAAACAAGTGTGGGTGCCCTGTTTACTTGCCCTCACCCACTGCTAATATGGTAACCAGACACAAACAAAAAGTCTATAAGTAACCATATGTTTAAAAGGTAATTAGCTAGGGCATGGACATGGAGATCACCATATAACACACTGTGCTAGACAAAACAGAAACAAAGATGTGCAGAAAACAAAAGCCTTGCTCTAAAGAAGTCTACAGTGGAATGAAGAAAAGGAATGTACATAAAAAATATATATGGGGCAAAGGAGAATGAGTTACAAAGGAAGACATATTTTTCTTATTTGGGTAGAAGAAAAGAAAGTCATTGATGAGGTACAAATGATTTCAACCTAGAAGGAAAGTGGGAACTTCAATAAATAGATGTGGAGCTTGAGAGTTCATTCTGGTCATAAGAAAATGGTATGAGCAAAGACACAAAAAAGAAATGAAAGAATGAAAATGGACAATAGATAATTCAGTTTGGTTGTAATGTAGAATATGTGAAGGGTAATAGTACAATGTATAAATCTGAAGAGAAGGTTGAGCAAGACAATAGAGGATCCTGAACACTATGATTTATAATATATCCATTAGGCAACAGGAAGCCTATTATCTCATCCCATATTCTAATTTCTCCAAGGACAATACTTCTACTTGCACACTTGATCCCATTTCTTTCCATGTCATGCAATAGCCAGTCCTTTTTTCCTCTAATATATACTTATTATTTTTCTACTGCTGCTTTCTCTGCTTCCTACAAGCATGCCTAGGTCTCACCATCCTTAAATAAACTAGCAAACTTTTCACTAGAAATTACCATGCCCTCAAGATTTCATATTATATTTCTCCTCTCTTTCAAAGCCAAACTCCTAGGGGAAAAATACAAAACAAAACAAAACAAAATATCACACATTGTCTTCCTTCCTCTCACCTCTCAATCCCTTGGGAACTGTTTTCTGACTTCATTAGTCCACTGACACTGTTCTCTACAATGCTCTCAATGACACTTTAATCGTAGAACCTATTGGCAATTTCTCACTCTGTAATCTTCATGACCCTCTGTGGTATTTAGCATTGCTGACCTTCTGTTCTTCTAAATATTTTCTCTTCTATAGTTTCCCATTGCTCTCTCATTTCTCTGCCTACCTTCTACTTTTGGCTACTGCTGCTTAATCTTCTTTGTTGGATTATCTATCATCCATGCTCCTCCCCCTACCAGAGAGTGTACCCTCAGGTGTTTTTCTTCAATTTTCTTCTTTTCTCTACATATGAGGTATCTTTTATCTCCTTAGCACCCATATGTTTAATCAACATCTCTATGAAGAGTATAAGATCTCTATATTTAATGTGAATCTCTCTTCTCAGAACCAATCTTACCTCAGAAACTGCCTTTTGGTCATTTCCAATTGGATGTACTATAAACACTCCAAATTCATTATGTCCAAAATTGAACTCACTATGATTTGGCAAAAAAAAAAACTTAACCCTCTTTCAAATGTGGTATCTTCCAGGGAAACAATTTCAGCCTGCTTTGGTTCTGCTTATTCTTAAATCCATTATCATCACTCCTAAATGGGACAGAGTATGGCTTTCAAATTAAAGAAGGGATCAACCCAAAATATTGTATTAATCACTTGATGTAAATTATATGACACCAAGTTACATGGCTCCCCTTGAAAGCACATTAAATTGCTAATTTATTTTGTGGCAACTTTTCCCAAAGCTTTCTAAAAATCATTTGGATCTAATAACTGTAAAATTCTTAATGAGCCAAAAAAAAGATTATGAAATGGAGTCTTTGAGCTTGGAAAAAAAGATGAAATTGAACCAATAAATGAAAATTATTTTCACATAAGGTTATCAAGGAGAAAGTTGAGTTGGAGTATGTTCAGTGATTTAATGTCACTGTTAAATTTTTATGGAAAGAATATGTTAGATCAATTAATACCTATATAAGTCTTTGTTTAATATACACTTTTGGTATAGTGAAATTTACAACAACTGATCTAAAGGTGTCTAAACAAAACCTGTATGAACATAAGATTCATAATCCCAAAGTGGCTATAGAAAGATTACTACTTCCTCAACAAAAAAAATGTAAAGAAATGTAAAGTTTTAGAGAACAAAGTAAACAGGCAAAAAATATACAGAAACTTTTTTAAAGCAGATTCCAATGAACAAAACAATAGTAAAGACAACAGTAAAGCACAATGCATAAAACAATAGTAGCAGGTATACACCACTGGATTTGCCAAATGTGCTTCAAGGTGGTTTATCTCCAAGTTGAGTCCATGAAAGAGTTAAGATCTAAGTCTGGAATCAAAATGTATTTCAAGGAAAACTTGCAAAGGAACTAGACCAACAATATGAAGGCAAAAAAAAAAAAAAAACATCAAATGGCTGAGTCAGGTATATTTATTTCTTGAAACGGAGTGATTTATTATAGCGGTTTAGATCATGTAATTGCACCTGAAATCATAGGAACATTATCTTTAAGAAGCCCAGACTGATTAATCTTTGCAGATTATGCTATTTAGTTGTAGAAACTGTAAAGCATATCACTTCCAGTTACAAAAATTATATATAGCATCATGCCTAGAAAGACAAAATCATGTGAATTTTGTTACAAATTAGAAAAAATCCCTTACGAACTAAACAATGAAAAATTTCTATTTTACAAATAAAACCTGAAACTAGCTTTGAGAATTTAGCAAGTAAGCTATACTGGAATGGAAGTGTGATTACAGATATAACTGTAGCCTACAACCACCTTGATACAACTCAATCCATAAAATTTTGAGACCAATGTTATTAATAGATATCACAATATTGATTATTCACAATCTCCAAATTTCATGGAATGAAAATCTTTCAAAATATAGACCTAGCAGAATAAATCAAAATACTATGGAACTAGGATATGGTGAATATCATCCTTATCATCCTATATACTAGTGGATTGCTAATGAAGATGTTTTTCATTAAGACAACAGATGAGTTTACATTCCAATGCTCTTTATCAATTACAAAATTAGTGATTTTTTAGACCTGCACAAAAGTGGTTAGAACATCAACCATACAAGAATAAACTTATCATTGGACCATTTATATCTGAACTTTATCCCAGAAAAGGAGAATGAGATAATAATGCTGTTTAATCAGGGACAAAGCAAAGATAATGTTAAGTGACCTAACAGCATCCTGACAGCAAAGTGCAATGGGAAAACAATATTTAAAACAATTAACAGCTACATAATATCAATTTTAATGTACAGTTTCAGAACTACAAAATAGCTGCTTAATAAATTTAGGATGCATCCTAATAAAATTATACAAATTATTAACTAAATATAGGGGCCTCATTCAAAAGCAGTCATAAAAAGAGCATCACCGAAAAGCAGCAAGATGATTAATAGAAATTTCCAGAATATATGTCAATAACCTAGAGAGATAAATACTTTTGGAGCAAGCAAATGTCACTCCAATGTGCAACAGAAAATGCAGACAGCAAGTAAGTGCCATTGGACTTTTCAAATATTGATGAAAGTGTCTTACCTCTAGATGGAGCCTAGTAAATGCAAGGCCCTCCATGGAGAAGATTTACATAAATCAAACAACATGTTTATGAAGAAGTATCTAACAAATAGTTGAATCACATGGGTTTGTTTATAGAAGTAGAGAAGGTTTTTGGTAGTAATTCAGAAACAGGTCATCACCATGTTAAACTACAGAAGAGTTATCCTTAAGGATCTTAGATGAAGTAACCATTGCAGATTTTGCAAGAAAACAGTACAATCCACATTAACACATCATCACAATATGCAGAACTTTGGCACCTGCCAAATATTTAGCAAGACATAAGCTGATAACTAGAATTTCTAGGTAAATATAATAACTAGGCAAGTAGATGACACAGTAGCTAGATTATGGAACTTAAGGTCAGGAAGTCATGAGTTCAAATCCTGCCTCAGATCCTGACTAGTTATATGACTCTGGGCAAGTCACTTAACTTCTTTGTGTGTCACTTTCTTCATCAATAAAATGGGGTTAGCAATAGCACTTAACTCCCAGAGTTTTTGTGAGGAAAAAAATGAATTAATATATACAAAACACTTTGAAAAACTGTAAGGCACTATATAAATACTACCTAGAATGATCCATAAAGTTTTTTTTTTTTTCATGGACTGTGACATGAAAAATCTCCTTGCTACAGATGGACCTCAAACTATCCTTAAGGACTCAAGCAATCAACTTTGTTCTAACTCAACCATTATTACACACCTAACTATTAATGACAATTATCTAGATATATTAATACATAAAACCTTAAGAACAGATGTCACCATACCAACTACTTATAATCTCTGACCTACATGGAATGAAAAACTTGTAAAATATTGAAACTTAGCAGAGGAGATGAAATTGTGTGGAAACAGGGTGTGGTACATATTGTCTATACAGCTAGGTGGCACAGTGGCTAAAGCACTGAGACTGAAGTCTTGAAGACCTGAGTTCAAATCTGCCTCAGACTAACTGTGTGACCCTGGGCAAGTCACTTAATCCTGTTGCCTCAGTTGCCTTATCTGTAAATTCAGCTGGAGAAGGAGATAGCCAGCCACTCTGATATCTTTACCAGGAAGAGTTAGACACGACTGAAAATGATTGAATAACAACAGAAACTATTGTAGTCATGCTGTGAATGTTTTCAGTGAGCCTAAAGAAAAATGCACTTAAAGTTTACTGTTTTATTCAACTACAAAAAAAGTGATTATTTTGCCCACCTGTGCAATAGTTTATAGAATATTAAATAGAAAGGAATTAAAGTAGGATGATGACTTGTCCCAAGACAGTTTCCACCTAAGTTCCATCCAAAAGAGTGAGAATATTTCAATAATAATAATAAAAGAAAGGGCATAATGATATAGTGGATAGTGAGGTCACCATGGAGTCAGACCTGAGCTGAATTTAGTCTCTTGACACATACTGGTTGTTTGACCCTGCACAAATCACTGAATGTAGCTGGCAAATCACTGAATATAGTTAAATCATACATTTTTAAAAGATATTTCTTAACAACCATCTCTTTTCTTTTCCTTTCTTCCAAAATGCATTGAGACAGAGCCTCGATACTTGAAAAAGTAAGAATGAGAGTGTGCATATACGCAGTGTTGTCTTACCATAAAATCCTTCTTTTCTTAAGTTCAATTGCATTGAATCTGATAGATCTGAATCTACTTTAATACTCCCTTGATCCCAATACAGTCTTTAGCCACCAGGGGACAGCAGGTCTGATCAGCCTTTTGATGAATTGCTGAGTGGACTTTGATCTCCTGTGAAGAAAGGCTTTTATGGTGCACTTATCAATAACAAAAACTACAGAATGAAAGGTCACTTGCACTTAGAGTGCATTTTTGTGGTGTTTCAGGAAGTTGACAAAAACAGAGAATTATTTACTCCTGCATTTTCACTTATATATCCAAAGAGAAACATTTTATATCCAAAACTTTCTTTGATTATCCCATACTTTACCAGAAAGCTCTCTTCTAACTCTTCTTATCAATCTAGCAAGACTTAAAGTAAGCAAAAGGAAATTTAATTCTGATAATACCTGTCCTCTTTTTGCTCCAATAAATCCCTTTTATGACCTTTCAATCTAAGTCCTTAAAAATAACTATGGTCCTCAAATAGCAACGTGTGTATTCTATGATGCCAGGAATCTTTGCATTGTCTAAATAAACTCAATAAACATTTATTTTCCTTTTTTTTTAAATTTTCTTTCCTTCCTTCTCTTCCCCTTCCCTCCTTCCCTCCCTTTTTCCTCTTTCCTTCCTTCTTTCCTTCCTTCCTTCCTTCCTAACAAATAATTGTTCTTTAGACATGACTAGGTGGTAGAGTAGATAGGGCACTGTACCTGGAGTCAGGAAAAACTGAATTCAAATTTGGCCTAAGATACTTATTAGCTCTGTGACAAGGCAGGTCACTTAACCTCTGGTTTTTTAGTGTCCTCAAGTGAAAAATGGACATAATGACAGCACCTACCTCACAGGGGTTTTGTGAGGATTAAGTTAGATAGTATTTATAAAGTGCTTAGCATAGTATCTGGTACATAGTAAGTACTATATAAATGCATGTTCATTTCTTTTTCTTTCTCTCTTTCTTCTTTCCTTCCTTTCTTTCTTTATTTTGAAATTCGGTTTCAAACAATTTGAGATACTGATTATTATGAGCAAGGCACTTCACCTCCCTGTGCCTTAATTTCTTCAAGTTCAAAATGGGGCTAAAAGTACCTGCACTGACTAGCTCACAGGGTAGTAGAGAATAACAAAATAGAAAAGGTACAAAAAAATTAATAAACAAATGTAAAGTGTGTTGTTGTTGTTGTTGTTCAGTCATTTTCAGTCATGTCTGACTCTTTATGACCCCATTTGCAGTTTTCTTGGGAAAGATACTAGAGCAGTTTGTGATTTCCTTCTTCAGTTCATTTTATAGATGGGAAAACTGAGGCAAACAGGGTTAAGTGACTTACCCAGGGTCACACAGCCAGTAAGTGTCAGATGACAAATTTGAACTCATGTCTAGGTTTCTACATAAGTAAGTAACAAGGTCCCTAATTCCTGTGAAAACACTAATGGTAATATATGCACATGGGATAGGATAGCCTTTATTTTACCTTGAAGAAAGGTTCCAAGACAGAAGTATAGCCCATAAATTTCCTCCGTATTACAATAAGGTTTGGGGATGGCTGAACAAGTAACTTCTCTCAAATTGTCTGATCACTTCCTTTAATACTAGGAAGTGGCAGGGTCCCTATCTGCTTCTCCACTCTCAGGAGTCATGTAGGCTAGCCTCTATCAACTATGATTTTGGGCAATCCTCTTAATCTCTTATATTTAGTTTCATATCTTTAAAATGGGAAAAATAAATAGCATTTGCCTCACATGATTGTTGTGAGGACCAAATAAGTTAATATATGCATAATAATTTTTAAACCACAAAATAGTATGTTAGTTGTTATTACTATTGTTTCTCTAAGAAGAAATTAAATTTGCTCTCTAGTTGGTCACATCCCTAAACTCTAGAACTTGAGGCACCTGCAAGTCTCCAAGGTTGTCACTGACCAGGAAATCAAACTTCTAGCTAATAATCTAGATTTTGAATTGTACTGACTAGGGAATTTAATACACCCCTTTATTACAATCATACATATTCATTTATACATACACACACATACACATACACACACACACATGCATGCACACACATACACATATGAATGAATTGGGAGTACAGAAATCTAAACCATTAATTACCCTTTCAGGTAACATAGGCAAACACTGATGACTTTCTGCCATGTACTTTTTCTATAACTCTGTCAGTGTCATAGATGCTACTCTTTCTTTTTTTTTGGGGGGGGGGTAGGGCTTCAGACATATTCTTTCATAAACTCTCTTCTCAGGACCCCTGATAAATCTTAGACAACTCCCATATGCTTCCTCCTCCAGACAGAGAGTACCAGGTGGATACCCCAAAATGCCCCAGCTTTCCACAGCTAAAAACAAAAATTTATACTCCTGCTCCCTGATCTGTCCTAACAGAAGGAAAAAAAAAAAAAAAAAAAAAAAAGTAAAAGTTTTAAGAATGGGCTCCTGTTAAAATTTTGTCTTGTTCTGGTCCCCCTTAATACCACAACCAATTCCAGTTAGAATAGTAAGCAAGTTTATAAATAGCCAGTATAAAGGGGCAGTAGCAGGAGATAAGATTGTAAAAGAGTATCTTAGATTCATGGACAAAGCATCCCAAAGATCAAAGGAGCATAATTTAGAAACTGTGTCATATATTAATCCAAATCCACATCCTCATAGTATGTGCTGAATTAGAGGAAGCCATCTAGGTGCTTCTGTCAGAGTTTGGGTTCTGTGTAAATCCCAGACAAATTGCAGACCTCCACAGTTCTAGAGCAGAAGAAAATTAAAAGGTGCTGATAACTTTGAAATTATTTTTATATGTAAATAGACTAACCCTGAAATGACACAGATAAAAGTTAGTCTGTTCCTTTCCCCCAAAACAACCCTATAAAAATGAGACCTTAAACTCCTGGTGCCTGAGCACTCTTCCATCCCTAGCAGGTCTATGCTGCCTTGTGCTCCCAACTCTAAGCTGTGGTACTGTGAGTGATATGCTCTGCTGCTCTCCCTCCTCATCGTATTTCCCACACTATCTGCGTCCCTTCACCATCCCATCCCCTGTCCCCACAGTCTCTGGCTCTTTATTCTTTCCCACTTTTCATCACTTGTCTCTGTTTTCTGTGCTGTTTGCCCTCACACACTTTGTAGTTATTAAAGTGTGATTGCAACCCTGTTTCCCACTGCCAATCATAGTCTTTTCCAGAGAAAACTGAGGGTGGCTGTCCCAAATTCATAATTTTATAAATTAATTCTTAATTCAGGGATATTGCTCCCCTTTACAGGCTGGTGACAAGGAGTGGCTCCTGCCACCAAGGCATCTCCTCCTGATGTTCAGTCAGCCAGACATCTCTGAGGGCAGAACCAGTCACAGAAAACTAATCAAACTTATTTTTGCAAATGTCAAAAACTATAGGGTATATTTACATGACAGATAATAAACCAATTTAGCCATAATATAGAATATATGAATGAGAAGAGTATAAAATAGAACTGGAAATGTGGCTCAATTCCAGATGGTAGAGAATTTTGAACGCTAAGCAAAAGGACCTAAACTTTACAAGCAATAAAGAACCACTGAAGATTACCAAGCTGAGGAATTACATGGCCCTGTGTATGCATGTCTTAGTTATTATTTATTTTGCCTAGGCATTGGTCCTTAAGGGCTTGATACTTGCATAGTATTCATGATTTTAAGCTATGCATAACAGGGAAATCTAGAATGGGCATATTCTAAATTCCTTTTGGGAGATAATCTTCTCTAAACTGGTATCAAGAAAGAGAAGGTAGCTCTTTGGATCTGACAAACGATTTATAACCTGTGGTCTATTATTGTTATTGACTTACATGTGTCTTCATAGGCAGAGAACTAGAGGGTTGAACCTGTATATTCTTGCTGTATGTTTGTATTTAGTAAAATTGTTCAGCAAATTAATTAATATCTTCCTATTAATGCAAACTCGCCAGATTCATTTCCAGATCATGAACTTTCATTTGAGGCATGTATATGCCTGAGACAATGCAGAAGGAAAATTGTTATGGCAATAGGGTGAAGGTTGTATTTCAGAGGGAAGAAAGGAAAAGAAGACTTGTTAGGAGTCAAGTGAAATAAACCACATTAGTTAGGCAGATGATACTTATAAGTATACTTTATAAGTATTAAAATATTTATAAGTATTAAAAAAGTTTGACTATAAAAAAGGTCTAATGTAAGAGATGTTAAAAAAGTAGAATATTTAGAATGGAATACAGAATCAGAGGAAGGGGGAAAGCTCAAAGAAAAAACCAAAGTTTTTAACATGGCAGACTAAATGAAGGGTTGTATCACAGACAGCATTAATGAAGTTCAGAAGGAAGAGCATCTGTATAAATCTATGTGAAGATATGTAAATTCAGTTCTCGACATGTTCTATTTAAAGTAACAGAGACCCTTGCAGTTGGAGATGCCCTGCAGACAGTTGAAGACGCAGGTCTGGAGTTCAGAAGTTAAGATAGGACTAGAAAAAGAAATTTTGGAGGCATTTGCATAATACTGTGTACTGATGCTATGGAAGAGAATGAGATTATTAAGGGAATAGAAAAGAGCTCACTTTCATTCCTACACACTCTTCAGTTTTTTAGAGATTTGTTATAATCCACATTCTTTTCCTTTCTAAATAGCAGAAACCCTTTTTTAAAAAGCCTGTTCTCATATGAAAATCTTATACCTCCTGATGATTTTAGTTACCCATCTGTGGACTTTCTTCAACGCCTTATGCTTTTATTGAGTAACTATTTTTCAATTTTCCTATGGCAACAGTAAGTTACAAGAATAATATTTTATAAAAAAAATAAAAAGCTATGTATCTTTCTTCAAATTTGCCAACATATTGGCAGAAAAACTAAGTATGTTCTCTTAAAATTCAGTATCTCACTAGATAATATATATTCTTTAATAAGCTCTCTTTAAATTTTTATTTAGTAGAAATTAGCATAATTATATCAAAACTTCCCTTTATTTACTTTCCTTTCTACCTCATCTAAAACCCAGATGTCAGAAGAATTTTAATTAATTTGGGAACAAAATGTTCATTGTTACATACTGAGTCTGACAGTTGAAGGTGAAACTAATTGAGCCATAGAATGATTAAAAAAAACTAGCTTTATAATTTGCAAAGCCCTTTACAAATATCTCATTTTTCATTACAACCCCAGAAGGTACTATTATCCCTATTTTATAGATGAGGAAACTGAGAGAGAAAATGGATAAGTGCCTTGCCCAACATCAGACAACTAGTAAATGTCTGAGGCCAGATTCAAATTCAAGTTTTCTTGGTTCTATATCCAACATGCTATCTACAAGGCCACCCAGTTGCTCAATGATGGAACTGAGATTCATACATTTCTCTTATGTACTAAAATGCTTAGAAGCTGAATGGCATAATGAATATAGGATGAACTTTTGAGTGAGATTACCTAGCTCTAATTAGTGTCTCTGATACAAACTACTGTATGTCAGTGGTCAAGGCACTTAAACTTTCAATAACCCAGAAACTCTTTAATATTAACAATAATAGCTAAGTTGCCCATCTTCATCAGTAGAAATTTCTAGGCAGTCTTCACATTAATTATGGAACCAGTTTAATATACATGTGTGTATATACACACATATGTATATGTGTGTATATATATATGCACATATGTATATATATATATATATTTATAAAATTTTCATATCTAAATGTACACTTGTGTTTATGCATGGATATTTTCTTCTCGGTTAACTAGGTAGAGCAGTGGATAAGGTACCTGCCCTTGAGTCAGAAAAACTCATCTTCCTGAGTTCAAGTCTGGCCTCAGACACTTATTAGCCTGTGTGACACTGAGCAAGTCATTTAACTCTACCTCAGTTTCCTCATCTGTAAAATGAGATGGAGAAAGAAATAGCAAACCACATCCAAGAGTGATGACTGTTGTACATATATTTTAAGAGAACAGAAACAAGTTTTATAATCGATAAGAATCCTTTCATGATCCCCCTCAATCCTGTCATGTTTCTTCTGAGATTATCTTCAATTTGCCTTGTATATATCTTGGTTTTATGCAGTTGTTTACATGTTTTCCCCCACAATAAACTGTTAGCTCCTTGAGAATAGGGACAATATTTGTCTTTCCTTGTATCCTCAGCACTTAGCACAGTACTTGGCACATGGTAGATACTAAATCAATATTTGTTTTTTGATACTGTGTTTTAAAGTGAGTATCAGTTTGCAAAGAGGTGGCACACATAGAGAGTAGTGTGATGGACTGACCGTTGAGAAAATCTGGGTTTAAATCCTTATTCGGACACTTCATAGTTATAATCCTAGAAAATCAATTTTTCTCTGTGTACTTCAATCAACTTCCTGGAACTTATCTGCAAAGGACATTCATTCAGTAAAATTTTATTAATTCCTTACTGTGTACAAGGTAATATATTGTTTCCTAAAAAAAAAAAAGGACAAAACTGAAAGTCGTAGAAGGTTATGTTCTCTCAGAGTTTGCTAAAGAAAAAAAAAATCAGGCTAGAATTGGAAACTTCTTTTACAAAGAATCAAAGGCCTCATGTAATGTCATATATTTGTAGTCTATGCTCCTGAGTGAGGTTGAGGCTGGTGGATATCTTGAAATCAGGACTTCTGAAATAGGATAGTAATAAAGCTTATTTAGTGTCTGCACTAATTCTGATACCAATATGTAAGCTCTCCAGAGCAGGGTCCCAGCATGGGTCCAAAGAAGGAGTGAACAGGCCCAGGTTGGAAGAACAGGTCAAAGTTCGTGTACTTATCAGGATTGCTGTTGGTTCCATCAGTGGCCACTGTACTTTCAGTCTAGAAGAGATAGGGTTACTCATTCTTAACAAACAAATATTTAAGGGAATTTTAAAAAGAACAAACTAATAACCCTAAGTCTAAGTCAAAGAAGCAAAAAGTATGTAACATCATTCCTACTTCACTATTTTCCAGGGTTAAAATGAGAAAGAGTGAAATAATAAAACCCCAAATAAATACAGCTACTTCTCCAGCTAAGCCTTAGTGTTGTGTGTCTTTCCCCTTTTCTGGGTTCTACCAAATCCCTTTTTATCTCCTTTTCATTTCTAATGTAATCATTACCTCATCTACTTTGGCTTTTCTAACCCTAATGGGTGAATTTTCCATAGCCCCTGACAACATTTCCACTTTCATTTATTGGGGATAAATGCTTTAGCATGCACATCAATGGAAATTAATTTCATCTAAATGCTCTTAAGGCCTCACTGTCTGGAAATGTAAATACTCCTATTGTAAATTATGTTTCCAGGGGCCTTTCATCATTAGCAGGAGCTCAAGCCAGATTGTGTGAGAGCAATAACATGCCAATGGGAAAAAAAATTTAAAAAAAATTCTACTTTTTTTTTTTATCAGGTTATCCTCTACTACTGGTTGCATTCAATACATTAGCAGGTAAATCTATCTGCTTCCTGTATAGGTTTCCTCTGTAGCCACAGACTAATGGTCAAAGATGGAAAGATGATCATGTTTGATGAAGAAGATAAAGCCCCAGAATGTGGCCTATGAATGATGACGAGCATTTGGGTGCCAAAGAAATAGTTCACAGTTGCAGGTGTTAATACTGTGATCTTTTTAAATCCCCCAGAAACAGCAAGGGCTACAGTTTCTCAGGATAGAGATTTTCATGTACTGTTCCATATTTAGGATATATTACAAGTTTATTCTCCTAAGGTATATGATGTTCTTTGAAAAATATTATTTTATTTATATGCAGCCTAAGTAACTTACTTCAATTATATAGCATGTATAATTAAATTGCAAATATATGTATATACATGTAATATACATATATATGACTGTATCAGTCATAGACCTTATTGATGATATTTTTAGCATATTTTTATTTGCAATATTCTTAGATTCTATTTCTTGGAATGTTAGTAGTAGGAAGATATATAATTTATTAATAATTTGACATTAGTTTCCATCAGATCAATCATCATCTCTAAACTGATGAATCCCACATATTTATATCCATTCCTAAATTCTTTTCTGAATCCCTGTATCACCAACAGATTGCTGCTTATCTCTACTTAGACATTTATAGTTATTTCAAACTGGATCTGTGATTTCTCTGGCATAGCAGATATCCTGAGGATGAAACTTCCTCTACCAAAACAGGTCAGTATCTTTTCTGCAATTTATAACCTGAGAGAATTGCCTAGAACAGTAAGTGGTTAAGTGACTTTCCCAGGGTCATGTAGCCACTATATGTCAGAATTGAGTCTTGAACTCAGGTGTTGCTGACTTACAACCAGATCTTTTATCTATGCTGCAATGAGGCATTTCAAACAGTATATCTATTACAGAATTTATCTCTCCCCCCCAAAAAATAATGCCACTTCTTTAACCCTCCTCTTTTCTCTTTTGAAAGCACCCAAGTGCACAACTTCAGAGTTGTACTAAAATCTTTACTCTGTCTCACAGTCCAAAACTAAATCAATTGCTAAATCTTGTCTTTCTTTTTTTAACCTCCTCAACATCTTTCACATCCATTCATTCTCACCATTCACACAGGCACTACCCTGGTTCAGGCCATCATCACTTTTTATCTGAACTATTTCATTGTTATCTCCCATCCATCTCCACCTCCATATTAATATTTTTCATATCTCTCATCTTCACTATCCTTCCCATCTCTTTTATACCTTATTTGGTTATATCATAGCAATTTCTAGATTAAATCCAGATCCACAAAATAATAAGCCTTCAGTAGTAAGAAAGTAAAATGGTTCAACAAAACCAATTGACAAAGCAACAAGGTCTAAATAAGTAAGCATCATTCTACAAATAGTCACCCCCCCCCACTCTCAACCCCATCATTCACTTCTAAAGGAAGTAGGTGAGGTGAGTTTCCTCATATATTCTTCAGAGCTCAGATTAGACATTATAATTACACAATATAGTTACATAATATTTGAGTTTGTTTATACTTATTGTGTATGATATTTTCCTGCTTTTTCTTAGTTCGTTTTTATAATCCATTACTATCTTCTCTCCATGTTTCTAGTTTTTCGCCATCCTCCACACAGATACCAAAACAATTCCCTTAAATCATTTTACTTCCCTCTTCAAGAATCATTTGTGACATATTTATGTAAAATTAATTAGGTTATATGGTTAGATAATGGTGACAATGAGGCAGACATTATAATTTTGGTACTATATTAGCCACGTAATTGTGAGTACATACATACATGCAAATATATACATATAATATTTATGTCTACATATTCACACACATCTAGGTTTGCATAGGTATGTATGCATATGTGTATCTATATATGTGTGCATAAATACATGATACAAATCTAGGCAGGACTATACTGTGGCAAGAGAAATTTAGTAGACCTGGGAAATTCCTATATGTACTGTAAGACTTGGAACAGTGATATGGTACAGCAGAAGCCACTTACTTCAATGGAAGGTGCTTTTTTTTTTCAGGGCTGAGCCGAGACGGCAAAGTACAAGCAACAACCCAGTTGAATTCTCCCAACATTCCCCTTTAAAAAAAAAAAACCTAAAAATCTTGCCCAAAATCAAAATCTAGAGCAGCACAACCAACAAAAGGTCAGGATGAGAATTTTTTAGACCAAAACAACTTAGGATGTTGGAAGAAGAAATCTGTAACATTAGAGTAGGGGCCAACCCAGAGTATACTGTGGGATAATACCAGAGATAGGTTTCACAGGCAGCAGCAGCAGCAGCTTCTAAACCCAAAGATGGTAAGATCAGGCAACTGGTCAGAACAAGATTGCAGGGGACCCTATACTGGTACTGAATGTGGGACTAGCTGCTGTTTGGTAACTCCAACCACACAGAGTTCTGGGTCAAAGTAACAGATTGGAGAGGAGCACTTGTGGTCAGTAACAAGGGAATAGAGGTCTTGGTCACAGTTCCAGGGTGGAGAAGAGCATGAAAGTTTGTGGTTGCAAGGGACCAATGGCCCTTCTTGGGTAAAGAGCAGAACACAGGACAGGAGAGTTGTCACCACACCTCTCCCCAGATCACATCATCTTGGAAGCACCAAAAACTTATAGATACTCAGGAGTACTGAAGGTTGGGACAGTGGTTCCCCACCTATAGATAAACAGAGTTTAACTGTAAGATAAAGTTTAAAGTCAAGAAATAGACTGGTTCAGTCAGCCATGGCTGATAGAGGAGATTGGCTTAATCCTTGGGGTGTATACACTCCTCATTTTGGGGCAGACCCCACCCAACTAGGAGACCTTACTTTTGTTTAGAGTGTAAAGAGAATTTAATCCAGGTGAATTTGTCCTTAGGGAACAAATCTGTGTCTTTGTACCCTTCCATTGGAATTTAGGGTGACCCAGCTCATAAAGGGAAAAAAAAAAAGAGTGGTCTAGATGGAGATGGATTCCTCTGTCCACATTACTGAAGGCAGCTGAGTCTCATGATCAAGCCACATTTTCAGCAGGAGCAAGGACTTTTAGTCCACCTCCTTATTTAAATGTTCACAAATCAGTTTTGATTTCTCTTGTCAGGGACATTCCTTTCAAAAAAATTAAGGCATTCAGTGTCTTCATTAGGTATCTTTGGTCACTGACCATCATTTTATAGATTTTTAGCTAACCTAATTAAAAACATGATTATTAATTACCCAGAAACTCAGGTTTTTCATTCATCACAAAATTAATTTAAAATTAAATAATATAATCATATAATTCCTCAAACAACAAATTAGAAATCATGAAAATCAAAGGAGAAATTAATAAAATTAAAAGTAGGAAAAGCAGTGAATTAATAAAGCCACAACCTGCTTTCAGGGAAAAAATAATAAAATAGATAAACTGTTGCCTAATCTGATTTTAAAAAGAGAAAATCAAATTACTAGAATCAAAAATGAAAATTATTTATGTACCAAAAATAAAGATGAAATTAAGTAATTATTATGAGCTATTTTGCCCAATTATATTCCAATAAAACTCATAATCTAAGTAAAATGGATAAATATTTACAAAACTATGAAACGCACAGATTAATAAAAGTGGAAACAACCTATTCTAGGAAAATAAATTTAGTAAGCCATAAATGAGTTCCCTAAGAAACAATCCCCAGGACCAGATGGATTTACAGTTGGTTTCTACTAAGCATCTAAGGGCGAATTAATGTCAATGCTGTATAAACTATCAGGAAAAAAAGAGTAAAGAAAGAGTTAAACCAAATTCTTTTTATGACACAAATGTAGTTTTGATACATAAATCAGGGAGAACAAAAACAAAGATAAAAAGAGAAACTTCCTTAATGAATATCAATGTGAACATTTTAAATGAAATACTGGAAAGAAGATTACAGCAATATATCACGAAGATCATAGACTATGACAAGGTGGGGTTTATATCAGGAATGCAGGGCCGGTTCAATATTAGGAAAAATATATCAATAAGAAAAAGAAAAACTCATATAATCAATAGATGCAGAAAAAGACTTTGATAAAATACAATGCCCCAGTTCCTACTAAAAACATTGGAATTAATGGAGCATTTCTTCTTTATTTTTTAACATTTTATTTTTTTCCAATTACAAATAAAAACAATTTCAACATTTAAAAAAATTTTTGATTTCCAAATTTTCTCCTTCTTTCACTACCTATATAACTCCTGCCTGAGATGCCAAGCAATTTGATATAGGTTATACATGTGTAGTCATGCAAAGCATATGTCCATATTAGTCATGTGAAAGAAAACACAGGCAAAAATAAGCACACACTCAAAAAGTAGAGAATAGTGTGCTTCAATTTGTATTCAGACTCCATAAGTACTTTCTCTAGAGGTAGATAGCATTTTTCATCATAAATTCTTTGAAATTGTCTTAGATTTTTGTATTGCTGAGAGTAGCTAAGTCATTCACAGTTGAACATTATATAATATTGCTATTATTGCATACATTGTTCTTCTGGTTCTACTTACTTCACTTTGTATAAGATCATGTAAGTCTTTCCAGGTTTTTTCTAAAAGCATCCCGCTCCTCATTTCTTATTGCACAACAGTGTTCCATCACAATCAAAGACCGCAGCTTTTTAGCCGTTCCATAATTGATGGGCATCCCATCAATTTCAATTCTTTGCTAGCAAAAAAGAAAAAGAGCTGCTATGAACATATTTGTACATATAGGTCATTTCCCACTTTTTTTTTATCTCTTTGGGATACAGGCCTAGTAGTCGTATTACTGTGTCAAAGGGTAGACTCAGTTTGATAGTCTTTTGGGCATTGTTTCAAATTTCTCTCCAGAACTGTTGAATCAATTCACAACTCCATCAATGATGCATTACTATCCCAATTTTCCCACATCCCCTCCAAAATTTGTCATTTATCTTTTCTGTCATATTAGCCAATCTGATAGGGGTAAAGTGATCCCTCAGAGTTGTTTTACTTTGTATTTCTCTAATCAGTAATGTTTTGTAGCATTTTTTTCATATAACTATAGGTACCTTGGATTTCTTCATCTAAAAGTGCCTGTTCACATTCTTTGACCACTTATCAATTGTGGAATGACTCATATTCTTATAACTTTCACTAGGTTCTCTACATATTAGATAAATGAGGCCTTTATCAGAGAAACTTGCTGTAATTTTTCTCTCAGTTTTCTTCTTTCTTTCTAATCTTAGCTTCTTCGGTTTTGTTTACATAAAACATTATTTAAAATTTAATGTAATCAAAATTATATATTTTATATCCATTAATAATCTCTCCCTGGTTTGGTCAAAAATCCTTCCATTATCCATAGATCTGACAGGTAAAGTATTCCATCCTCTCCTAATTTGCTAATGCTAATATCTTTTCTGTCCAATCATGTACCCATTTTGGGCTTATTTGGAATGTGGTGTGAGTTGTTGGTTTATACATAGTTTGTGCAAACCGTTTTCCAGGTTTCCCAGCAGTTTTTTTTTTTTTCGGTCAAATAGTGTGTTCTTATCCCAGAAACTGGGGTCTTTGCATGTATTAAACACTAGATACAGTCATAACCTACTGTGTATTGGGTATCCAATCTATTCCACTGATCCAACATTTTATCTCTTAGACAGTACCAAATTATTTTGATGATTAACACTTTATGACAGTTTGAGATCTGGTATGGTAAATTCACCTTCTTTTTTTTTCATTAATTCACTTGATATTTTTGAGCTTTTGTTCTTCCAGATGAATTTTGTTATTTCTTCTAGCTCTATAAAATATTTTTGGTAGTTTGGTATGGCACTGAATAAGTAAATTAATTTAGGTAGAATTTTCATTTTTCTTACATTGGCTAGGCTTACCCATGAGTAATTGTTATTTTTTTTCTAATTGTTTGGATCTAACTTTATTAGTATGAAAAGATATTAGCACGAAAAATCAATTTTAATCATATAGTTCCTAGGTTCATCTTGGCAAATAAACTTCCAAGTTGTTTTTTTTTTAATGTTGTTTACAATTATTTTAAATGGAATTTCCCTTTCTATATCTTGCTGCTGGACTTTGTTGGTAATTTATAGAAATGTGGAGCAGCTAGGTGGTGCAGTGGATAGAGCACTAGCCCTGAAGTCAGGAGGACCTGAGTTCAAATATGACCTCAGACCAAACACTTGACACTTACTAGCCATGTGAACCTGGGCAAGTCACTTAACCCCAACTGCCTAAAAATAATAAAAAAAAAAATAATAAAAGGTGGACACTCAGAGGAGGAATTAAATTCCTGGGGTAGGTAGGTGGCGGTGTGGATAGAGCACCGGCCCTGGATTCAAGAGGATCTGAGTTCAAATTCAGTCTCAGACACATAACATTTACTAGCTGTGTGACCCTGGGCAAGTCACTTAATCCCATTGCCTAACTAAAAATATATATATACATATATATATATATAAATGTTAATGATTGATGTGGTTTTATTTTATGTACTGAAACTTTGATAAAAAAGTCAATTTATTTCAACTACCTTTTAGTTGATTCTCTAGTATTCTCCAAGTACATCATCATATCATCTACAAAGAATGATAGTTTTGTTTCCTCACTGTCTATTATAATTAATTCAATTTCTTTTCTTCTCATATTGCTATAACTAGCAATTCCAGTGCAATACTGAATGCTAATGATAATAGTAGACATGCTTGCTTCACCTCTGATTTTATTGGGAAGGCCTCTAGCTTATTCCCATTACACATAATGCTTGCTGATAGTTTTAGATAATTGATACTTATCATTTTAAGGAAAGCTCAATTGATTTCTATGCTTTCTACTGCTTTTAATAAGAATAAGTGTTATACTTTGTCAAGAGATTTTTCTGCATCTATTGAGAAAATCATATGATTTGTGTTGGTGTTATTATTGATATGGTCAAGTATGTTGATAGTTTTTCTAATATCAAACCAGCCCTGCATTCCTGATATAAATCCCACATGGTCATAGTCTATGATCTTTTTGATACATAGTTGTTATCTACTTGCTAATATTTTATTTTAAAATTTGTTTCAATATTCATTGGGCAATTTGACCTATGATTTTCTTTCTGTTTTGACTCTTCCTGGTTTAGTTATCAGCAACATATTTGGGTCAAAAAAAAGGAATTTGGTAGGACTTCATTTTGCATATTTTTTCCAAATAGTTTATATAATATTGAAATTAATTGTTCTTCAAAAGATTTCTAGTATTTACTTGTGAATCCATCTGGTTCTAGGGATTTTGCATAGAGGGCTCATTGATGGCTTACTCAATTTTTTTTCTGAAGATGGAGTGATTTTAGTATTCTATTTCCCCTTCTGTTAATCTGGGCAATTTATAAATTGTAAATTGTAAATATTGTCAAATTTATTGTCGTATAATTTGTCAAAATAGTTCATAATAATTGCTTTAATTTCATCATTATTGGCAGTGCATTCATCCTTTTAATTTTTGATACTGGTAATTTTGTTATCTTTTTTCTTTTTTGTTAATCAAATTAACCAATGAGGTATTTATTTTATTATGGGTTTTTTTCATAAGACCATATCCTATTTTTATTTTGAGTTCAATTGTTTTCTTACTTTCAATTTTATTAATATCTCCTTTGATATTCAGGATTTCTAATTTGATGTTTAATTGAGGATTATAATTTGTTCTTTTTCTAGTTTTCTTTTATTTGCATATCCAATTTAATGATCTCTGTTATTTCTCTATTTTTAGTAATGTAAGTGTTTAAAGATATAAATTTTCCCCTAAATACTGCTTTTTCTGCATCTCATAATTTTGGTATGTTGTCTCATTGTTGTCATTCTCTTTAATGGAATATTGATTATTTCTATGATTTGTTCTTTGACACATTGATTCTTTAGAATTTAACTTCTAATTAAATTTTAATCTATGTTTTGAAGGCCTTTTATTACTTGTATTTTTTTTTGCATTATTACCTGAAAATGGTACATTTAATATTTGGCCTTTTCTGCACTTGATTATAAGATTTTTATGCCCTAATACACAGTCAAGTTTTGTGAAGGTGTCAGGTACTGAGAAGAAAAAGGTATATTCTGTGACTTGAGAGCCCCAGAAATCACTGCCACTAATTCACTCACTTCCCTGACCTGAGCTGGTTTGCCAAAGTAAAGCCTACTACTGGTTTGCTGGGGGTGCTGCCTGTGATGGACTATGCTCCACTCTAACCCCAGTGAGACAGACCTTTCTTATTGACCTTCTAAATTGTCTTGAACTGGAAAACATGCTTCATTTCATCCTTTTGTTGGCTCTTCCACTCCAGCATTCATTGTGAGGCATTATTTTAAAGTTCTTTGGAAGAGAATTTTAAAGAACTCAGACAAGTCCTTGCCTTTACTCCTTCCTCTTGGCTCTGCATTCTCATTAGAGCCTTTCTTAAGATGACCAGTAGTATCCCTCAAAAACAATTAGGAAACGTTATCTGTAATGGGGATAAACTTGAAGCCTTTGCAGTAAAATAAATGATACAGCAAGGATGTGCATTGTCACCAAAATTATTCAATATTATACTAGAAAGGCTAGCTATAGCAATAAGGCATGAAAAATAATATGAAGAAATAAAAATAGGCAATGAGGAAACAAAATTATGACTCTTTGAGGATGTTATGATGTCCAACATAGACTCTTTGAAGATGTTATGATGACCAACATAGAGAACCATGAAGAATCAACTACAAAAAAAAATATTGATGTGAATAACCACTTTAGCAAAGCTGTAGGAAAAAAATAAACAATAACAAGCACATTAATCATTCTCTCTATATGGTACTATCAAAACTCAATAGGAAGATATAGAAAGAGAAAATACACTTAAAATAACTTCTGACAATATAAAATACTTGGGAGTCTACTTGAAAAGGCAAACTCGGTGATAATAAGAACACAATTACAAAACACTTTTCACAAAGTAAAGACAGATATAAATATCTAGAGAAATATTAATTGCTCATGTGTAAGCTGAGTCAATACAATTAAAAATACAATTCTACTGAAGTTAATTCACTTATTCAGTGTCATGCCAATCAAACTAGCAAAGAATTATTTTGTAGAACTAGAAAAAAAATAAGAATATTCATCTGGAAGAATAAAGGGTCAAGAATATTAAGAGAATCCATAAAAAAATAAATGTGAATGAGAGTGGTCTAGCAGTTCCAGATTTCAAACTATATTAAAAAGTGGTAATCATCAATACAATCTGGTATCAAATAAGAAATAGAGCATAGATCAGTCAAATAGATGAGGTACAAAATATAAGATAGTAGATGACCATGGTAATCTAGTATTTCATAAACACAAATACCCAAGCTTTTGAGGCAATAACTCACTGTTTAACAAAAAAAATTCCTGAAAAAACTGGAAAACATTTTGGTAAAAATTAATAATACAGAATAGATGATATACCAAGATAAGTTCAAAATGGATAAGTAATTGAGACATGAAGGGTAAAAACATAACTAAATTAAGGGAGCATGGAAGAATGTACCTTTCAGATCTATGGATAAAGGAAGATTATATGACAAAACAAGAGATAAAGAGGATGACAGGCAGTAAATTGGATAGTTTTGCTTACATAAAATTAAAAAACTTTTGCACAATCAAAACTAATACAGAAAAAAATTAGAAAGGAAAACAGGAAATTAAAGAAAAAATTATAGCAGGTTTTCTTTGATGTTTTAATGTCTCAAATATATAGGGATCTGAGTTATATTTATAAAAATAAGAACCATTCCCCAGTTGCTAAGTCATTAAAGGATATGAACAGCTAGTTTTCAGAAAAAAAGAAATCAAAGCCACTAACTTTCACATAAAAATGCTCTAAATCAATACTGATTAGAAAAAATGAAAGTTGAAACAACTTTGAGATAACACCTCACATCAATCAGATTGGTTAACAGGATAGAAAAAGAAAATTAAAAAATACCAAAGGAGATGTGGAAAAATTGGGATATTAATGCACTGTTGGTAATCAAACCATTCTAGAAAGCAATTTGGACCCCAATTGATAAATGGTCAAAGGATATGAACAGGCAGTTCTCAGATGAAGAAATTAAAGCCATCTATAGTCATATGAAAAAATGCTCTAAATCACCATTGATTAAAGAAATGCAAATCAAAACAATTCTGAGGTTCCACATCACACCTATCAGAATGGCCAATATGATAAAACAGGAAAATGATAAATGTTGGAGAAGATGTGGGAAAATTAGAACACTAATTCATTGTTGGTGGAGTTGTGAACTGATCCAACCATTTTGGAGAGCAATTTGGAACTGTGCTCAAAGGGCTATAAAAATGTGCATACCCTTTGATCCAGCAATAGCACTTCTAGGGCTGTATACCAAAGAGATCATACAAGTGGGAAAAGGGCCCACATGTACAAAAATATTTATAGCAGCTCTTTTTGTGGTGGCAAAGAATTGGAAATTGAGGGGATGCCCATCAATTGGGGAATGGCTGAACAAGTTGTGGTATATGAATATAATGGAATACTATTGTGCTATAAGAAATGATGAGCAAGCAGACTTCAGAAAAATCTCAAAAGACTTGTATGGACTGATGCTGAGTGAAGTGAGCAGAACCAGGAGAATGTTGTACACAGTAACAGCCACATTGTGTGATGACTAACATTGATAGACTTAGCCCTTCTTAGCAATGCAAGGATCTAAGACATCTTCAAAGGTCTCATGATGGAAAATGCTATCCACATTCAAAGAAAGAACAATGGAGTTTGAATGCAGATTGAAGTACACTATTAGCTATTTTTTTTCTTCTGTTGTGTTTTGTTTCCTTTTTCTGGTGGTTCCTCCTGTTGGTTCTAATTCTTCCTTACAACATCACTAATGTGAAAATATGTTTAATAGGAATGTATATTTATAGCCTATATCAGATTGTGCATTATCTTGGGGAGGGAGGAAAAAATTTTAAACTCAAAAGTTGATGGAAGTGATTGTTGATAAATGAAAATAAATTAATAAAAAAAGAAAAGTAAAAAAAAGAAAGCAATTTGGAAATGATGCCCAAAGGGCTATCAAATTTTGCCTACCCTTTGATCCAACAATAGTACTACTAGATATATATCCCAAAGAGATAAAAAAAAAGGAAAAATGTCCTAGTTCTACAAAAATAAAGCAACTCTTTTTGTGGTGGTAAGGAATTGGAAATTGAGGGATGCCCTTCAGTTGGGAAGTGAATGAACAAGTTGTGGTATATGATGTGATAGAATACTATTGTGTTATTAGAAATGATGAGCAGGATGGTTTCAGAAAATCCTTGGAAGACTTTTATGAAACTGTCCAAAGTGAAGTAAGCAGAGCTAAAAGAACATTGTACAGAGTAACTGCTTAGTTACTCTAATCAAGACAATTCCAAAGGATCCATGATGAAAAACTCTATGTCCAGAAAGGGAGAACTGATAAACTCTAATGCACATTGAAGCATACTTGTCTTTTTTTTTTTTTACTTTCTTAATTTTTCTCATTTTGGCTTTTTTCTTTTGCAACATGGTTAATATGGAAATATGTTTCACATGACTTTATATGTATAATCAATATCAAATTGCTTGCGTTCTAAAGGAGATGAGAGTGCTAGGAGTGAGGGAGATAATTTTTCTTTAAAAATTATTGTTAATTTGTTCACATATATCAAGAAATATTTAATGAAATATTTTGGTTTTTGTTGGTGAGTCATTTCAATCATATTTGAGTCTTTGTGACTCCATTTGGTGTTTTCTCTGGCAAGGATACTGGAGTGGTGTGCCATTTCCTTCTGCTCATTTTATAGATGAAGAAGTCAGGCACACAGTGTTAAGTTACTTGCCCAGGGTCACACAGTGAGTAAAATATCTGAGGCCAGGCTTGATCTCAAGAAGAAGAATCTTCCTGACTTCAGGTTGGGCATTCTATCCACTGTGCCACCTGGTTGTCTCAACGAAATATTTTTTTTAAAAAATTAGAAAATAACAAATCAAAATTCTCCATTTAAGAAAACAAAATATGAATTCTCAAAATCAAAGGAGAGATTAATAAAAAATAAAATAAAAACAATAACATTGAAATAATAAATCTAGGAGCTGGTTTAATGGAAAAAAAAATAAAATAGATAAACCATTAGCTATTTTGATTTAAGAAAAAGGAAAACCAAATTTCCAGTACTAAAAATTAAAAAGCTAAATGCATCAGTTAAGATAAAATAAAGCAATTATTAGGAGTTATTTTGTCCAATTTTTGCCAAAAAACTAACAAATTAAATTAAATGGATGCAAATTCACAAAAATAAAAATTGTCCAGATTAACAGAAGAGAAATTGAACACTTAACCCTAGCTTAGAAAAGAAAAAAAAAGAAGTTGAACAAGCCATCCATAAGGTACCCAAGAAAAAAATTCCGAGACTAGATAGACTTAGAAGTTAATTCTAACAAACACTTAATGAACAATTAATTATAATACTATATAAACTAATAAAAATTGATAAAATAGTTCTACCAAATTTCTTCTTTGACACTAATATGGTTCTCTGATACTTAAACTAGGAATAACAAAAATAGAGGAAGAAAACCATAGACTAATATCCCTGATATATATTGATGCTATAACGTTAAATGAAATACTAGGAAAGATATTATAGCAATATATCACAAAGATCATACAGTATAATGATGTAGGATTTACATGAATAATTCAGAGCTGGTTTAATATTAGGAAAATTAAAAGATAATTGACCATTTCAATAACAAAAGCAACAAAAATCATGATTATATCGATAGATGCACAAAAAGCTATTGACAAAATATATAACTTATTCTAGAAAACAGAAATTAATAGAGCTTTTATGAAAATGATAAGTAATATCTAGCCAAAACCAAGAGTAAACATTATATGTAATAGAGATAAACAAGAAGACTTCATAATAAGATCAGGTGTGAAACAAGTATGATCATTGTCATTATTATTCAATATTGTACTGAAATGCTAGCTATAAAATAAAACATGAAAAGGAAATTAAAGAAACAAGAATAGGCAATGATTAAACAAAACTATTATTCTTTGAAGATGATATGAAATTAACTTAGGTAACTCTAGAGAATCAACCAAAAAAAAAACTAATTGAAAAAATTAGCAACTTTAGCAAAGTTGAATCTACAATAAATCCACACAAATACCAGCTTCTTTATAAATTAACAAGAAAGTACAGTAGCGAAAGATTGAAAGAGAAATTCTTTTTAAAATTACTACAAACAATATAAAATACTTGTTAGTCAACTTACCAAAACAAACCAAGGAACTATACGAACACAATTATAAAACTCTTTTCACATAAATAGAAACATCTAAATAACCAGAGAAATATTAATTAATTACCCTCATGGGTAGGCCAAGCCAATATATTAAAAATAACAATTCTACCTATATTAATGTATTTATTTGGTATTATGCCATTAAAACTACTAATGAATTATCTTATAGAACTAGAAAAATAATAATGAAATCCATTTAGAAGTACAAATGTTTAAGAATATCAAGGAAATCAATGAAAAAAAAATCTAGCAGTACCAGATTTCAAACTATATTACAGAGTGGTAATCCTCAAAAAATCTGGTTTTAGCTAGAAATAAAGTGGTGAAACAGTGGAATAGATTAGGTACACAATACACAGTAGTAAAGGACAATAGTATTCTAGTGTCTTATGAACACAAATAAGAAAGCTTTGTGGCCATGAACTCACTATTTGACAAAACGCTGGGAAAACTTGAAAGCAGTTTGGCTGAAACTAGGCATCGACCAACATCAAATACTATATACTAATTTAATGTCAAAATGGGAACATGATTTAGATATAAAGGGTAATATCATAAGCAAATTATAGGAGCAAGGAAAATTTCAACTTTCAAATCCATGAATAAGGGAAAAGTTTATGACAAAAAAAGAGCTAGAGGGTATCAAGGGAAATAAAATGGATAATCTTTATTCCCCAATTGATACATGGTCAAAATATATGAACAGGCAGTTTTCCAAAGAAGAAATCAAAGCTATTTATAGTCAAATAAAAAAGAAGGCTTTCAATAACTATTGATTTTTGTGATACAAATTAAAACATCTCTAAGGTACCACCTCAAAGCTATTAGATTCACTAATATGACAAAATAGGAAAATAACAAATGCTGGAGGGGATGTAAAAAAAATGGGACACTAATGTACTGTTGGTTGAGTTGTAAATTAGTCCAGCCATTCTGGAGAGCAATTTGGAATGATGCCCGAAGGGCTATAAAAATGTGCATATCCTTTAATCCAGCAATAGCACTACTATGCCTGTATCCCAAATATATTAAAGGAAAAGGCAAAAGACCTAAATGTACAAAAAATAATTATAATTACTCTTTTTGTGGTGGCAAAGATTGGGAAATTGAGGGGATGCTCATCAATTGGGGAATGGCTGAACAACTTGCAGTACATGATTGTGATAGAATACTATTTTGCTATAAGAAATGATGAGCGGGATGCTCTCAGAAAAACCTGGGAAGACATATAAATTAACTGAGCAGAACCAGGAGATCATTGCACACAGTAATAGCAACATTGTAATGATGATCAACTATGATAGACTTAGCTCTTCTCAGCAATACAATGATCCAAGACAATTCTAAAAAAGCCTTTATAAAAAACGTTATCTACCTCCAGAGAAAAAATTGATGAACTCTCAGTGTAGACTGAAGCTTACTGTTGTTTATTTTATTTTTCTTATTTCCTTTTTTTTCAAGACTGTTAATATAGAAATATGTATTGCATGAGTTCACATGTATAATTTATATCCTATTGTGTGCTTTCTAAATGGGTTGAGAGGGCCTGGGTGGAGGAAGAGAATTTAGAGCTCAAAATTTATTTTAAAAAGAATGTTTAAAGTAATTAAAATTAAAAATTAATTAAAAATTAAAAGCAGAAGGGAAAAAAGGAATGAAGTTTTTGACAAGCTTAATTTTTCAGGTTCCTCTCACTAATATCTTCTTCTGAGATCTGGATTCTGGTCAACCTGGACTTCAGCTCTTGTGTCTATGGGTAAATTTTGTTTGTTTGCTTCTATCAAATATTTCACTTGACCTTCCTGACACTGAAATTCATAGCTGCCTTAGACAGCAGATTGGTGGATCATCAGGTCTTATCCCCAGCATCATGGTCTTCATCAGTTATCCATTTGAGATCTTTGGCCTTATTAACTGACAGATTGGTTAGACCAACTGACCTCGGTCTAAGTCACCAGAATCTACCGAGAGTCATCAAGACTAAGGTTAGCTTATTGATAGGCTGCAAGGACTTGGCAAAAGGGCTTGAATGCATGGGTTTTGCAAATATGCTTGATAAATATATTTTTTTAAATTTTAGAACCAATGACACACGTTAGCTGTGTCATTTTGAGCAAGTCATGCAGCCTCTATTTGCCTACAGGAAATGCTCTAAAGCTCTAAGTTGTACAACAATTTTTGCTCTGTACTGCTGGAGAGCATTCCCTCACTGTTATCTCTATGTAGATTAAATCACAGCTCCAGAACCATAAAAATTATCATTCAGAAGTAGATAAATCTGGGTCTTTATCTGACATTGAATACCTTTCACATTTGTGCCACCTTGTCTAACAAGCCTTAGCTCCTACTATATCTCTCTACCCACATTGTACTCAAACTAACTTGTTCTATTCTTTTACTGCTAAATATACTCCTATATATTTACTAGAGACTAAGTTGCAAATATTTGTTGGATTATGGAGAAAGTAAGGGTGTTCTAGAAAGAAAAAAACATCTATTTCTGCTTTATCAACTACACTAAAGCCTTTGACTGTATGGATCATTACATAATGTGTCAAGTCCTCAAAGAGATAGGAGTACCAAATTATCTTACTTATCTCCTGAGGAACCTGTATGTTGGTCAAGAAGCAACAGTTAGAATTGATCATGGATCAACTAATTGGTTTGATATTGCAAAAGGAGTATAGCAAAGCTATATATTGTCACTTTATTTAACTGATATGCAGGATACATTATGCAAAATGCCAGCCTGAACAGCTCAAAAGTCAGAATTAATGTTTCCAGGAAAAATCTCAAGAATCCCAGATATGGAGGGCGGAGCCAAGATGGTGGAGAGAAAGCAGTGACTGTCTTGAGCTCTCTCCCAAAGCCCTCCAAATACCTAAAAAAAAATGGCTCTAAACAAATTCCAAAGCAGCAGAACCCACAAAAAGACAGAGTGAAACAAATTTCCAGTCAAAGACAGCCTGGATGGTTGATAGGAAAGGTATATTGCGCTGGGCTGGGAGAGGAGCTCAGTTAGGTGTGGGTGTGCAGGCCACAGCAACCCTGGAGCAGGGCTCAGAGGATTGAATCTCAGGCAGCTTCAGTGGATTCCAGACTTCTCAACCCCTGAATGCCAAAGACAACTTAGAAGGTCAGTGGGAAAAGTCTGTGACTGTGGTGAGAGAGGAGCTGGGTCTCAGCCTCAAGTCTCGAGCATGGCCTGGGGCCGCGGCTTTTTCTTGAGCTTCCAGCCCACAGACTGAGGGGGAATTGAGTGGCTGATCAGAGGGGGATTGCAGGGATCTCTTTGCCAGTGCTGAGGCAGGAATCTCTTGCTTTAACAGTGCTTGGATCTGGGTCACAGTTCTAAGGTGCGGTCCTGGGGAGAAGAGGAGTGCTGGCATGGTGGAGTTTGTTGTGGCTGTGGAGAGGAAACACCTCACCCCTTATCATACCTCCTTGGAAGAACTGAACATTTACAGGTCCCTAGAAGTACCTCTGAAAACAGCTATACAAACCCCCGAAGCTAGAGACAGTACACTCTTCACATTGGAAGCAGACTTTTACCTTAACAGAGAGTTTAAAACTCAAGTAATTGGCCAGGATCATAAGTAAGCAGCGCAAAAAGAGTCACATTATACTATCTTGCTTTGGCGACAAAGAAGATCAAAACATACAACCAGAAGAAGACAACAAAGCCAAAGCTCCTGCATCCAAAGCCTCCAAGAAAAATATGAATCAATCCCAGGCCTTGGAAGAGCTCCAAAGGGATTTTGAGAAGCAAATAAGAGAAGTAGAGGAAAAAGTGAGAGTGATGCAAGAAAATTATGAAAAACAAGTCAACAGCTTGCTAAAGGAGACCCAAAAAAATACTGAGGAAAATAACACCTTAAAAAATAGCCTAACCCAAATGGCAAAAGAGGTCCAAAAAGCCAATGAGGAGAAGACTGCCCTAAAAAGCAAAATTGGCCAAATGGAAAAGGAAGTCCAAAAGATTACTGAAGGAAATACTTCCTTAAAAATTAGAATAGAGCAACTGGAAGCTAGTGACTTTATGAGAAATCAAGACACTGTAAAACAAACCCAAAACAATGAAAAATTAGAAAACAATGTAAATATCTCATTGGAAAAACAACTGACCTGGAAAATAGATCCAGGAGAGAGAATTTAAAAATTATTGGACTATCTGAAAGCCATGATCAAAAAAGGAGCTTAGACATCATCTTTCAAGAAATTATCAAGGAAAACTGTCCTGATATTTTAGAACCAGAGGGCAAAATAGAAATGGAAAGAATCCACTGATCTCCTCCTGAAAGAGATTCCCAAAGGAAAACTCCTAGGAATATTGTAGCCAAATTCAGGTCAAGGAGAAAATATTACAAGCAGCCAGAAAGAAACAATTCAAATATTGTGGAAACACAATCAGGATAACACAAGATTTAGCCTCTTCTACATTAAGGGACCACAGGGCATGGAATATAATATTCCAGAGAGCAAAGGAGATAGGATTACCACCAAGAATCACCTACCCAGGAAAACTGAGTATATTTCCTGCAGGGGAAAAAAATGGTCATTCAGTGAAATTGAGGACTTTCAAGCATTCTTGATGAAAAGACCAGAGTTGAATAGAAAATTTGATTTTTAAATAAAAGACTCAAGTGAAACATGAAGAGGTAAATAGGAAAGAGAAAATCATAAGAGACTTGTTAAGGTTGAATTGTTTACATTCCTGCATGGAAAGATGATATTTGTAACTCATGAGATCTTTGTCAGTATTAGGGTAGTTGGATGGGAAAAAATTATATGTACTTATATATAGATATAGATAGATAGAGGGCACAGGGTGAGTTGAAAATGAAGGCGTCATATCTGGAGAATAAAATTAAGGGGTGAGAGAGGAATATACTAGGAGAAGGAGATAGGAGAGGTAGAATGGGGTAAATTATCCCACAAAAAAACAAACAAACAGAAAAGAAAAGGCTCTTACAGTGGAGGGGGAAAGGGGGAAGGTGAGAAGGAATGAGTGAATCTTATTCTCATAGGATTTGATTTAAGGAGGGAATAACATACACACTCCATTGGGTGTGGAAATCTGTCTTACCCTACAGGAAAACAGGGGGAGAAGGGGACAAGAGAGTAGGGGAATGATAGAGAGGAGGGCAGATTGGGAAAGGAAGTAATCAGAAGCAAATACTTCTGAGGAGGGACAGGGTCAAAAGAAAGAAAAGAATAAATGTATGGGTGGGATAGGATTAAGGGAAATAGAGTTAGTTTTTCACAGCATGTCTACTATATAAGTGTTTTGCATAACTGCACATACATAACCTATATTTAGTTGCTTTCCTTATCAATGAGGGTGGGTGGGGAGGGAGGAAGGGAGAAAATTTGGAACCCAAAGTTTTAAAAACACATGTTTAAAAAAAATGTTTTCACATGCAACTGGGAAATAAGAAATACAGGAAATTGGGTACAGAAATCCATCCTGCCCTATAGGAAAATTGAAGGGGAAGGCCATAAGAGAAGGGGGGGAGAGATAGAAGGGAAGGCAAACTAAGGGAACGGGTATTTAGAATGCATGACATCTTGGGGTGGGGGGAGGGGCAAGATAGGGTGAAAATTTGGAATTCAAAATCTTATGGAAGTAAATATTGAAAACAAAAAAAATAAATAAAAATTACCATTAAAAAAAAAGAATCTCAGATATGCAGATTATATTACTCTGGTGGCAGAAAATGAAGAAGAATTAAGAAGCCTCTGGATAAGGGTGAAAGAAAAGAGTAAAAGCTGGCTTGAAGCTTAACATTAAAAAAGACTAAGATGTTGGCAACTGGTCACATCACTTCTTGGCAGATAGAGAGAGAGGAAATGGAAGTAGTGTCATATTTTACATTATTGAGCTCAAAGATCAATGCAGACAGTGACTACAGCCATGAAATTTAAAGACATTTGCTCCTTGGAAAGAAATCTATGGGAAATCTGGAAAGCATACTAAAAAGCAGAGATATCACATTGCTGCCAAGGCCCCTAAAGTCAAAGCTATGGTTTTCCAGTAGTAATATATGGCTTTCAGAGTTGTTGCTCTTGTATTGTGGTGATGGAGAAGACTTTTGAGAGTCATATGAACACAAGAAGATCAAATCAGTCAATACTTAAACAAATTAATTCAGGCTATTCACTGGAAAGCCAAATATTGAAGCTGAAAATACTTTGGCCATGTAATGGGAAGACAGGACTCAGTAGAAAAGACCCTGATATTTGGAAAGACTGAAAGTGAAAAGCAAAGGGGACAGCAGAGAACGAATAGGAGAGATAGTGTCATGGAAAAAATGAACATGAACTTGGATAGACTGAGCGATAGTGAAGGATTAAAGGGCCTGGTGTGTTATGGTCCATGAGGTCATGAAGAGTTGGACAGGCCTGAATGATTGAACAACAGCAACAACAAATACTCCTAAATATATCCTTCTTCCTAAAATGCCTCCCTTCTTCTTCTTTGATGCTTGAATTCCCATCCCAACCTTTGAAACTCAATTCAAATATTACCTTCCCCATGAAGCTTTCCCTGATCTCATCAGCTAGTAATAATCCTCCTTGAATATCATCTAGCAATTTGCAACTCCTGATCATGCTAATCATGTAATAATTGTATACAAGAAACATATTCAGTCTCTTCCCTTGCTAAACAATTGTAAATCCCTGTGACAACAAGGACTGGATCATATCTAATCCTTTTTTTTTTCTCCCTCAGTGTCCAGTATTGTGTTCCATACACAGTCTGTTTTCAATTCAGTTTGACAGATGTTTATTTAGTGTGTGTTCTTTGTAAAGAGCTGTGACAAATGCTAGGGATACAAGTAACCCCAAAATATTTGTAATTCTGTCCCTTGAGGAGTTTAATACTTCTGTATTGAATGAGTGAATGAATCAATCAATCATTGCCTTGTATAATGAAGGGAAACTATTTTTCAACTTTTATTACAATTGCCATTATGTGAATATATTGATTAACCCTGGGTTCATGCTGGGAAATGTAGACCCTCTATGCTACTGTTACCTTCCCTGATGGTCTGTGTCCCAGATGTCACTCAGCGGAGACCTGGTTGCCAGACTGACTTCTGTGCTGCCAAATGTTCCCTTCCCATTACCCTGAATCTGGCAGCAGTGAAGAGGAAGTAATTCAAGATTAGTTTGCTGCCTAAGTATTCTCTTCATGGAAAGGACAGTGTAGAGAGATCAGCACCTAAATAGGCAGAAGGGCCTCTGATGGAAATAAGGAAAGGATGGGACATGGAACCTAACTTTTCTTGAAAAGTTAACCACAACTAACCTCTTTTCCCTGATGTCAATATTAAATCTACATGTCAAAAGTTATTAATTTTTCAGCTGAGGTTGTCTCCAATATATAATAATTCTCAGAAAGAGTTTTGATCAGAATCTGTTTCAGTAGTATAATTTTAAGTAACAAAATCCAGTTGGAATATTTTGAACAGCCAATTAAGACAAAAATTGGGGGAAAATAAACTTTCATTATTTCTTTCCAAGAGGGAACTAGAAATGCACGTTACTCCTCCCCTCCCCCCCATTTCCTACCAAGATATAATATACCTGATTGATGTTTCTTCCTTGATCCCCTTTGAAAATCATTGTTCATGTGCCATCCCCAATTTTGGGTATAACCCATGCATCTGACCGAGTCCACTTATTTTCCCTCTCTGTATTATCTCTCTTAGTGGCCTCATTAGTTCCCATAGATTCAATTCTCATCTCTATGCAGGATGACTCTCAGATATGGATAATCCTCATCTCTCTTATGAGCTCGGTTACTCTTAATCAGTGGCCTACTCTCTATTTCCAACTGGATGTCCCACAGGCACCTCAAACCCAAGATTTAAAAGACAAAACTTAAATTTACCTGTAAACCTCCCCTTAATCTTAATTTTCCTATTTCTAAAGAGGACATTGCTATCCTAGTTACTCAGTTTCTTAACCTTTGAACAAATCCTCCTCTCTTCATTTTTCTCTATTTCCTATATCTAATCAATTGTCAAGACTTGACAACTCCTTCTCCTTGCATGTCTAACACCTGCTTCCTTCTCTCCACGCACAGCCATTACCCTAGTTCAGGCCTTTATCACCTCTCACATAGACTCTTGCAATAACCTAGTTGATGTCCTTACTTCCAGGCTCTCTCCGCTCCAATTCATCTTTCCAGCCACCAAAATAATATTCCTAAAGCACTAGTCTAACTGTGTAAGTCCCTTGTTCAAAAAGTTCCAGTGGCTCCCTATTACCCCTAGGTATTTTATTTGTCCTTTAGGACAAAATGCAAACTTTTTTTTTCTAGCATTCAAAGTCCTCTTGAACTTGGCTCCAGCTTACCTTTCCAGGATTAAATCACATTACACCTGTTAATGAATTCTATTTTCAGGTAAACTGGACAAACTTGTATTGCCAATATACAACACTCTGTCTTCTGCCTTAGTTTCTTTAGAAACGCTGACCCCCGCAGAAATTGATTGGATCCGTGGAGGGTATTTCTTCCTCATCTCATACTTTTTGGGATCCATACCTTCCTCATTTCTACCTCTTTGAGGCCTTTCCTGACAGTCTCTCACCTTCAAGAGGCAGCAAGTGGAACAATAGATAGAGCACTGGGCCCGGAGTCAGGAAAAACTGAGACAAATTCAGCCTCAGACATTTATAAGCTCTGTGACCTTTGGCAAGTTGTTTAACATTTATTTGCCTCAGTTTCTTCAAGGTTAAAATGGAGATAATATTAGCACATAACTTGCAGGATTATTGAGAGTTTCACAACACTGAATAATCCATGCTATTATATCCCATCACAAAAATTAGATGATATTTGGGGAGGAAGCACTTAACACAGTAACAGTGTCTGGCACATAATAGATGCTAAATCAATACTTATTCCCTTTCCTTTTCACTTTTTTATTACTGTGTTTATATTTTGTATTGAAGCGTGTGCACATGTTGTTTCCTCTGATTTCTTTTAGGGTAAGTTCCTTAAGGGTGGGGACTATTTCATTTCGTCTTTGTAGCTTCAGAACTTTACACAACATCTAGCACACAATAGGTGCCAAATATATGATTAATGTTCAATTACTCAATTATTGATATTGTACATGAGGAATTGACAGAATATACCAATTTCCACTGAAGAAAGACAATGAAATATTCTAATTGAAGATTAACATCTGGAAACTGTTGCTGTGCCTGTTTGGTATATGTGACCTTAACCAAGCTGAAATAAGATAACTAACATGGACATTTTCCCAAGTTTCGTGTTCACTGGAGTGTGTTGTCTTTTTGCATTATTCTGGCACCGGACTCACTTACATCAACTTTCAACTGAATACTGAATTGCCAAGTTGTCAGAATACCATTGGCAAAATACTGACAAAATGCTTTGAAAGTAAATGCTATATTTACCATAGTTGCCACAACTGATATTAAAGTTTTAAAGGAATTGTTTGTTCAAATAAATGGATTATGAAGCAAAATATTTTTAATGACAAAGAAACAATATGTTTTTGATAGTTTTGAACCTTTGTGTTTTTCAATTAGCATATATTTACTTTCCTGACTTACTACCATCTCCAAAAAATAAAAAATAGAAAAAAGCCCTTAATCAAATATACATAGTCAAGCAAACAAATTCCCTTATTGGTCATGTCCAAAAATATATGGCAGAGTCACCATTTTGTGTCCATGACTCTTCAGAAAGTGGGCAGGACTCCTCATCACACACCCTCTGAAACTGTGGTAGCATCAAAATACTGTATTGATCAGAGTTCTTAAGTCTTTCAAAGTTGTTTATCTTTACCATGTTGCTGCTGTTATGTAAATTGTTCTCTTGATACTGCTTAATTAATTTTGCATCAGTTCATACAAGTCTGCCCAGGTTTCTCTGAAATATTCTTTTCATCATTTTTATGGTATATGTATATAGTGAAACATTGTGTATTTCTCTTATTACATACTGACAGGAATTGAAAGGATAGCATAAGGTAGTAGAGAGAACTTCAGATTTGGAGTCAAATACTGATTGATTTAGTATTTTGAAACTTACTAGCATTGTGACTTTGGGAAAATCACTTAACTTCTCTCAATCAGAGTTTCCTCATCTTTAAATCTAGGGGATTGGATTAGAATCCAGGGTAAATGCATGAATTACAGCTTATTTTCAATGACCCTTTCTTTGGTTTATTATTAGCAATTTTGCAACACATTGTAACTATTTTTCAATAACATTATAACTGCTAGGTAGAATACCTAGAAACTAGCACATTGTTGTTATCATCATCATCACAATAATAATAACTGAAATTTATACAGTATTTTGAAGTTTTGAATTATTATTCATACATTATTTCATTTGGACCTTACTGTGGGATGGTATTATTATAGGTATTATTATAGGTATTATAGGTATTATTATCCTCATTATAAAGAGGAGGGAAAAATGTGTTCATAAAGGTTAAGAGACTTAATCAGGGTCACACAATTAGTGATAGAGTTGCTATTTTAATTCAATTCTTGCTAATTCCAAAGTAAACATGCTTTGTATTATTCCTAGGAACCTAGTAAATGTATTTATTTTATTATTAGTATAAGGATTGAATTTCATTCCTTCTTGAGATTCTATTAAAAATTCACTTCCTATAAAGGAAAGTCAAACTTTAAGGAGGAAGGGAGGAAGGGAAAAGTGAGAAAAAGAAAAGAGAAAGGGAGGGAAGGAAAGAGAAAGGGAGGCAAGGAAAGAAGAAGGGAGGAAGGAAGAAAAGAAAGGAAGGAAGGAAGGAAGGAAGGAAGGAAGGAAGGAAGGAAGGAAGAGGGAAGGAAAGAAGTCATCTTTTTTTCCTTTTATTTTAGCAAGATGCAAAACAAGAACAAATATTTCTATCCTCTGAATTTCATTTATTCTTCAAATTTTGTCTTTTTTTCTTTTCTTGTCTTAAAAAAAACCCTTGTATTTCAAACTACAGACCTGTATGATTTTACCTTATTTGAAGAAACTCTGTTTCACCTACTTTTTTATTTTATTTTACTTCTATTTTTCTCCAGGATCTTCAGCCAGCAGATGGTCTGCTTTAAAAAAAAAAAAATTCTTCCTGAGCTAAATTTGAAAACTGCTTCCCCAAAGAGATAAGTCACTGCCCTAAAACAATGTACATTATAGCTGTAGCTACTGAATCAAATTCAGGTGGCTGAGGGTATTCATCTTTTTCAGGCTGGGAAAAAGCTAATTTTATGATCCTAATAACATCAGAATCATTTCTAGCACATTAGGTAATGACACTACAGGCTGGAAATGGTGTTAAATGTCTTTAGGTGCAATACAATGGGGAAGTGGTTGTCTGTGTGACTAGTTTCTGAATGGGAAAGTTAAGCCAGGAGTATAAATAGTAGCTCTTTCAATGGCTTGATTTAGGCTATTTGAACCACAGAGAGACACTTAGGAGGATGTAGTTTGTTTCTCACAAACCTGCCTAACAATGTTGCTATGATGAATTTCCCAGCAATTTTGACCAAAGTGTCTCACAACAACTAAGTGAAAAATCCTATATTGTAGGCACCCCATTATAAAACAGACCATTGTAAGGCATTAGCTCATTTACTTTAAATAGTTTTGCCTATATAAACATATATAGCAAATATGTTTTAATTTCTGAAATTTTGGCTCCCCATTTCTGTTGTCTTCCTCTATTTTTAAAATGTATTTTATGGAAGTTCTGGGCTCAAATTCCACCTCTGATACTTACTAGTTATATAACGCTGAACAAATCAGATAGCCCCCTTTCTTTTCCTTCTACTGCCTCTGTGTGGGGGTTGGGGAGGGACATCAACTTCACACTCAACTTCCACTTCTCTATCTATAATCAGCTTCCATAATATTCCTGCCTTACTTTTCTACCACCAAAAAGGTAGATTAACGGAACAGAAAAGCTATTTCTTTTCTCTTCTGGAATTTTGAAAAGTCTTTTTCCTGAGTTTCTCTGTCCCAACCTCTCTTCTCTCAATTTCAGATGAATTCTTCTATATATTTGATTATTATATTATATGGGGCAGCTGGGGGTTCAGTGAATAGAGTGCCAGGCCTGGAGACAAGAATACCTGAGCTCAAACCTGGCCTCAGACACTTACTAGCTTTGTGACCCTGAGCAAGTCGCTTAACTTTTATTTATCTCTGTTTCCTCATCAGTAAACTAGGGGTAACAATAGCAACTACCACCCAGAGTTGTTGTGAGTATCAAATGAAATCATAATTGTAAAGCACTTAGCATAGTGCCTAGCACATGACAAACATTCTATAAGTGTTAACTATAATTTTATTATAAGCAAAGGGGCAGCTAGGTGGCGTGGTGGATAGAGCACTGGCCCTGGAGTCAGGTGGACCCGAGTTCAAGTCTGGCCTTAGACACATAACACTTACCAGCTGTGTGACCCTGGGCAAGTCACTCCCAATTCTCTTAAAAAAAAAGTGAATCTGTGTCCTTTTAACTTTCTCTATTTTTCTCTATTTTCTAATGATTAGTTGACATTCTTTCTTAGTGTCTTCCTTTTTTTGCATTTCTGTCATTTTTCACCCCCCACTGCACTTTGCCTTCTAAAAATAGTCCTCACTAGTAACAAATAAACACAGTCAATTAAAATATCATCATACATTATCCATGTCTAAAGATACATCCATTTTTTTAACCACAGGTCATTGTTTGCCATGAGGAGAGTCAAAGAGTAAAATGATGAAGGAAGATTAGAATGTTTGGTAAAAGTGATGGCCTAGTTAAGATTTGATAACATAGAATTTTAATAGACTTAGTCAGCATGGCTTTGTGATTCTCCTTAACTCCATCCAGATTCAAGTGAATAATAGCAAAGCAGACAGAAGCTGAAAGTAATTCAATGTTGAATTTGAGCAAGGTGTGATAGGCAATACAATAAGGGACAAGCCATTAAAGGGTAGAAGGTAAGTGTAGAACTGAGTTTGTTTACCAAATGGTCAATATAGGGACAGAAAGAGATTTAACTTAATTTAATTATTCATATATTTATTTTGGTATAAAGTTAGGATTTCATTAGTATAAGGAACTTCTTTCATGTAAACATCCTTCACTGATGTAAATAAGTAATCTGTTTTAACTTATGGTCTTAAAGAATTAGCAGAAGCACTGGCTCATAATGTCTCAGCTAGTATGTGTCAGAGTCAGGACTTAAATTAAGAACTTAATGACTTCATGGCTAGCCTACTATGCTTTAAGCCATTCCACCTCTTCTGTGTGTTATTATGCTCAATATCTTTTTCTGCTTCAGTTTTATAAAATAGTGGTAGCATTAGGGGATCATATATTGTGTATTTGATGGGCTCATATAAGCCAGTGCAATCCCTCATATCATTGTTTGTCCTTTGTTTTTGAAGACTAATGACATTATGGGGTGAGGTCTTGACTCATGCTGGAATTGGTTTTAAGTGAGGCATCATTGCCTAAAGGAGCTTTGGAACTGGCTAGATAGATGGATGCAAAGAGTAATTGTTAATGGTTCAGTGTAAATTTGAAGAATGTTTCTAATGAAGTGTTCCTAGAATCAGTGTTTGACTCTGTGATGCTTAACAGGTTATATTTGGGGTATGCTGCTTGATTCCAGGTACAACACACAACAATTTTTTTTTCATTAGTGCCTTTATTTTTATAACACTAGCATTTATAAATTATGCAACCCCCAAATGTCCCAGATATTGAACTCTCTAACATGATAAAGAAAAACATTTAAGGAAAAACAACCAATACAGTAACTGTTCCTGAAATGGTATGGAACACTTGGCCCCCCATTCCTGTCCTTTCTGCAGAAATTAAAAAGACATGTTATCTGTTCTGTAGGATCAAGATTTGTTATTAGGAAGACTTAAAATATCATTTCTTTTTATCATTTTTTTGTTTATATTATTGTATTTTTGTGTACAATATTCTTCTAATTCTGTTGATTTTATTGTCCATCATTCATATGCCTCTCCTTATGTTTCTCTGAATTCCTCATGTTCATCATTTCTTGTTGCAAAACATTAATTTTTTTGAACAGGAAGAGGAAAGTGGGTTTGATTTCCTTTTGGAAAATATAAAATTATTTTTTAATCCTTTTAGGATCAGGTATAAAAAGTTGATGTAGTAAAAAGGCCTTTCATATAACATAGGTATTCTTACAACATAGCTTATTCATCTACTCCCCAGCTGATGGGCACTAATTTGACTTCCAGGTCTTGGCTAAACAAAAGGCCGTGCTCTGGGTATTTTGTTATAAGTTTGAATTTTACTTCTGGCTTTGGTTTAGTAGCAGATACCTGACTCAAACCTTGATCCTTTTACTGAATAATTCCAAATTATTTTCAGAACTTTTGAAATAAGTCACAGATCTACCAATAGTATATTAGTGTTCCTGTTTAGCACAATCATTCTAATACAGGGTTTTTGTGCTTTTAGTCATCTTGGCCATTTTTTTAAATGTGACATAAAATTTGAGTTGCATTTCTATTTATTTTAACACTAGTGAAAAATTTTTATAAGGTCATTGGTAATTAATGACTTAATTATCTGTTAAATTATTTCCACCACACTTTAAAAAGGACATTGATGAGCTAGAAAGCATGCTGAGTAGAGCAACAAGGACCTTGAGATCATGACACAAATAAAGACCAATCAAATGATCTGAGATTAGATGATACTTAGAATGGGGAAGAGAACATTTAGGGCAAGAGTTCTTAATATTTTGTGTCATGGATGCCTTTGTCAATCTATGGTCCCTTTCTCAGAATAATGTTTTTAAATACATAAAATAAAATATATAAGGTTACAAAGGAAACTACTTATATTGAAATACAGCTTTCTGTTTTGCACAGTATATGTATGAGGACTAGGAGGTGGGGATTGGAGCCATAGTTGCATCTCTGGTAACTATTCAATTAGGTCATGATTAAGTTTCTCTTGGATAAATTGTTGTAGTCTTTTTTTTATAAAATTGTGTTTAAAATTTTTGAATTGATATTCATTAATGATGTTGGTTTATATAGCTCCTCCATGATGTATCTTACCCCGGTCTATGTATCAGGACTATGTTTGTCTCATAAAAGGACTCTAGCATACAGTTTATGGTTTTTTTTTTACTGTTTTGAGAATATTTTATGCAATATGAATGCTGATTGCTCCTTACAAGTTTGATAAACTTCTCCTGTGAATCCATTAGGACTAGATGGTTCATTTATATTTAGTTCTATTTCCTATTCTGCAGTTATTCTTTTAGATCTTCTGTTAATTTGGTTATTTTACATATTGAAAGTATTCCTTTATTTCGTTTTCTAAGTTTTGTTAGCATGTAACTATGCAAAAAGGTTCTGATAATTATAATTTCACATTGTTTTTTATGTTATTAATTTGATTTTCTGCTCTTCTTTTTTAATGTGATAGACTGAAAGTTTATAAAATTTTAGTCTTTTCAAAGAAATAGATTTTAATTTTATCATTTCTATGGTTTCTTGGTTTCCAGTTTATGTTTTTCTCCTCTAATTTTTTAATATCTCCTTTTTCATTTTTATTTTAAGTTTATTTACTTGCTGATGTTTTCATTTTAATACATATTTAATTCCTTAACCCTCTCCTTCTCGGTTTGTTACTGTTGTCTCATAGGGATGTGATTTTTACATCTGAGGACTGCTTTAACTGTGTCCCAGAAATTTTTGTATGTTGTTTCAGTGTTGTCATTTTTTCACTTAATTATTGCTTCTATGATTTACTCCTTGACACACTCACTATTCAGGATTTCATTGTTAAAACTCCATGTATGTTTTGGTCTTTTATTTTTGGACTATGGATGGATTACTATTTCTATTGTCATCATCTGTAGAAGATGTGTTTACTACCTTGGCTTTTTTTTTACTTTCACTTTTAAAAGATATATGCATATATGTGTATATTATATATATATATATTTATATGACTGCTAAAGAATATTTATTATATATACATATATATTATGTGTGTATATATTAAGAAGACACCATAAATCTTTTAGTTCTAGATTCTCCAGCATTTTGTCCAATTTTAAATTTTCTTTGATTATCTTTCTGTTAGACTTATCCAAAGTTGAGGGAGAGACAATTGAAATCTCCTACCACTTTATATTACTGTCTAAGTATATTTGGAATTTAATCAATTTTTACTTTGTGAATATACATGCTAGGCATTTAGAGCATATATGATTTATATTGATGTTGGCTTGTTGATTATTGTTTTGTTGGCTATTCTTTTCAGTATAATGTTATTTCCTTGTTTATTTTTTTTATTTTGTGATTTTTTTTTGTTTTTCCTTAGTTTGATATCATGATTGCCCCTTCTGGTATTTTGAATTCTCATGATGCATAGTGATTGTTTCCAGTTCCTCATTTTTATTCTGTTTCTATATTAGCTTTATAAATGTGTTTCCTGCAAGGAACAAATTGCCATTTTTTTTAATTTTATTGGATTATTTGATACCCTTTACACTTAAATTTATGAGTTAGATTTATATTTTCTTCTACTTTTATCTAATATTGTTTTCTTCCCATATTTGTATTTTCTCTCTTTCTTCTTTTATAAGGACAGTACTTTTCCCTTTTAGCTGTTTTACCATACTCTATATTAAGGTAACCTTCAGAGCCAAATAAGTGGTGTAGGGGATACAGTGCTGGTCCAGGAGTCAGGAAAATCCAGCTTCAGACATTTACTAAGCTTGTGTTGGACAAGTTAAGTAATTCCTCTTTGCCTCAGTTTCCTCAAGTGTAAAATGGGAATAATAATGGTACCTATTTTGAAGGGTTGTTGTGAGGATAAAATGAAGTAATATTTGTAAAGTGCTTAACACTTTACAACAAGGCACATAGTAGCTTCCATTAAATGTTTATTCTCTTCCTCCTATTCTCACTGGTTCTTTCTCTCTCACTTTTGATTTTTCTTCCTTGATTCCTGCCTATTACCAACCTTTGCTTTCCCCATTATAATTTTCTTTTCTCCAATTGCCATGAAAACTCCCTGGGTCTATGTCATCTCTCTATTTTGGGTGTCACTTATATCTTGGATCTCTAATTACCCTTTCTCCAGAGGCAAGATAGGTATTTCCCAAATCTGATACATTATACACATTTTAGGGTCATCAACTCCCTTTATAGAATATCTTTCTTACTCCATGGGAGCAATCATCAGTCATATCCCTTCCGACCACTGAAATAAAATTTTGCTTACTTCCTGCTGTTTCTAGCCCTCCTTTTGCTCCTTTGCCCTTTCTCTTGGAGGTTCTCTTCTTCCTGACAAACTACAAAAGTATTTGTACTTTCAATTTTAGGCCAAATCAAATACAGTTACTTATCCCTTCCACATAGTGACTTTCTCCGTTGTGGTTTTGATATATCACAAGTCAACATAACAAATTAGATGGAAATTTTTTGGGAGTTTTGCAGAAGCTGAAGATGACACATGGAGGCCAGCAGACAACACAGAAAAAGTTTAGAAACTCAAAAATGCATAAAATATATGTATGGTGTTGTATAATATCAACATATTTTATCTTTTAATACCATAATAATTCAGACTTCTTCTCTGGTACAAATGGAAAGCCAAAACATTTTACATGGATTTTCCAGATTGCAGGGGAGCCATGCTCCTAATTCCTGTGATATGGAAGGGATAACCGTAGTGCCCTCTACATTTTTCCTTTCTTTTCTTTCATGTTTCCTTTTATTCTGTAAGTTAGTCCCATGGACACATTTATTCACTGTTAAGTAGGGGTTGTGAAGTTCAGTCCATGATTTTTCAGTGCTGTTTCTCCAATATGATTACTGTTTGCCTTCCATACTCATGATTGTTGCCTTGTATACTTTTAGAAAGAAATCTCTTAATGATCTTTCTGGTTTTATTTTATTGTTGTCCATGGTGGCTTTATTTTTTTACCCTCCTTGTATTTCTGTTGTCTGTGGTGTTTGAAAAGCAAGCAATTTGTTCAGGTCTGATTTTCTTTCTAGGAATGCTTCAAATGTAACTTTTATTAAGCAGCCGTCTTTTTTCATTAATAGTTAGGCTTACGTTTGCAAAGCATGTCACATAGCGTTTCATGTTGAACTCCTTTGTTCTTTAGAACAAATTATACTATGCATTCTATGTTTTACTGGTAGGTACAGAATAGTCATTTTTTTTTAATTTCCTTTTCTTTATATTTGAAGGTCTATCTCCTTGTCATTTGCAGAATTTGTTTTTGTCACTGAAATTGTTAAACTTTACCAATATATGCCTTGGAATTAGAAGCATAGAGATTTTCTTTGTTTCTTTGGTTGGTTTGGTGTTGTTGTTGTTGCTGTTTGTTTGTTTGTTTGTTTTCCCCCTCAGGCAATCCATGAATTTGTTCCATTGGCACTTTATTTTCTGTGTTCTAAAGTTCTGGGCCATTTTCTTGCATCATTTTTTGCATTGTGGTTTTAAGATGTGGGAGCTTTTTGTGTTCTTCTGAGAAACTTCTAATCCTTAAGCAGTCTACACATCCTGCCACGAAAACTGGGATTCAAGTTTTTGTATTCTGCCTGTGTAGGCCATGAATTCAACTTTATAATTCTTATTTTTCTTTTAAGTCATTTGGGAAAATTGTATTATGATTCCATGTTTCCTTGGGAATTCACATAGTTCTCTGCCTCATCAGGTGTTGATTTATTTTTTTTTGTCCTGTAATATTTATTCATAGATGATTAGACTCATTTAGCTGATCTGGAGGTCATATCCCCTTTTGTTACGATATCTTCCCTGTTGTTCTATCCACACGTGGTCAAAGTCTTTGAGTTTTCTTTCTCCTGAAATTTTTAATAATTTTCAATCTTTTTCCTTTTCATTCCCCTGATACTTACTTCCTTACTTTTTCCTCTTTGATTGAGGTGGGGAGGTTGGGATGCTGAACCTCAAAAGTCCAAAGGTCCAAAAAGGACTGATTCAGTTTCCTCCCACGATGGATAATTTGTTTCACTGGCCTCAGTCTTTGCCCCAAGTAATTTCTAGTGAGACAGAACTAGGCCCAGCTGGATATTCTACTCTTTCCCTCAGGCTATAAGGAGGGCCCTAAAGTCACCCAAGCTAGAGTCCTGCCTCCTTGCCCGTTCTTCCCCATTTTCTTGGTTGATCTCCATTACAGCAGCATCAAATACTGCCACCCTGCTCTTCTTTCCAGAGAAAATTCTGCCTTTTGAGTTTCTGCATCACTGTGAGGAGGTAGAAGAATAGAGTTGAGTTCAGTTGCAAGCCCATGAGTAGTCTTAGGCAGCCCAGTAAAATCATTGTGCCAATTAAGCAAAGGGAAATTATGTGAATGTTTTAAGGGTTCAAAATTAGCCTTCTCTGCTCTTATTTCATTGGAGTTTTATCTTGTCAGTCTTCTTGGTGTCCTAAACCAAGCAATTCTTAAACTATGGGGGGTCATGACCCACAGCTTAAAAAGTGTTTAAGGGGTCCCAAGTAAAAAAAGTTTAAGTCCTGTAAATTGAGACAATCAAAATTGCTTTACCTCATGCACAAAATTTCTATTTTAAAGAAGGTTGAAAAGTTGTTAGCATCAGGAAAAAATGTTTAGTCTTCCATCTTGCTAGTCACACAATCCAGAAGCTCCCCCTGGTTATGCTTTTTTTTTCATATACTCAATAGATTTTTAAAAATTCTTTTACATGTTTGTTTATAAGCCCTGAAGAAAACATGTTTTATATCTACCCATGCTGAGCTAAATGGCTAATGCCATTTATATGCATTTATATACTAATGCCACCATATACATATATAAACATATATACAAATATGCTCATATTCCCACATATTTATTTCTGTATATGTGTATATATAAGTATATATACACATATACACTCTCTCTCTATATATATATACACACATGCACTGTCTCTCTACATATGTATATATATATATGTATATGTATATATATCTCACATACTGTATACATTCCTCCTTGCTTTTCATTACGCATTCTATAGTGGGCACTGACTTTTTTGGGGGGGGGAGTGGCGATTCCCAAATTTATTGGAAAGAATGTAAAAGTAAATATTAAACAACTCCTCTTAGTGTTTTGAAGTTCATACCAAATGTAGGCTGAGCAATTTGCAGGTTGGACAAACTGCCAAAGTCCAGGAGTTTCAACATTTCTTTGGTATCAGGGTCCACTTCAATGATTTCCTGATCCAAAGCAGAGACCTCAGGGAGATAGTTATCCCTCCTTTCTCTTTCTTTGTCCTGCAGTTTGATGGAGATACTTCTTATTCTGGGTCTGCTTCATCAAATGAGTAATTTATTCCACAATCTTGTTGCAGAGCTTCTTGCTGGGGAATGATTGCGATCTCCGTGCATACACACCCTTGTTGGTGCAGAACTCATTGCCCAGACAGGTGTAGTACTTTTCAATGATTACTCACATTGCCTTCTTCATAGTCTTGGTCTGAATGAGACCCATGTTGGCTCCAGAGGGTGAAGGGAGGGCACTGATATTTTTTCTTGATAATTCACATATTTATTTTGCTTTGCTTTGATAAGGCATCAATAATTACTTTGAATCTTACTAAAAAAAATTGGGCAGCTAGGTGGTGCAGAGGAAAGAGCAACAGCCCTGGAATGAGGAGGATCTGAGTTCAAATCTGCCTTTGGACACTTATTAGCTGTGTGACCCTGGGCAAGTCACTTAACCTTTTTCCCCTTAGTTTTCTCATCTGCAAAATCAGTTGAAAAAGGAAATAGCAAATCACTCCAGTACTTTTGCAAAAAAAAAAAAATGGATTCATGAAGAATCAGATACAATTGAAATGACTGAACAACAAATTAAAGGTTTTACAGGAAATTGTTTCAGGTAATACTAATTTTTATATGTTATTGGCTCAAATCAGAGGTTTGAAATATTATTTCTTATTTTATATGATTTCAAAAATGATATTTGAATCAACTTTTAAAGCTATTGCAGCTAGAGGAAATTGTGAAACCATGCTGACTGGGTCCTATCATCTGATATCAATGGAGCCCTCTTTTCAGCAGGGAAATCATTCTATTCCTCCCTAATCAAATCTCTTATCTCAGTCACCAGAATACCTATTCCAATCCACAGGTTCATCCAGAGGAAGTAACATACCAATTACCACTGCAGGTGGTATAATCTTTTTACGTTAGCAGCAACAACTACTGAAGATGTGGAAAACAATATTTTTGCCATCAAATCCTTTGCATTGTAAAATGGCTTAATGTCAGAAACAAATTTAGTTTTATCTGTGGGAAATAATTTCTCAAAAAATATTACAAATTTTTTTTGCCAATGAACCCTACGTATCACAGGCCCTTTCCATCTAACCTGCAAATGAAATCTCTTAGATACTTGTCTCCTCTCTTAGAATATGATTTCCTTGGGAGTTGGGATTGGCTTGACTGTCTATACATATCCACAGGGCTTAGCATAGTGGCTGGCACATAGTAAGTACTTAATAACTAATTTTTTTCTAGAAACTTGAAATGGTACCCCCTCTTTCTAAGATCTGAAGTGGAAACTGAAAAAAGTTGAGGCCATTCCCTTTCTCCCCACAGCAAACCTCCTTCATTTTCTATTTTCTTCTTGAAAATTCCTTGATCTCATCTCCTTCTATCTTCTCCAGAATGTTACTATTGCTATCATGCTCACTCCCTCTTTAATTGTTAATGTTTCTCTACCGGTCATTTCCTTCCCTACTGCTTACAAACTTGACCATTTCACCTCCCCACTTAAAAAAAATAAACTCACTAGTTTCTACCATACCTGATAGCTATCCCACTTCTTCTACACTGCTAAATTCTTTGAAAAATCCAACTGCACACAATGTATCCTCTTCTCTTCACACTCTCATCTAAATTTTCTGAAATCTGACTTCCAACTTCTTCTTTCAACTGAGATGACTATTATCAGCAATCACCAAATTGTCCAATCTAGTGACCCTTTCTCTATTCTTACCCTTCTTGATTTCTCTGCAGAATGTGTAGCTGTTTATCATCTCTTATAAATTCACTCTTTTGGGGTTTCTATGATACTATTCTCTTTTAAGTCTCTTGCTACCTGTCTGACCACTCCTTGTCAATGTCTTTTGAGGGATCTACCTTCATATTATACTCATTAAATTTGGGTGTACCCTAAAGTGCTAACGTGGGCCCTCTTCTTTTATCTTTCTGCTGTCTTACTTGGTAATGTTCTCATATCCCATTGGTAAAATTTCCATCTCTATTCAGCTAGGTAGCATAAGGGATAGAGTGCTGGACCTAGGGTCAGGAAGACTAAGCTTAAAATTTGGCCTCAGACACAATAATTTTGCGAAATTGGGAAAGTCACTTAAACTCTGTCTCAGTTTCCTGACCATTGAATGAGGATAATATCCATCTCCTAGGGTAGTTGTGAGGGTAAAATTAGATAATATTTATAAACTTCTTGGCACAGTACCTGAAATAAGTACATAATGAAGTGGGTACAGAATGCTTATTTTCTTCCTTACTTGTTTGCTTCTTCCTTTCCTTCCTCTTTTTCCTTAGCTCTGGTCCCACATCATCAGTACACTAGTGCACGTTTCAAATCATATGTACTTAGTCACCCCAACATGTATAAAAATAATTCATCCACAACCACCCCATATTCTAAACTTTCTTATTACCGTAAAGGGCACCACCATATACCCATTGCACCAGTCTTTCAGGATCACAACCTTTCTATCATCCTGACTGCATTCTCTCACTCACCCCACATATTAAATATTTTTCCAATTGTTTCTACCTCTATAACATCTTTTGAATATATCACTTTTCTATACTCATCCAGCCTCTATTCTATTTCAGGCCCTCTTATGCTCTTACCTTGACTATTACAGTAGACTTACAACTGGTCTCCCCACTCCAATTCATCCTAAGTACAGATAGCAAAGTTATTTTCCTAAAGTCTGTTGTTGTTGAGTCATTTTTCAGTTGTGTCTGACTCTTTGTGACCCCATTTGGGGTTTTCTTGGCAAGGATACTGGAGTAGTTTGACATTTCCTTCTCCAGATCATTTTACAGATGAAGAATTGAAGCAAATCAGGTTAAATGACTTGTCCAGGGTCACATAGCTGGAAAGTGTTAGCAAATTAATTAATTAATGAAAGTGAGGCTGGATTTGAACACAGGAAGAGGAGTTTTGCTGGCTCCAGGGCCAGCATTCCATCTGTTGTGCCACTTAGCTTCCTAAAGTTTAGTTATTACCATATCATTCTTTTACTCAGTAATCTCCAGTGACTCTCATTTATGTCCAGGACCAAAATATGAACCCCTTCTCTTGGCATTTGAAGCTCTTCACAGACTGACTCTTTCCAATTTTTCTAGTCTTCACATGTATTACTTCCTGCTAGGTACTCTACAGTTAAGGCATACTGATATATTTGTTCTTTGTACATAGTACTTCATGTCCTATCTCTTTGCCTTTGAAATAATTATTCACCATATCTGAAATGGTCTCCCTTCTCACCTCTGCCTACTAGATCCCCTGGTTTCTTTCCAGTTTCAACTAAAATACTACCTTCTGTACAAGGCCTTTCTAGCTTTCACCAACTGCTAGAGCTTTCTCACCTAAGATTATCTTCCATTTTTCCAAAATGTATATCCCTATATACATGTTTTAACCCCCATTAGAATCTAAGCCCCTTTAAGACAAGGATAGTTTTTGCTTCATCTTCATTCAGAGGTAGGTAAATGACACAGTGGATAGAGTGCCACCTGAGCTAGAATTTAACCTTAGACACTTATGGATCCTCAGCAACTCATTTAACCTCTGTTTGCCTGAGTTTTCTCATCTGCAAAATGGGGGTAATAATAGCACCATCCCAGAACTATTGCAAGGTTCAAATAGGGTGACAACTGTAAAGCTTTTAACACAGTGCCTGGTAAATAGTAGGTGCTAAATAATTATCATCCTCTGTGCTTAATACACTGTTTGTAATCAATAAAAACTTATCGATTGATACATTTTGGATTTTTTGTTAATCACTTATCCTTATCTTCCATTAAACTCTCTTCAGGTAATAGCTAAAGTCTTATCCACTAGGTTATAGGACTTCTGGGAACTGACATAAGTAATTTTTCTTGTGATAAGGATTATAATAATATTAATGATAACTCAATATAACACTTTAAGTTTTGCAGAATCCTTTAAATATATTACTTCATTTACATAGCTGACTATGAATAGTATGATGGTGAAAATAAAAATCTGTTATCATTGATTTAACTGGCCTGAAGATACCCCAAATACTAAATTCCTATTTTGACTTGAAATTGCCAGTTCTTTTTTGTCATTTTCCTTTCATCAAAAATAAATTTTTTTATCATGATAAGAATATTTATAATCATTTGATTTATTTTTCCTTTCCTATGGTTTAATTTATTATGTGATTTTTTTTACTGGACTGAGCTATTGGACAAAATTGCTATGTCATTTCATAACTAGAAATGAACACTGTGTTTGTACTATATTTATATAATTAGTGCTTACACCAGATACTGAGAGCTCAGGGACAATACAAATGAACTATTAGATCAACTTCTTTCTCCTTCTATAGAACTGAGTTTTATATAGATGTAAAATATTTTATATTCAAAATACTTCATTTCTTCCAGTAGCATACTTATACCTTGCATCAGTCTTAAAAATAAGGCCACGTATCTAAAAGGAGAAAACAAAAGGAGCAGGAAAACTTTGAAAAGGATAGAATTATGTAGAAAATGACAGTTTTCCATAGATACATGATCTAGACCTTAAAACACATATGACTTCATTATTTTCTTTAAGGTATTATGAATTCCCAGAAAATTAGAGACACATAATCCTAGTTAGCCAAAAAAATGAATTACATAATAAATATAAATTTCTTAGTGTTTATTTATGACTTTTGTATAAGCTCTGTTATCATTTAATTTCATGAGCATAGATAATTAAGAACTTGATATATTCTCTTTGAATGAGTGAATATTATTCAAAGAATAATTTGAGTCCCTCGCTTCTGTTTTTTCCGATTTCTGTTGCACAGGTTTTAGAATTTTCCAAGATATGGGAATGAGATATAAAATGAAAGTAAGATGAATTTAGCTTTACTGACCAACCAGCTAACATCTTCTGGAATATATGGAACACTATATGCCAAAATTCCATGTAGTATACAGGTCAAAAACTTACCCCACTTCCCATTTGGTCTATCGGGTTACCAGCATCTATAATTTGTCATGGAATTATTAGTCAATCTGTTTGTGTTTGGGGATACAAAAATGAAATGGTAATGCATGCTTTTCAGCAGTTAACAGCCTTATTCTAAGTGAAGAGTAGGGATAGAAGATACTTACATACATATATACATACATAGATACATACATGTATGTATATGAATGAATAATTATTAAATAAATTAGAAATTGATGGGGCAACAGAGAATGAGGCTAACTGTTGCAGGAAATTTGAGGAGGGAGAAATAATTGATTGGGTGACCGGAATGCCAGGAAAGCTATTGTGGAAGAGACAGTAATTAGATTGGTCTTTGAAATAACCGAGAGACTTCAATGAATATAGATTGGATGTGGGATGGGATTCTAATAAGTCAAGCATGGAAGATAGTATAAGCAATGGCTTTAACATGAGAGAGCAAAGGTAAGTATGGGGAGCTAGAGAACAGTCCAATTAGGCTTGAATGTAGAATGCTTGAAGGGAAATATGGAGAGAATATGCTAGATAAATAAGTTGGTTCAAATGCTGTTGATCATTGAATGTCTGGAACCAACAAGAACAAAGGTCAAATTTAGTATGAATGTGTAAAGATAGTCATTCCTATGCTATGTCTAAAAAATTAGTTTCATAAAGACAGAATAAGACAGGTATGGCTAGACAATAGTTCCTATAAAACATGTCTAATAATTATTGTGATTGTAAATTCAGTATCAGTCAATTATTTGCTACAACAGCCAAAAAAGCTATCCTTCACTGAGGCTATATTATGAAAGGTAAAGTGTCCAAAATGAAGGAAGTAATAGTCCCATTATACTCTTATATGATCTGAACATTTTTGACTTAATCCATTTAGTTCATGACTGGAGGAGTGTAGTAGGAGAAGACAGCATTAGAAGATAATTAAGTTGGAAAATGGTGCAGAGAGCGATCAGTGTGATGAGGCGACTAGAGACCATGATTCTCTTTTTGTATGCCCAGTACTTAGGACAGTGCCTGGTGCATAGTAGATGTGTAACAAATGTTTATTGACTGACTGAATTTGAGGATTTATTGAAGTAACTGGGTGAGGTCTAGCCTGGAGAAAGGATGACTTAAAGTAAACATGACATCTTTCTTTAGGTGTTCCTAGGTTTGTGCTGTGGAAGAGAGATTAGAATTATTTGACTTTAACCAATAGAGTATAAGCAGGTGTGCTAGGCAGAAGCTAGATTTAGGCAGATTTAGGATCTATTTGAGGGAGAAGAGGGGAAGTAGAAACCACTAATGACTAATGACAACACTTGTAAACAATTAGAGCTGTCCATCTTTCTTTTATTTACCAAAATTTTCTCTCTGAAATGGAAGTTCACTTTTAAATATCAATATATCATGGAAGCCTAATACCTCCCAAAAGTTAAAAATGATTAGAATTCAGAGAGCAATGAAGAGATACATGATGGAAACCAGCAGGTAAACAAGAGTAAAGCATCACAGCCAAAACAATGAACTGATTAAGTGTATTAAGGGATAACTGATGGACAAACAGCTTTTGTACCCCTACTGGTATCTTCAAGATATACATAGAAAATGAGGAATCTTCCTAGTTAGGAAGACAAGGAAAAGAGTGATATAGAATTGGCATGCATAAATGTATTGCAATTTTCACCCTTTTAATTAGGCACTTATGTAGATAGGTACAGTTTGGGACTTGGAGTCAAGAAAAGCTGAGTTCAAATCCTGCCTCATATGTTTTACTAGTTTTGTAATATTGGATAATTTATTTAAGTTATGTTTGCCTAATTTCTACGATGGTAAAATAGGAATCATAAAAGTACCAAGGCTGTTATGAGGATTAAGTAAGATAATATTTACAAAGCCCTTACAGTACACAGCATATAAATGCTACCTATTATTATTATTATCACTAGTATTATTAGCTATTATTATACCCATATTTATAAGTGAAGAGGTATATTTAAGTATTGTGAATAACAAAATATTTAGACTCTTTCTTATGCAAGAAAAGCCATACTAGGGGTGTAGTTATAATCTAACCATTAACATCGCTTTTATTTTTATATGTAGACAATTGCTCTACTAGCAACCTGATAACATATTCATCCTGAACATTTATACTATCCCAATTACGAACAGTAGGAGATCTTAATCTGTTAAACTTTCTCATTTATGGGAAATTTTTCATAGGTTTTCATAGTAAGGGTCTTTTATTCAAAATGTAATTTATGTCCCTAGATGTTAATGAAAAATATTTATTATAATTACATAGAATTTTTAATTTGCATAGCTTTGTGCCCTCTTAAATTAAAAAATATTCAATTTAAGGTATTTTAATATAGGATATCAATAGGAAATAATATATTTAAATAACAAATCAGTATATCATTATATTATCTTAAAACACTATTGATTTAACTGTATTTCACTAATTCAATATTTTCCTCAGTAACTCTTTTCCTATAACTCCATCATGTGAAGATGTAGCTGTTTATAAGTAGAAAAAAACAATTCAAAGAACTCAGAAGCTTAACCTTTACCCTCATCTTCTTTTGATGATTTATCATGGAGTCAAGGTTAACCTTGAGATCCTACAGGCTTTGCCAGCAAAGCACAATCTCTGGCAAATTCTTCCAACCTGAGAAGTCTTTGAGTACAAGGTTCACTAATAGACGGTGTATCTATGCATGAAGTCCAATCTATCAAAGTTGGGAGATTCCCATTACTATTTTGAATCCCCATAATGATTTTTTCAAGCATAGCAACTTTCAAAGGTCATGTACCATGTTCAGGAAAGTGTTGAAATTAGCATCAGTAGAAGGAATAACCACACTAACAAAATTATTGTTCTAATAATTATTTTAAAAAATAAGTGAATGATCCAGAACTGAAGAAAACAATTATTTTGTCTAATTATTATATCATAAAGGTAATATACTAGTAGAAAATGAAACAAAAGCAAATTTGGAGTCAACATACCTAGTTTTAAATTCCATCTCCCAAACCTGCTCATGATGTGGCTATAGACAAATGATTTAACCTCTCTGAGTTTCTGTTTCCTTTTCTATAAAATAGTGATAAAAAGACTTGAAATACTTATTCTCCCAGGATTATTGGGAGCCAAGCTGTGTATACCTTAAAGTGCTTTAGACATGCAAGTATTTATTTATATGTTTGTTTGTTTAGTTGATTATTTATTTATATATTATTGCCAAGACATTTGAGTACTGTCTTGTATTAAATCAGAATATCTCCAAATAAATCTGAAAACCAGAGAATCTAAGGAGCACCTCCAGATAAACAAATTTAAGGAAGGACAATTAGTAGAACTGGACTCAGGAAATTAAGTGGGAAAAGTTAGTAAACATTTCATACCCTTTACCTAGGAATTCTATTACTGGGTCTAAGAAATGATTAATATGAATATAATTCGTATTGGAGCATTTTGGTTGGAAGGAGTTGAAAAATTGACTTTTGAACCAAGGGAAATGATTAAATCAACTTGTGAAGAATATAAGACTTCACAAATGTGTTGGGCTTACTCTTTCAAACCTTACTCACACTGGCAAGTCAGATCCCCAGAGATCAACTGCTACTTCTCCATTCAGAATTCTAAAGGACACTGACAATTTGGAGGATTATATTCTAATGTTAAGGCTCAAGTATCCCTATGTGCTCCCCTGTCTGCCTTTAATTATCAATTGCTATCAATTTTCTAGCCAGATTTAAATTACTTTTAAGAATGATTATTTACTGAAGTACTATAGTAAAAACAGTTGGTTCAAAACATCCCTCCGACCCCATATTGGGAGTATGCCCTTTTACATTTACATTTAGGGGAAAGTGAGATTGGTGTAAGAGAATGTGGCAAAAGGAGGGAAGGGACTAATACAGATCCTGGAAGTTCTTTTCCCCTCTTTTTGAGGTCCTCATGATGTTCCCTATGGGCACAGTATAGCTCTCCACTCAGAATCTTGTAGAAACTTGAAGCTGCCTTTCTGAAGCATGCCTAATTTTTCCTCAACTCCTCATACAGACACCAATTATATCTCCAGCAAAATGGGGACACAAATGGGAAGAATTAGAGTTCTATGATATATCTGCATTTTATTGGCTGGCTTTAAAAGAGTAACATTTATATATGCTTTTGAGAATAAGATTTTTATCTTTTTTTTTTTTTACTCTGATATGGACTTGTGATTTTATTGTTGGAAGGAAACCCTGACTAAATGGCTCCCTCCCTAGCACTCAGTGCCTGGCACATAGTAAAGTCCTTAATAAATGATTATTGACCAAATCTCTTTACCAATGGATTTTAGCAAGTGCCCTTCAATCTAAAGTCTTAGAAAGGTTGAGGATAGTGAAGATTAAATAACTTGCCCAGGGTTACACAGTCACTATGTGTCAGAGGTGGAACTAGAACTCAGATCACTCTGATTTTGAGGCCTAGTCTCTATCAAATACACTACTGTTCCTCTCAAAACCAAAATAAATCACTGTTAAAAAAAGTCTTTGGATCTGTACTTGAAATAGCAGTCACAGAGCTCAGGAGATCCAGAGTTAAGAAAATTCTTTGTACAAAGAGCACTTCATTTGTTTTGTGCCGATATGGCACTGGTGATGCCAATTAGCTATCACAGTTGAGACTCACCTCCGTGAACCTGACAGGATTCATTCTTGTCACTGAAGTATTAAAGATTTGGGGAGATGCTTTATCCAACACTTTCTAATTAGATCGTTGACCTTTTTAATCTGGTTTAAATGAGTAAAGAACAGTCAAGTTGTATTGTGACAGTTCTTGGGGACACTCACTTCAGTGTGAAATTATACTTATTTAACATGTGTCCAGTTGTTCCTAAGTCAACCATAAATATTAACAACTTCACTTTCAAGCTATTTCTGCCCCTTCGCTTTCAGGAAAGCATATTCAAGACTGTGGTTGCAGATAAAATGGCAATGTCACCTTGCATCTAATAATACAAGAAAGAATTGCTTTATAGACATTTACAGATGGATATCCCAGATAATAGCTAGATGGCTTAGTGGATAGAGTGCCAGGCCTAGAATCAGAAAGACTCATCTTCCTGAGTTAAAAACTAGCCTCAGACACTTCCTAGCTATGTGACCATGGACAAGTCACTTAATCCTGTTTGTCTTAGTTTCCTCATCTGTAAATTGATCTGGAGACAGAAATGGCAAATCACTCCAGTTTCTTTGCCTAGAAAACTCCAAATAAGGTCATAAAGTATCAGACACAACTGAAAAATAACTGAACAACAAAGCCGAATTACTGCTCTCAGTGCCTCCCTACTCCCACCCCCACCACTAGAATGCAAATCTACCAATGATGCCCTCTGTCTCTAGATTCAGATCCTCTTAACACCGAAGGCTTTTCTCAACTCTACCATGTTACTTCATTGAGGTCAGAATGGGTCAAAGTTAAGAGGCTACTCAGGATCCAGGCCTTAAAGGTATATGAGGTTCAAATTTGATCAACATAAGAGGACTCAGGCCTATTATTCATACTACTTGAGCTATATTATGTATCAAATACAATTTTATAAACTGGTTTGGGAATGCAATGGTCTGAGAATCATAGAATTCCAGAGACTGAAAAGATCCCAGTGTTCACCTGGCCTACTACATCACATCTTTTTCCATGAAAAATACATTCTGAGTTCTAAACCAGTGACTTGCAGGTGACTTTTAGAATTCAACTGTTGCATAAATTGGACGCGGTACAATGGATAGAGAGACAGACCTGGAATCAGGAAAAAAAACAAAAAACAAAAAACTTTATCTTATGGATTTCAGATCTGGCGTTTTTAGCTGTGTGACTCTGGGCAAGTCACTTAACATTGTTTGCCTCAGTTTCCTCACCTGTAAAATGAGCTGGAGAATGGTCAAACCACTCCAATATCTTTGCCAAGAAATCCCCAAATAGTCACAAAGAATCATATACAACTGAAGCAACTGAGCAACAACAAAAGGTATATTCTAAAGCCTTTCAAGGGTTATTATGCTTTTTGTATGCAACAGGCTCTTAATAAAATGAATGCCATCATTGTGAGAAAAACTGGGTAGAATACCTATAAGAATTGAAACAATCAGTTTTCCTGCCACAATAAACTCATCACTTTTATCCTTCATGTTTGTAGTCACTTTTTCTCAGTTCCTTTTGTTTTCCCTGTTTAACATTCAATCTATTTGTTTAAAAAAAAAACATTTTTCACATTCTGTAGTTTCTTCATCAATCTCTTCTTTTTTTCCTTCGGAACTCATAGAGGTTTACGTTAGGATAATAGTTTTGTATATGTGACTGTCAATATTCTGTGATTGTCTATCCTACTGCATATGCCAGTCTGGAAAACTGGCATTCTTTCTGAAACTTGTTGCTGTTGTTTGCTGTTGTTGTTGTTGTTGTTGTTTGTCTTTTTCCTGTGGGAATGATTAACTCAAGATCTTCTGAATGACTACGGCTCCTGTTTAGGAAATGTTGCAATGTCAAATGAACAGTTATGAGAGTAAAAGGCAAAATGCCAGTAGTGGGTTTTGTGGCCAAGTTGTGCCTCCAACTAGAAGAAGACTTGTAGAGTTCTTATAGCATAGCAGAACACAGAGGAAAGAAAACTGAGCTTGAAGTCATGGAAACCTGCTTTCAAACCCCACCTTTAACAATGACCATCTGCCTGATCAGAGGTGCTAAATACTTAAATTCCCTAAGCCTTAGTTTCCTCATCCATAAAAACAGATAGCAAAACCTGTACTACTTAGCTCACAGGGTTATTATAAGGCTCAAATGAGATAGTATATGTAAAGCATTTTACCAACCTTAATGGACGATATTAATATCAGTTATTACTATTAAAGGCTGGGTGAAATGACCTTTAATTTTCTAAGTGCTGGAGGAAATTTGTTACTTGAATTCTATGGGCATTTTATACAGGAGTCTTAGAAGACTTTTAAGGCCCCTGATGAGCAAAAGGATGCTGCTGATGCTTCCAGACCCATCTGGAGAGTTTGGTAGGATTTAGTGCTGGGTTGAAACTAAATTAGCTCAATAAGTTTGTCTGCTCTGTCTGGAATGAGGCAGGCCTGGTGGGCTACTTTCAGCAAGGTACTTTAGCTCCATTAAAGATAAAATATCCCAGGTGAAGGTGGCCAAGCTAATTGGCCAATGCATCTGAATAAAGGGTTCTTTACTACAGACTCTCTTCCCCTGTTCATCTCCCTAACATTGCTGTCTTTTCAGACCCCGGATTTCTTTCAAAGCACCTAAAGGTAGAACAATCCAGACTCTTGATCACAGAGAGGAAGTGAAATCTCTTAATAAACCTTTCATCTATATTGTGAAGTAACAAGATGTTATACAATCCCCTTGCCCAAAAAAAGACCTTCAGTTTTAACCATCGATGTAATGAAGAAAAAGTAAACTATCACTGATATATAAAACACATCTGACAATATACAGCAGTCTGTCCTAGTATTTTCTCCCATATTTCTGCCATGAGGGAGGAAATATATCTCATGATGTCATCTCCAGAATCTTCATGGTTTTTATTGTTTTTTTTTTCTTTACTGAGATTTCAACTTTCTGTTTTTCATGTTTGGATATGAGGTCTGTAGTTGTCACACTAAAAGAGCTTGGCAGAGTGCTTCCTTTTTCAATTATTGAAAATATTTTTTGTATCATAGGTATTAAGTGCTCTTTAAATATTTGATAGAATTCACTTATAAACCATCTGACCCAATTTTTATTTTTCTGTCTCAATTCATTTATGGCTTGGCATATCCCTTATTATTTCCCTCTTTACTTCAGTCTCTACAGAAGAGGTCACACTTTTCTCAGTTAAGACCAATGCATCTACATCTATGTTGATCCGATCTGCTTCCAATAAAAATATAGCAGATTGGCCCCACAACCATCCCTTCTCTATCTGAAACCTTCAGTCTCTCCTGTCTACTGTCTCCCTCAGTGACACCTATGATTAACAGATAAAACTCTACTATGCTGGGGGTTGGGAGGTAGTGAAAGCTTCACTTAACCAAACATCTCCATCAAGCTTTTATCCTGTGCCTACATAGCTGCTTTAACTTCCTTTATTTTTTCCTTTCATTTCTTTACCCATCATAATCTGGTTTCCAACTATATCATTTGCCTGAAACTTTTTTCTTAAAGTTTATCAAATGATCTCTTAATTGTCAAAGCTATTGTTTTTTCAATCTTCACTTCTCATCCTTTCTTTAGTCTTTGACATTGTTAACCACTGTCTTCATCTGCATATTGTCTTTTCTATAGGTTCTCATGATGCTATATTCTCTTGATTCTCCTACTCTGACCTCCTCTCCTTAATCTCCACTGCTGTTTCATTGTCCATATCACTTCCCAAATTTTGACTACTCCCCAAATTCTATTTTGGAACTTCCTCTATTCTCTCATTGCACAATTATACTTGGTGATCGCATCAGCTCCCATTGATTCAGTTATCTTATCCCTACTTCTACCCTTAGTCTCACTTTTTCTCTCAGTTCCTCATAACCAATTGCTTATTGGACATTTCAAACTGGATTTTCCACAAACATCTCAAACTCAATGTATCTCAACCAGAACTTATCTTTCTCCAAAAACCTCCCCCCAGTATTCTGAACTTTGCTATTACTATCAAAGGCAATAACATCCTTAAAATTACCCAGAATTACAACCTTGGTGTCATACTCAATTCCTTAATCTTTCTCACCCCACATTTCCTATCATTTACCAAATTTTGATATTTCTATTTCCACAATATCTCTCACTGCCACTGCATTCTCTCTATTCATATAGCAACTTCCCTAGTTCAGACCCTCTTCAACTCTTACTTATTATGTCACATTAACCTTTTAAATTCTCTCTCTGATTCAAGTATCTCTTCTGTAACATCTTTATTCCACACAGCAACCAAAGTTATTTTCCTAGCATTTAGTTCTGACCATGTCATTCCCCTTCTCCATAAAATCCAATTAACTAAAATATGTTGAGAATATGAGATTTTTATGTGCTTATTGTTGTTATTTTTTTCTTTAGCTAGACCAAAATGCCACCTTACAGGCACTTTCCCCATAAAGTATTCTACATATATATATATATATATACATATATACATATATATATATATATACACATATATATATATATACATACACACATCAAAAACATTTATCAGTCCTTGTGGGGAGAAAGCAGGAGTTCTGGGAAGAGATTTTAATCACTCAATGACATTTGGTTTAAAGGAAAAGGAAGGAAAGGAGGAAGGAAGGAGCTGCATTACCCAACTGGAACTGGCCAATTGGGTCCCCAGTGAGGCAGCTCAGACTACTCACAGGTTGTTGTTTGTCCTTCATTCTAGACGAGGACCATGACATCAGGAAGGTGAAGCCATGACTTGCAAGTGAGTTGGATTTAAGTAAGGGAGGGCTGTGCAAAGTCACCAGCCTCACTTTCTCTTCCAGAGCCATCTGGGTCCAGTGGCAAGATATAGATCAGGATGATTAGAGGTGGCCCCCATCTAGGAAAGACTGTACAAATGAGCAAACAGTTGGAACCAGAATTTAAGAATAGGCAAAGTTGTTTTCAGACAACTGAAAAGATAACTAATGGCCCCAAATTCCCCATGAATACAAAGCTTTTTCTTTCTCTTTTTTAAATAGAAATATTCAACCAGTTTTATTATGTGACACTGAGACATGGAATGCAGAAGTCCCTAAAGAATTAAAACTGTATCAAAGAGCAATAGAAAGGAACATGGTGAGTATAAGGAGACTGAAACATCTAAATAATTAGGAATTTTAAAGAACAGGAGTAAAAGAGATGGCAACAAGTCACTGGATGATAGGAAGAGAAGACAGATTTGTCACATGTTGAGGGAAGGGAAATAACAGATAAATAACCAGAGTGTTTCACTGGTAAATTGCAGGACTGGCCCAGTCATTATTACGTTCTGCCTAACGCAATACCCCAAGTGAATTTTGGAGCAAACTTAAGTATTCTACGATTATTTACTGTCTGCTTACTATGTAGTGAAAAGAATTTAGAATTGAACTTGGAAGAGCAAATGATTTGCATTAACTTACAAATTGGAATCCATTCTCTTCAGGGAACAAGATAATAGAAAAGAGAATATACTCCTGGCTTGGGGGAAAATATTTAGATTTCTATTCTTGTTATATTTTCTCATTAAGAATCTTTTTTTATTTTATAAAAACTAATTGATGTTAATTGGTTAAATTATATTGGGGAGCTAATCAGTGGTATTAGTCACATTGAAGAGATAATAACTGGCACTAGGTAGATAACATAAAAAAAAAACTGCTAATCAATGTTGGAAGGAATATACCAGATTGAATGATTAGGCTCATACCATTAAAGAAAACCACTACCCCTCAGTGATTCCCCTACAGATTTGAGGAGATATAACCAGCCTCTACTAGGGGGACCTGATGCATCAGTGTGAGGGAGAGTTGGAATAAGCATCTTTAAAGTTTATATACATTACAGTAGTACTCACAACAGTAAGGACAACCTCTAGTACATTGAGTGGACCAAAATGCCCCTTGCCATGAATCTGGGGGATGGCGGGGAGACTTGTACAAGAGTCGTACAGGATGACCAGAAATGGATGGCTTATGATGTGCATTGTTGGAGGAAACTTTCAAATTCCTAAGATCACAGATTCGTCTGACTATTTTAGTATATCTGGTATATAGTCTATCATATCTACCTTTTTACATGTATTTATAGTTCCTTTATGCTAGAGTACAGGTTTATTTTTGCCAAAGTACTAGAACATACTGAGAGATATGTGCATTGTTTAATATCCATATTTAGAAGTAGTCAAAGGTCATTCCAATACCGTTATGTCATGTCACCCCATCTTTGAACTTATAAACTACTTTTCATAGATTCTGAGCCATAGATTTCCAGATATGCAATTTCTTCTTCCCTCCAGTGGGAGTTAGTACTTAGATCAATGAGTGCTATGTAAAGTTAGATGCATTGCTTACTCATCTCCACACAATGTTCTCTACCATGCCACAAAAACTTCTTCACTCTGGAAGCTCACTCTACCTCAAGACTATTTATTACACTGGAAGTATGCTCTGCCGCAAAGAACTCACCTTATCTTTGACTGATTCTTCATAAAACTTCCAATTTAAGACCTTGTGGAAGATAGGTTTCTTCATCTCTCTCCAGGCTGAACTGCTGACTCATCTCCAAAAGACTTTCTCTCCCATGCCCCAGAACAGGTATCCCTTTTCATACCACTCCTGCCTTTCAGCTCTCTCCCTCTCTCTCTCTCACTTTCTCTCTCTCTCTCTCTCTCTCTCTCTCTCTCTCTCTCTCTCTCTCTGTCTCTCTCTCTCGTCTTTCCAGATTGGCACTGTCTTTCTGCTTTTGTTTGTATCCCCAGCACTTAGCACAGTGCCTGGAACTTCATAAGTAATAAATGCTTGTTAACTGACTGACCAAATTAGGGGCCCAGGGTTACATGGTTAAGCAATGTTACAACTAGGACTCAAATTTGACAATAAAATTTGATTTTATTTGAAATATCTTTAGAGTTTTTATTTGAAGAATTTTAATCTCAACTTCAGTCATCTATACTTCAGGCCATTCAGTCTTATTAATGAAATCTGTATAAATTTGTTTAGAATTTCAATGATGCCTAATGTAATGATTCGATAATAATAACAAGGTAAAAATGCTTTCCTCTCTACTCCTGCTAGTCTGACTGAATAATAGTAGTCAGTTGTCTTGTGATTTTTGCCTGTTTAGGATGGGAGGTGGGGAGGAAACAGTTTGTGTGTTTAAGAAATTAATTTAAACTTTCATGTTACCTATATTGATTGATGAAATAGCAGTTTGTTTTCATTTTTATTCATTAATGATTCATTTACATTTATTTTGCTTTCATTCAACAACAATTTCAGTGTACCTATAGTGCAAATGGTCAATTGATCTGTTAGTGCTTATGTTATGTCACCATAAATAAAATATTTATAAGGTTAATTTATGTGCACAATGAAGCATTTTCAATACTTATGCTAATTTATGTATAATAAATGCCTTATGTGGAGAGATTCTTTACTATTGGCTTATCACTGATGTGTAGAACCTTTTGATTTACACTCTATATTGTCCAAAATTTGTTTAAAGCTACTAGAATTTAAGAAAGCTCTGATTTGTATTAAAGCAGCATTTCTGATAACACATTGAAACATTACCATCATATCATTGGTAGGTTCAGTTTACAATGGCAGCACTTCAAAAGTTATTTATTTACACTTAATGCTTTCTGTATGCTTCAGGAACACTGTTGCCAGGTAGGCAGCAATGACGTGGTTATAGCCTCGTGGCACAAACAGCAAGTCTTCATGCAGATGTGATTAACCAAGTTAAAAACCTAAAAGTTTTTTCCATGCTTTCTTCTCCACTCTTTTGTGATTTAAAAACAAACAATAAAAGGTTTAAGTAAAAATATATAAATAGGAACAATATGAAAGACAGTATTAAAGTTGTTATATTGTTTATAGCATGTGTTAAAGAAATATGTTTACCTAAGCACAATTATTTACTTTCTCACTAATGCTTGACTATTATAAATTGAGCTGTTCCTTCAGACTTGAGTAGAACAGTTCTTTCAAGGATCATACAACTAATAAGAGTATGAGACAGTAGCTGAACTCAGGCCTTTCTGATTCCAAGTCCAACACTCTATCAATTGCACTAGAGTCTAGACTACTTTGCTATCCAAAATCCCTTCGTTGGAGCCCCTGTGTGGCCAGTGAAGAAGGCGGAGGGACCTAATGACATAATATATTATTGGGAGCTGGATAAAGCTATTTGTCTATTACTGAGGACATTTTTTGAGTATGTCAATGTGTTGGACCAGATAACACACGTCCTTGAGTGATTTGCATTGAGTTGCTGATTTCACCAATGTATTAATACTCTTCTCAGGGTTCAGACTAATCAGGGGCAATTTGCTTTATATAGGAAGTTTGTCCTTCCTACGGGTTACTTGAATTTTCCTTCAAATCTCCACAGTTTGTTTGACAGAACCAGGAAATTGGTTCCGTTTCCTAAGGGCTTTGATGTCTGATACTATGTTTATGAATCAATGATGACTAGTTCAGATGAAGTCATACTGGCAGAGGTCCTAGATGATTTGGTGGCTCAAAGGAGACACAAAGAGTCAAAAATCACAGTAAGATAATTCAGAGTCCAGGGGAAATCATGATTCTGGATATACCCAATAAGATACTGATACTTTCCCACAGGTTAAAAGAAAAACTCAGAAGCTTATTGGACTCCTCGAGTTCCAGAGATCCCTTATTCCATCCTCCATACTGAATATTTTGATGGTCCCCATTTACCAAATCAACAAAAAATCTGCCTCTGTTTAGTGGGTCCTATAACAAGCCAGGTTGAGGGTAACAGACAGACCTCAAACCCACCAGTGAGTTTCAGGAGACATCTATCCCAAGCATGTGAAGACTTCCCCCAGCAGAATGGGTAGATGAGAACAATTTGCTCCAATGGCCATGAAAGTGGCTGAATCAGGTGCTGTGTAGTGCTTACAGTTTGTTCAGATATTGAAGATGCCAAAGTCATCTACATCATCCTGGACCATCTCTAGCCATCTTTGATGACTCTGGAAGAGAAAGTGAAACTGATGACTTTGTATGGCTCTGCCTCAGTTAAATACAATTCATGCACTAGTCAAAACATCACCCTGTGATGTCATTGGTCCTCTTTGAAGTGAAGGACAAATAACAATAAGAAGACACAGTCTTGAAAAAAATACAAAGTGTGTTCATCCTGCAATCATTTCCCCACTACACTAGGTCGTTATGATCCCGTAGACTTATGTTCTTCGAAGTCTCTTTCTCTATCGACCAGGCCACATTGAGCCTTTCATAGGCACTGAGGGATGGCAAGATTACACAAAAAGTAGGTTTGTGGAGCTATGAACTCTTAAAAGCACCAACTCACTATATTACTGTTGAAAAATTGAAGCTTGAAATGCTATTGAATAGATGGTGCAAGAACATACCATTACCCCGAATCCAAAGTTGTTCATTAAAAAACTGAGTGATATAAGCTATTCTCTCTGGGCAGCTAGATGGCACAGTCAATAGAGTCCAGGGCCTAGAGTCAGAAAGAGTCATCTTCCTGAATTCAGATCTGGCCTAGTGGGGTCACTCTGAGCAAGCTACTTTACCCTGTTTGCCTTAGTTTCCTCATCTATAAATGAGCTAGAGAAAGAATTGACAAACCATTCCAATATCTTTGCCAAGAAAACCCCAAATAGGATCAAAAAGAGTCCTACATGACTGAAACAACTGAACAACAAGCTGTTCCCTCTAACAAGGTGTTAGAGTATAAAAGGTTCCCATTTTAGGTGGAAATGATGTGTTCAAGATCATATACACCTTGTCCCCTGGAGGTATTAGTGTTTTTCGCCAACAACTTGTAATTTTGTCAGAGGCTGACAAATAGTTCCAGTTCCAATGCTTTAACTCCTCAATGAGCTCAATTGGATAGCATCCAAGGGGATTTTGCTGTTGAGAAATGCTGTTTTCCCTGATTCATTGATATTTCTACCCATTATGAAAGAAATTTATGCACTGGGACATCAGCCACCACTGACAAAGCATGCCTAGAGGGTTAGGGATTCTGGCCATTTCTCCCAGTGGCCCAACTGCAAGCTGCATGGCTGGCATGTGAAAAAGCTTTGAGGAATAGGGAAGTCAAGATTTTTTATTTTTTTTTATTTTTATTTTTTATTTTTTATTTATACTGATAAATGGCTAGTGGCTATTGATATGGCTGATTGGTCTAGAAACTAGAGTGAACAAAGCAGGACAATTAAAGACTCTCTGCTTTGGAGTAAGGACCTATGGAAGAACTTTGCAGGCACTCACTTTGCAAATTCTTCCTGATCATCTTCTCTTATGGCTTCTCTATACAATTGTTTCTAATGAGGGTACTCATTGTACTGTAAAGAAGGTTCAAGATTGACCCCATTGCCATCATATTTACAGAATTTCCCATCTTTTAAATGATTTTCAGAAAGCTAGGTTGTTGAATGTTCATTCCTGATTATTGGTTTAGGTATTGCACCAACAACTGGCTATGTCCTTGACAAATTCAAACTAACCCAAGAAGTGAGAAGCCTTGCTGGTCTAGTGGCTTCCTGCACACTGCCTTCAGGAAGATGGCCTAATGTAAGTAGACTACTTTTGGACAGGGAGCCAGTCAATACACATCAGCCTTTCTTTATTCCATCATTGGAGACGATTGTGCAGGTCTTGAGGTTTCTGCTCAATCATAAAGTTCTATGCAACCCCAAAAAAAAGACAGTTCAAGTCCACATTGGTTATCAGTACAATACAATATGATACAATACAATATGAAAGGATGCAATACAATGCAATGCATTACAATACAATTCCTAACACATTTATGAAGTATCTACTATATGCCAGGCACTATGCTGAGACATGAGAATACAAATAAGGAAAATAAAGATAGTCTTTGCCCTCTAGGAGCTTACAATGTAATTGATAAAGACAACACAAAAAGGAAGTAGAAATCAGGTCAGGGGAGAATGAGGGTGGGCAAAGAGTACTCAGAATGGGAGCATGGAGTCAAAAGCAAGCAGTATAGCTGATTGGACACGAGCTTCTGGACCCCCTTTAAAGGGAGGTTTGGGGAGTTGTTTTGTTGTTATCATTTTTTCCCTCTGTCTTCCAATCGGAGAGACAAAGGAAACTAAGGATACTAATGAGTTATGAATACCAAAGTTAAAGCAACCTCTGTGATGATGAGTTTACTTAGTGATGAGCTTATCCTGGGTGGGTATGGAGGAAATAGCTAATCTTCTGAACCCTCTTTAAAGGGAGGCTTTGGGAAGAGTTATTTGGTTAAACTTTTTGTCCCTCAGTTGATTTAGACAACTTCCTAGATAGAGGTTGAAGGACCAAAGTGTCTAATAATTGGTTGATTCTTGTTGCTTAATGATATGGGGGAAATGAAATTATCGTTTTATAATCATGGTGAATAAAAATTAACCGGGAATAAAAGAGTATCTTTTAGCTTGCTAGGTGGTAGTTTTGTGTCCTTGGATCATAGAGTCACAGACTTAGATCTGGAAAGGAAAATAATGACCATCAAGTGCAATCCCATCTCTTTATAAGTAAGGAAACTGAGGCACAGAGAGGACAGGTTCAGCAACTTACACATCTATCAAGTGACTGAAGCAAGATTTGAACTGAGGTATTCCTTACACTGAGTTTAGTGCTCTATCCATTATACCATGGTGCCTCTTACCCAAATGAAAGGGGAGAAAATTGTTCATCCAATCTCCACCAAAGAAGGAACTAGACCTTCAATAAAAGTTTCTAAAGGAGAATAAAATTACTACCATCTTCCCGAGGAACTCCCAAAGGTATGACATTTTGGCTAGTGAGCTTAGAAATACAAAATGGGCAACAGTGTGGGGGGAGTCCCTGTATAAACTAAAGTGCCAAGACACCCTTGATACAGAGTCCCAGACCTTTTATGAGAACTGTATTGGCACTGGCGGTATTATCTGTGCTATTGACCTGTTTCTGATGCTGACCCTGGCTATCATAGTTAGGTTCTTTGGGATTTTGTTTGTTTTTTACATCAGGAGAACTACTCAAACTACTCCAATATTATATCTGCCTCATGAATTTTTCTTGTTAAAAGATTGTGTTTAGTGATACACATTTATTATTCGTATTAAGCTCCTCCAGTGTGGCTTATGTTAAGATTAATTTAGTGATATAAGGTACTCTAGCGGAAAAAAATAGAATCTTGTCACCAAAGGGTGAAATGTTGTAGGAACCAGACCTATTTTATATTTTCCCTTTAAGATGGCAAGGTGGCTGATTTTGGAACTATTAGTTTGTCTTTTCTGATCTTTGAAGCATAAAAGGTCTAGCATTAATCTGAATCAGTAGATTGACCTGACTGAAACATGTCCTTGTAACAGCAAAACTTGCCAAATTTATTAACTATGTAGGGTACACGTAAAGAATAGAGAATAATGCCAAGTCTATGAACCTGAGAGATTGAAAAGTTGATGGGGTCTTTGACATTAAAAGGCAGGTTCAGAATTGTGGGTGGGTAGTTTGCATTCTGGGGAGACATAATGAGTTCTGCTTTGGACTTGTTAAGTTTAAGATATCTATAGGATATCATGTTTGAAATATGCAAGAGTAAATTTGTGATGAGAGACTGGAGTTCAGGAGAATAACTAGGACTAGATATATAGATTTAGGATTAAATTAAATGGATATTAAATATATGTATATTATTATGTGTATATATTATAGATATATGTATATTAAACCAATGTGTATTAATCAGGTCACCAAGTGAATGAGCGTAGAGATGAGAGAACCCAAACAGAAACCTTGTGATAAATATATATTTAGGATGTGTGATTTGAATGATTATTTAGAAAAGTAAACTGAAGAGTAAGAAACATAGAAGGAAGGCCATGAAGATAAATGTCATGAAAATTAAGTGTCAAATGCTGCAAAGAAGTAAACAAAGATGAGGACTGAGAAAAGACCATCAGGTTTGGTAATTGATATGATTGGTATTTTGGAGAGAGTTATTTTATTTGAATGATAAAATTGGAAGCCAGATTTCAAAGGGTTTTGAAGGGACTGAAAAAAAGAGTCAATGAGAGTAGACAGTAAAGTGCATTTGTTAAATAGTAAAGTCATGAATTCCCTACTTATGGAAATAACACCAGATATGGAGTCAGAAGACCTGAATTCAAATTCTGACTTTTCTATTGGCTATTGATGTGACCTTGGAGAGATTACTTAAATGATCTGTACCTCATTTTATTCATGTACAAAATTAAGGGTTAGACTAAATAGCTCTAAATTGCCTTCCAGCTCTAAATCTGATGCTCTAATTGTACTTTAACAACTCAGCCTCTAACACAAATTACTCTCCTTTAAAGGAACTCCATTACATTCTATAGAGCATAAAATTTAATAACCTCTTTAAATAGAGCATTTCACATGTTTAAAACAGATAAAAAGTCATTTCTAAACATAGTTATGTTTAGAATGCAAGTTTTCAGGCCTTTTTTTCTGAAATCAAAAATTCTTAACGTTATTTCCATTCAACATGGACACAGCAGAATTTTGTTATGATTGTTTCTGCTTTATTCAAGATCAATCATGTAGTGAATTTGAAAAAAAGACTAGATAAATATTTAAAAACTTTAAGCAAAATAAGGCAATGAAAATTCTCATGTGATTTCTCTTTCTAGTGCTTCTCCTTTGTCAATTATTTATAATACATCCTGCATATAGTTGCTTACATGTTGTCTCCTCCATTAGACTATGAGCTTTGTGAGAGTGAGGACCTTTTTTTGCCTTTCTTTGTATACTCAGTGCTTTACACAGTATGTGGTACATTAATGACATTTAAAATCTTTATTTTTGGCACTTTTCTTAACTCTGTCTTTAAATTTGTTTTCTAGGAATTCTTATTGTGCATAGGTCCCATCCACATTTTTCTTTGAGACTTTGCTTATAGATGTTTTCAAGTCATCTTTTTCTGTGTTTGTGTCTTGAAGTTCTTTATTAAGTCTTTATGGTTAGGTTCTTTTTTGTTTGTTTGTTTGATATTTCTTCCAGCCTACTTCTTGACTTTGGATTTTAATTTAGTTCTGGATTCTGTGTTCTTTAGGAGAAGGGAGGATTTCTTGCCTGAACTTTAATCTTTTTACATTCTTCTGCAGCTTTCATAGCTCAGTTGGGAGGCCTGCAAGTTTTTAGTGTTCTTAAACTGATATGATTGAAAGAGAGATCTGTTCACTGTCCTCCCAGTTGGCAAGTTCTTGACCCAAGTTTGGGTTTGTTGGCTCATGTGTGGTTTAGACTCAGTAAACTATTAGTCAGCTCAGTCACTGTTAGCCTGCTGGGATGTTCTGCAGGTTCAGAGTGAATGAACGATTGGCTATGCTTTGGTCTCTGTTCCTGTTTATACCTCTATCCCTGGTTATTCCATTGTGGGCTTACATGACAGATTAAAAAAGCTAGAAATGAGTCACTTCTCTGCTCCTGGACTCATAGCCACAGCTACATTTCTAGCACTTATTCCATGCTAGTATTCAACTAGACCCAATGCTTACTCATGACCACATCTCTCTTTCCTGGATCTATGGAAAATGGACAACAGAATTTTGAGATAGCACTGATTCTTGTGACCAGTGTTATTTCAGTGATACCCAGGGTTGTCTATCAGCCCTAATACTTCTTGCCCTGGTTCTCTGTCTCAGCCCCCTTCCCATTCCTGGGCACTGAAATGTTCTCTGTCACCACCACGTACTCTGGTACTCCTGGCCCACCCCCACCTCAATATTCACAGACCTCAGACCTCTTTGTCTCTCAAAGTTGGCCTGGACTAGAAAAATGACTCACTGTGACTTTTTCTTGACTTTCGTGATCAGAATTCAATATAGACTGTTTCTATATTGTTGTAGGGAATATATAATGAGTGAACTAGGCAAAAATGCCTTTTCTCATTTTGTCATCTTTACTCCACCACCATAAACATACTGAATTAAAGCTTTTTGACTGATTGACTGTTCTCAGAGTTATTTGAAAAGGATTAAATACATTTAGAGGAATTTTGTAATTGTGAATTATAATATAGATTTTTTTACAAAGATGGAAAAACTTCTAATTGGCTTATCAAATGGTGAACCTCTTAATTTCATGGCCATTATCTATGAAATGAAGGCTGTGTGGAGCAATGAATAGAGTGCTTGCCTGGAGTCAGGAAATATTGAATGCAAATCCAACCTCAGACACTTACTAGCTATGTGACCCAGGGCAATTCATTTAACCTCTGTTTGCTTCAGTGTTTTCAACTGCAAAATAACAACAATAAAAGTAACTATCTCTTATGGTTGTTGTTGGGATCAAATCAGGTAATATTTCTAAATCTCTTAGTACAGTGCATGGAGCATACTAGGTGCAATATAAGTACTATCATCAACATCATTGTTGTTGTTGTTAGATGGATGATTTAAAATACTATAGGGAAAAAACAACAAAGAGAACTACATTGTATTTCTGCTAAATTCACATTTTCATCCTTCAGAAACATAATTGAGTGACTTTTTAAGGCTTGCTCCTATCATCACATCTGCTATAAACAAACTGAAACTGTTTAAGAACTCCCTGATCTTCATTATTGATGATTTGTTCCTTCTGACTCTGTGTTTAATCACAGAAGTTGCACATATGACAGACAATACTGAGGGTGAAGTCAAAATTCAGATCTTGTGGATTTGTTCAAATATTTTTGCTAATCAATTCACTCCATCTCCTTACCAAGCCTATGGTCATAGTATAACGTCAGTTCATATGCATATCATACTAACAAAAATCTGGCTTATTTAAAATCTAGAGAGAAAAAAAAATCACAAGTTAATATATTCTTAATATTCCTTGCTGTTGTACTCTGCCCTGAAAAAATCACACTGTAGTAATTTTCCATAATCCTCCTTTTTTCTCATCTGTTAATAGGTTTTTTCTTGACATATCTGATTCTTAGCCTATTCAAGGAAGAACATTTCATGCTACTTTTCCTCCTAAGGAGCCCTGGGGTTATTTTCAAACACAGCTGCCTTGACCTGAAGCTGTCCATTACTTCTCATTTCTTAACATTTCTTCTCATTGTTGACCAGCCTCACTTGAATTCAAGGCACTAGGCTAGCATGTATGTAATGAAAAAGACATAAGAAACATTCAGTGTTAGCTGTCAGGGAAAAATTTCCACCATCAGCATTAGTCATATAATATAGTAGTCATGGAGGGCAATGGATATAGAGGAAAGTGTGAGCAATCAGCAGACTTTCATTCAGTGAGATGGAAGAGCCTGTCAAAGACACAAACAACTAATCAGGTAAGGACACTGATTGATGTTACTGCCCGTATTCAAATCTATCATAGTGACGAAGTAATGTCTACCGTTTACCCGGTGGATGGATAAACTAGAGGTAATATATGAGATCCAAGCAAATAGATCATTAATTTTATTTAATATGTAGGGGCTAAAGTTTAAATCTTCTAAATAGCAATCTTCCCCTTAAATGTGGTGGTGGGTGAGGGGAAGAGTTGTACTATGGTTGAGTAGTCAATAATGATTTTTTTTTTACAAGTTACAAATTTGCTGCCTTAGATTTTATTTCAGCCTATACCTCCTGACTGCCACTTGCTATCAAATCTATCAGGAAATTTATTAACAAGGTAATTAAAATGGTTAAAGGAGATAAGAATTGATGTACTGAGTGAGGCCAAGGATTGCTTTTCTGCATTCTTTCCTGGAATGAAACTGGTTCTTCCATCTGACTTTATGTTCCTTTTCTTTTTTTCTACAAGATGCACTTTTTTTCCCTTTTACATGGGAATTTTTATTATTTTTTTTTATTATTTGGCTTCTAATTAATTGCAGGGCATGTCACAGAAAGGCTTCTTAATGGCTTGTAAATTCCATATTTCGCACCAATCAGCATCGAAGAAAAAAGCTCTTGGCACAAGTGTTCGTCAAGTGATAATTTAAGGTATAATTAAAGGAAGTATTGAGGTCTCCATTCAGGGAAATTAGAAAAGACTGAAGATAGGACAGTAAGAGAGGGTGCTTGTGGTCCCTCCTCAAGCTTTAGGCACAGTGGGGTTAACTAAACAGCACATATGGAAAGAATAAAATGCAAAAAGAAAGCTCCCAAGTGAATTATTTTAGAGTATATTAATAAACATTTTTAAAATTACCTTTGGTCATTCATCTGTGGTTAATACTGTTAATACATAATTGATGATATCATCCAAGATTCATATAATATATTTTCATAAATAATTAATATCTGGCAATAGCAATAAATATATGTTATTTTAAGCTTAAAATAACCAATCTAACAGATGATGTAATAAATTTTTTGTTGACATATTTAAATAAAAGAAAGCTTTAGAACCTTAGACTATGAGTAATGTTGCATGCATTCCTAGGACTCCTACATGAAAGAAGAAAAATCCCTCATTATTCATTTTTTCATTTAATTTTTTTATTATCTTATGTAAAAGTAATAGTTTACATTTTTATTTTTGGGGCGGTACAAAGCACTTTGTATATGATACCTACTTTGATGTTCATAATTATTCTAGAGGGTAGGTAGCTTAAATATTGTCCCCATTTTTCACATGAAGAGACTGAGGCTCAGAAAGGTAAAATCCATTAATCCAATCCTATAAACATTTTTAAGTGCCTACTATGTGCCAGGCACCACTCTGCTAAGTGCTAGGGATATAATTAATAATAAAAAAGACAGTCCTTGCCCTGAAGGAGCTTACAATCTACAGGGTGAAACAATACACAAACACACACACACACACACACACACACACACACACACACAAAGGCAGTAAAGGTAGGGAGAACATTAGGTGATACCCAGCATCTTTTGTTCAGTGGAATTGAAACCAAGAAGGGCAGCAGATGTAAAGTGTAATAAGGAGCTGAGGGTCTAATTTTTGTCTCCTATAAAGAAAGGCATTGAGAGGAGTGTGTCATTCCACCCTCCAGCCCTCCAGTCAGAAGAGAGAGGAGACTGAGGGAGCTGGTGTCAATCAGCACTTGAGTTCGCGTTATGGTGGTGAGTGGAGAAATGATGAATTTATCCTGAGAGGGGCATCTTGTTGAAACCCGGCAAGGATAATAGTTGAAAGACCCATGACTAAAATTCAATTTTTCTAATTCCAGTGCACTGCTCTTTCCACGTGAGGCTATTTCCCATTGTAGTGTGTGTGTGTGTGTGTGTGTGTGCGTGCGTGTGTGCTTTTTTTAAGTGAAAGAAAAATAGTTTAGTTAGGAAAAAAAACTCACTCAGTATTTGCTTTAAAAATATGAGTCTGCTTTCAAAGATGTGTAGGGAACTAGCAAAAAGAAATAAAAACAAAAGCTACACTCCAAAGAGTAGTTAAAGATTATGAATGAGCAGTTCTCAAAAGAAAAAACTATTAACAAATACATTAAGGACTATTCCAAAATATTAATAAAAAGAAAAAAATTAAAATAACTACCTAGTTTCCTCTCAAAGCAAACTATAAAAAGTATCTCAAGCAAACTGTAAAAAGATAAAAGTTAGGAATTTCCAATATGGGAGAGCTCATATAAGTCATACTAAGAAATTGATGGTAAAGCTATGAATTTGTCAACTTTGTGGAAAAAATAGCAAATTTTGCAAAAAAAAAAAAAACCAGTAAAATAAAAAGACCATACCCTTTGACCCTTTGTTCTTATTGATAGGGATATGCATTTAAGGAGGTCAAAGATAAAAATAATGGTCCCACATCTCCTATATACACTACTTGTGGTAGCAAAGAACTAGAAACACAGTACATACTCATGGTTGGTACATGCACATGGTAAAGAAAGGAGAGAAGGGAATAAGTATTCAATTAATGTGTTAAGTTTTATAGAAATATTATCTCTTCTGATCCTCAAAACAACCCTATGAGATAGGCAATTTCCATTTTATAGTTGAGGAAAGTGAAGCAATGAAGGTAAATGATTTGCTCAGGATCACACATCTGTTAAGTATTTCCAGTTAGATTTGAACTTATATCTTCCTGATTTCAATGGAAGGCATCTTATTCACTTTATCACCTAGCTACTTCTATATTCCATTAAAACAGAATACATGAATGCAATGAAATATTATTAAGATGTAAAACAATTACGCATGTGATGAATACAGGGAGGCATGTGAAGACTTATATTAAATGAATCAAAGTAAAATAAGTGGGACCAAGTAAATTATATATATATATATACATATATATATACATTTACATATATATAATTTTATATATAGATATATGGAGATATAGAAATCTCTCTCTCTCTATATATATATATATATATACATACTAGCTTCATTGTATTATTTTGACAAGCATACTAGACAAATACTAGTATGCTATAACTATACTATAGCTTAGTATAGTATACTATAAACAAAGTACCTGGATTTGTGGAAGGCATGAACCTTGTAAAGAAAGGCGAGAGAAGTGGCCTGGATGGTAGTGCAGTTACAGGAATTTGGAGATTATTAAACAAAGAAACTCAAGAACTAATGGTCAATGGATTGAAATCAACTTGGAATTTGGTCTCTACTAAAGTGTTCCAAACAAAAAACAAAAAACAAAAACAAACAAAAAAAAAACAGCCTATGTTGAAAGCTATAAGAATGCTGATCAATACAATGACCAACCACAATTCCAGAAGAACAATGATGAAGCTTGTTGCCCATCTCCTGGCAGAAATTTAGATATAGTCAATTCAAGAGTTTATTTTTATTGACAAAGCATACTTGTTACAAGCAGTAGGGTGCTAGAGCCAATTCATGCTAACATCTGAGAGATGATTGCTAATTTTTTTTTCAGTGTGAGCACTTTTACTTCAGAACTCAGTGAATGCTATGAATCAGGGCTTGATTTATTGATTGGTTAATTGTCTAGACTTAAGAAAGTGATGGTGAAAATGTTAATAATGAAGATTAATCTTTTTTACAAAGTTAATGTGCATTTTTATTCTTTTTAATAGTATTATATTTTTTCCAATTGCATATAAAGAAAGTTTTCAACCTAATGCTTTTATAAGATTTTAAGTTCCAAACTTTTTTCTCCCTCCATTCCCTCTTCCCCAAGATGGCAAGCAATCTGATATAGGTTATATATGTGTGATCATATCAAACACATTTCCACATGCGTCATGTTGTGAAAGAACAGAAGGAAAAAACCAAGAGAAAGAATAAAACAAAAAAATGTGGTAATTGTATGCTTCAATCTGCATTCAGATTCCATAGTTCTTTCTCTGGATATGTATAACATTTTCCTTCATGAGTGTTTTGGAACTGTCTTAGATCATTGTATTGCTGAGAAGAGCTAGGTCTATCAAAGTTTATCATCACACAATGATGCTATTACCATGTACAATGTTCTCCTGATTCTGCCCATTTCACTCAGCATCAATTCATCTAAGTCTTTCCAGATTTTTCTGAAATCTCCCTGCTCATCATTTCTTATAGCACAATAATATTCCACTACCACAACTTGTTCAGTCATTCCCCAATTGATGGGTACGTCCTCAATTTTCAATTCTTTTGCCACCACAAAAAGAGCTGCTATAAATATTTTTGTGCATGTGGGTAATTTTCCCTTTTTTATGATCTCTTTGGGATACAGACCTAGTAGTGATATTGCTGGATCAAAGAGTATGCACAATTTTATAGCTCTTTCGGCAAAGTTTCAAATTGCTTTCCAGAATGGTTAGATCAGTTCACAACCACCAGGAATGCATTAGTGTTCTAATTTTCCCACATCTTCTCCAGCATTTATCATTTTCCTTTTCTGTCATATTAGCCAATCTGATAGGTGTGAAGTGATACCTCAGGGTTGTTTTAATTTGCTTTTCTCTAATCAATAGTTATTTAAAGCATTTTATATGATTATAGGTAGTTTTAATTTTTTCATCTGAAAACTGCCTGTTCATATCCTTTGGCCATTTATCAATTGAGGAATGACTTGTATTCTTATAAATTTGACTCAGTTCTCTATATATTTTAGAAATGAGGCCTTTATCAGAAACACTAACAGTAAAAATTTTTTCCCAGCTTTCTGCTGTCCTTCTAATCCTGTTTGCATTGGCTTTGTTTGTGCAAAAGCTTTTTTAATTTAATGTAATCAAAATTATCCATTTTTCATTTCATACTGTTCTCTATCTCTTCTTTGATCATAAATTCTTCCCTTCTCCGTAGATCTGGCAGTTAAACTATTTCTTACTTTCTTAATTTGCTTATGGTATCACCTTTTATGTCTAAATCATATACTCTTTTTGACCTTATCTTGGAATAGGGTGTCAGATGTTGGTCTATGCCTAGTTTCTGCCATATTATTTTCCAGTTTTCCAGCAATTTTTTGTGAAATTGTGAGTTCTTATTCCAGAAGCTGGAGTCTTTGGGTTTATCAGAAAGTGGATCACTATAATCATTGACTATTGTGTTTTGTGTACCTAATCTATTCCACTGATCCATCAAATGTAGATTAATCTCAAAAGTTTGTCATGCGCACACTTTTGGAGAGCCAGCTGTCAAACATTTACTAGTACATTGCCTCCTATCAATTTATCTATTGATAGATTTATATATAATAGAGGTATGTACACAAAACACACATACACATATGTGTGTATATGTATCTTTGAAGTATGCAAAGCACTTCATTTTTTGAAGTCTCATTTAAATCCCATAATAACCCTTAAGGCGGATACTACAGGTATTATTATCCTCATTTTACAGATAAGAAAACTATAAACCTCATAAAGGTTTAGTGACTTGCCAGTGGTTGTACATCTTGTAAACATCAGAAGTAGAATTTAAACCTAGGTCTTTCTAATTCCAAGACTACTGCTTTATCCACTTCACTAGCTGCCTAAAGATATTTACTCCAGATTTGGAAAGACTTGAAGGGAATCTTGATAACAATTTTCAAATATTTAAAGGTTTATCTTGTGGATGAAGGATTATATCTTTTCCTACTTGCCTCCTGAAGACAAGAGCTATGAGACAGAAGTGGAAGTTGCAGATGATAACATTTCAGCTCAGTAGAAAGAAAAACATTATAATAATTAGACTATGCAAAAAAGTAGAGTTCCATGTTACTTGAGTTCGTGGCCACTGAATCCAGGAATGCTTATATAGGGATTCATGATTTAGGCTTGTGTTGAATTAAGTGACCACTGGAGACCCTTCTACATTTGGAGATCTTATGATTATAAGTAAGATAGAACCAGATTTCAGTAGTTTACAAATGACATATGGAAGCTAGTAATTAGAATTTCAAAATCTTAATATTTAGAGAAAACTGGTGCTCATCTAGACCAACCACTAAAACTGGAGATGATCAAAGTGATGCACAGAAAAATTAATGACTTATCAAAGGTCCAATAGATTTATTATCAATTCCTTTTCTAGTTCATTCCTCATCTGACTTTTACTAAGACCTCCCTCATGAGCATTTTTTCTATTTTTAAAAGTTTAGTTATCAATAAAATTACCTTTTAAAAAACCTTTGCTTTTTAAGCCAAGAAGAATGTATTTTTTTCTGGTGCCAAAATATTATTTTCTGGGATTCACATTATCCCTAAACATCTAATAAAATATTTTAAAAGAATCTACAATCATTCTGTTGGTTATTCACTTTTAAAATTATTTATTTTAATGTTCAATATTGCTTGAAACAAATGAGCCATTATCAGAGACTTGAGATTTCCAGAGAAATAAAACAAATACAATCTAATTTTATTAGATATAGTTTATATCAGACACATGTTATATAGTTCTTCTAAAATCACCTATATGAAAAGAAAGGGAAAACATATGTGAAGGCATATATCTTATTATGGGGCTGTTCTCCACCTACCCTCACCCTCATTAAGACTAGGTGGATTCAAAATCAGAAGATTTCAGTTAAAGTTCAGCTCTGCAGTTAACCCAGAGCAATTATTCTCCCCTTTCTGGCATTAATTTGTTCATCTGCATAATAAAATGATAGTCTTAGACGATCTCTGAGGTCACTTACAGCCCTAGATCCTTCCAGAGGCAGTATAAGAGAAGTATCTCTGAATTTGGAGTTGTGGATGATATAGCTTTGCATTGTAATGCTAAGATTAACCTGTTATGTAACTCTCAGGAGTGAATACACTTCATCACCTTTGCTTCAAGTAGTACATTTGTAAAAGATTTTCCTCATTGATGGAGAGAATATTTACTGGATGTGAGGGGTGGGGTGGGTGGAGTTGAAAAAAGCTTTGAGAAGAGAATGTCTTCTTGCTTCCAGCCTCAAGAGGAGATACTTATAGTGCTGGCTTTCTTCATGGAGAGACCCCTAGAGAGAAAAAAAAATATACTAGAAAGCAAGAGACTTCTAGAGGATTGCTATCTCCTCATATCCCTGATTGCCTTCCTAGAGATGTGAAAATTTCCCTTGAAAATTTCCCTTATGTAATGGTATCTTCTTGATTGAACTGAGATATCTTGCTCCCAGTAGGAGAGGTTTTTCTATGTATTATATGGTATATTCTAATATGTATAATTTCTCCAATTCCTGTTTACTATCTGCTTACATGAATGAGTTTATTTGCTATCCACGATTTGTGATGGTCTTTTGTGTACTTAGTCTTTCATGGGAAAGGAGATAAGTCTTCAGATAAAAGCTTGGTGTACCCCTTTGCCTTTAAGGAACAGCATCCAAGAGACTGTCTTGTACCTAAGAATTAAATCAATTTCCTCAGACAAGTAATATTTAGAGGAATGCAATAGATATATTTCTAGTTCAAGGAGATCAGAGCAGCAAAAAAAGAAGAATAGATGTTATTCCAGACATAATTTGCTCTTGCCTCCATGCAAGCTACACTTAGACAAACTCATGTGGATATATGTATAACATACATAGCCAATACACAAACATGTGCCTTACAAATACTTACATCATGTATGTCACAGTGTTGTTGTGAAGAAATTGCTTTGTACGATTTGCTACACAGATGTGAAGAATTAATTAAGATACTGCAATGAGCTTAAATTCTGCTCTTGAAGTTTGTAGACCTTAAGATCCTTTTTTTAAAAAGTAGAGAGACTTTGTTCTTACTAATTAAAATTGTCTTTGTCAAATGACCAGTGTAAGATACCTGAGGCAGGTGCATTAATGCTAGCTCTCTGATCCTGCTGGGAAGTCTGCTGTCACATAACTGACTCTACTATTCTCACTACAGATTAAATTGCTTGGTTGGAGGGGAAATCAATTGCTATTTTTACAAAAACTCCACAAACTGCTCACCATCTACAATCTAGTCAAAATTGTAAAGCCTTTTGTAGATAATTTTATTGGCTCACTTTATGCTACAGAACTGATGGCATTTCTCAATGCCTAATTTCTTTCAAAGTTGCCTGCTTTTTAAACATTTACCAGGAGGGAACAAGTTCCTGAGAACACACCAACTTACAGGATATTCTTTGTTATATTTTATTTCTATGTAACTCAAATATTATTCCCTTGTGGCTGAGATCAGCTCTTTTCCCTATGTACTCTTACTGCCAAAGCAAAACAAAACACTACAACATAGTATTATATCATAATCTAGAAGAAAAAAAACCCTAGTAGTCAATTTGTGACACAGTGCTGGAAATTTATGTCACATAATGTTAAAGCTAAAAGAAATCTTCTGAGATAATACAAAGAATACCGAGAATCGGATCAATGATTAGAACCCAAGTATCATTATTTTAGGTACAGTACTCTTTAGATCATAATATATTGCTGCTGTATTTGAAGGAAAGAAAGGAGAAAGGAATTAAAGAAAGAAGGAAGCAAAAACAGAAGGAAGGAAGGAAGGGAGGGAGGGAGAAAGGAAGGAAGGAAGGAAAAAAAGGGAAGGAAGAAAAAAAGGAAAGGAAGGAAAAGGAAGGAATTTTCATATAACTTAAATCTGTAAAGGGTTTTATATATAATTTTTTCCAATACTTATTTTTCACATGAGGAAACTGAGTCACAGATAAGGTAAAAGACTGAACCAAGGTCAATTATGTACTAAATCGATGCATTTGCTTAGAACAAATGAGGAAACTGAAGGTCAGACCAAAGAAGTTGCTTACCCAGGGCCACTGTATTTAGTGCTTCAGATTCTACTGTGCAGGAAGAGGATGAACATGAGTACTGTGATTTGGGGGAAAACATCTCCCCAGATAAAGACAAAGAACAAAGAAAAAGAGCTATAGGTTGTTTCAATAAGAGATCCTTAGATAGTACTTTATCTCCCTCCTTATTGGCAACAATAAAATAAGCCAGATTGATTCTCTTATGAGTCGTCCCCTGTCTTAGAGACTACTAACTACATACATTTTCCCAAAGGAAGATCTCACCTCATCTTTATTAACTCCTGTGACTCTATTTTTTTAATCCTGTCCATCCTCAAAAGTTTATTTTGCTTCTGATTACTGCTTCCCATAATCTATTATCCTTCATGATCTACTCTACTCTGACTAGTACTTCTGGTATGAGGGCTACCAAGTTCTTTTTGTTAAGGCAATTGGGGTTAAGTGACTTGCCCAGGGTCACACAGCTAGTAAGTGTCAAGTGTTTATTTTGAGGACAGATTTGAACTCAGGTCTTCCTGACTTCAGGGCCAGTGCTCTATCCACTGTGCCACCTAGCTGCCCCCCAAGTCCTTTTTCAAGGCTACATTCCACCTTTGGAGTCCACACTCAATTTTCACCTATGGTTTCAAGAAGCTGTAGCATGTGCAGTGGCCACACTCTGGTAAATCATTTTGGCAGACAGGCTAAACCAGGTTAAGGCTAACTGAAGGGCCTCAAACCCATCAGAGAATTGGGGGGGGGTGTTTATTTCAAGTATGTGAAGATTTCCCTGGAGGAACAGGCAGATATGAACAATTTTGTTATAATGGACCATGAAAGTGGCAGAAGCAGCTGTCATGGAGCACTTAGAGCTAAATCTGACATTGAAGATGCCAAGATCAACCAGTGCATCTTCAGTCATTGCCAGGCATCTTGACTTTTGTCTTGCCCCTAAACTTCGAGGACTCTGGAAGAAAGAGTGAAGCAGATGACTATGCAACTCTGCCACATTAATTCCAATTTATACATGAGTCAAAAGATGACACCCATCCATTTTACCATTTTTACTTACTTCTAAGTCTTGTGACAACAGGCAAATGTCAAAGCAGCAGGTACAGATAAACTGGGAGCTACAATCAAAACTCTGTACACAGACGGCTCAAGGTATAGGGTCTTCTCACCAAACTGAAGCAGCAGGATTCTACAGTCTGTTGGGTATCTGTACAGCCTTTTTTTAAGGATCACACTGCTCACTTCCTGGAATGAAGAAGGGGCTAGAAAAGTAGCTCTCAAATTGTGTGCTTCACCTAACCTAACCCTGGTCTGCTTATCACAGCAGGTAGGGAACCTGATGTGATAAGGAGAACAGAGAATCTGGCATAGGTTTTACAATCAAATCTAATCTACTCAACAAGCTTGTTTGTCTCCCAAAAGAAGTGAACAACAGATTCATGACAATGTGATTGCCACTTTCAGGAAAGTGCCATGTCACTGTCATCAGTGCATATGCTCCCACCATGATGAACCCTGATGAAGTTAAATAATAAAATTTATGAAAACCTGGAGACCCTCATCATCAATGTACCAAAAAAGGACAAGTTTATAATTCTGGGTAACCTTAATGCCAGAGTAGGCATAGATTATCAGATATGGCAGGGAGTCCCTTGGGAAGAAAGGAGTCAAAAACATTAACAGCAACAGTCATTTGCTACTGAAAATATGTGTGTTTTATGACTTTTTCTATCACCAACACTGTCTTCCATTTATTTAAATACAATAAAACTTTGTGGATGCACCCTCACAATAAACATTGGCAGTTAAGACACCATGTCATTGTAAGGAGAAGAGACAGACCAAATGTGAGAATGATATAGGTGATGTGTGGTTCAGAGTGTTGGACAAATCCTAGACAACCTCTCCAAGCTAAACATTCACATTCAAGAAAAGCAGTGGCCCCAAGGCATGACTACTACCAGAAGAGTTAATGTCAACAGATGAGAGTGTTTTTCATGCATGAACAATTCGTTTTTAACTTGGATGGAAAGCTGAGTCAACACACAGTTAGCAACAGTGGAGCAGAATAGGGGTGAGCAGCTTTCAGAGATTTAGTGTACAGCACTGCATTTACTCATCTCAGTCAGAACATTTACCGACATCAGGATTGATTTAATGAAAATTATGGGGAAATTCAGAAGCTGCTAAATAAAAAACAAGAACTTTACGGGGTTTACCAGTAGGATAATTTGTCTGTCCCTAAGAAGGCAGTGTTTAACTCCATTAAAAATGGAGTGTCTGCAAAACTTAGAGAGATACAGGATTTTGGGCTCAATAAGAAGGTAGATAAAATTCAGTTTTATAATGATAATAACAATGCAAAACACTTTATGATGCCCTAAAGGCTATTTATAGGCCAAAGACCTATGCTGCATCTCAACTACTCAGTGCCACATTAATTAGTGATAAGGACACAATCCTGGAAATATGGGCTAAATACTCCCATCCTGTTCTCAATAGAACATCATCAACCAATTCTGAAGCCATTATCATATATCTCAGGTTGAAGTCCATCCCTCCCTTGCTAAACTTTCAACCAAAGAAGAGATTTTGAATGCCATTTGACTCCTCTCACGTTGCAAAGCACGTGGTGTTGATTCTATTCCCACTGACATTTACAAGGCAGAGTGTCCAATGCTTATAAAAAAGCTGACTGAAATCTTCCAGGTTTTATGGCAAGAGGAGGTTATCCCCTCAGAGTTTAAGGATGCCTCCACTGTCTCTCTCTGTCTCTCTGTCCATATATATACACACACATATATGTTCTCTTAGTCATTGCTGGCAATATTCCTACCATAGTGCTCCATAATAGGCTGATCCTTCATCCAGAAGATGGGTCATCTACCTGATAACCAATGTGGCTTCAGAAAGAGTAAAGAAACAGTCAATATGGTGTTTGCTGCCTAACAACTCCAGGAGAAATGCCAGGAGAAGAACAGATGTATGTACACAGCATTCATTGATCTGACCAAGGCCTTTGACACTGTCAGTAAGGGCTCATAGATGATTGTGGCAAAATTTAGTTGCCTGGAAAAGTTTGTTAGTATTGTATGCCAATTTTGTGACAGCATGCTTGCACAAGTTTTGGATAATGGATGATGCTCTTATGCTTTCCCAGTAAGAATGGAGTGAAGTGGAGGGGTGTGTTTGCTCCCATGCTTTTTAGCATGATGTTTTCAGCGATATTGTTGGATGACTTCAATGAAGATAAAAATGGTATAAAGGTCAGCTACTGCATTGATGATAAATCATTTAACTTGAAAAGGCTACAAGCAAAGACTAAAGTGGAGGGAGGTGGTGCGTGACTTTTTGTTTGTAGATAAATGTGCACTCAATGCAGCCTCTGAGACTGAGATGCAACAGAGTAAGGATCAATTTTCTGCTGCTTATGCTAATTTTGGCCTGACAATTAACACTAAGAAAATAGAAATTCTTGACCAGCCAGTACCACACCATCCGCATTTAGAACCATTGGTTATAGTAAAAGAAGAAATTATGACTGTTACAGTTAAGTTCACTTAACCTTGGCAGTATACTTTCCAGGAATGTACACATAAATGATGAGGTTGGCACACTTATTGCCAGAGCTAACGCAATGTTTGGGATGCTCCAAAAGAAAGTGTGGGAGAAAAGAAGTATTAGGCTGCCTATCAAACTGAAGGTTTACAGAGCCATTGTGCTGACCTCATTGTTGTATGCCTGTCATTACAAAACTGGACAACATACCAACATCATGCCAAGAAACTGAATTGCTTTCATTTGAATTGTCTTACAAAGATTCTGAAGAACACCTGACAAGATAAGAAACTAAACACTGGGGTCCTTTCTCGAGTTGAAATGGCAAGCATTTGAACTACTTCAGAGAGCACAACCCTGGTGGGGTGGCCATTTTGAACAAATGTCAAACATGTATTTGCTTATTTTACACATGATTATTTTTATGGAGAACTCACACAAGGCAAGCATTCACACAGAGGTCAGAAGAAATAATACAAGGGAACTCTAACAGTCTCTCTGAAGAACTTTGGAATCAATTGTGAAACATGTTAGATACTAGCACAGAACCACCCAGTATGGTGTGCCTGAATCAAACAAGGCACTGTGCTTTATGAACAAAGCAGAATTGCAGTAGCTGAAAAGAAATGTGAGATGCACAGATTTAGAGACATCTCCACTCTAAATGTTCATATGGCCTACCTGTGTCCAGCCTGTGGTAGAGCCTTCTGAGCTCACATTATTCTGGTCAGTCACAGTTGGACATGCTGTATCTTGACCTCAACATAGTAATGTTATTTTGAGCAGAAAAGGACAACAACCAATTTCTTTTTTATCCTCTCCTTTCCTTTAGCCCCTTCCCCTCCTACTTCCCTGTTAAGTAAGATGGATTTATGTACCCAATTGAGTGTATATATATTCTTTCCTTTTTAAACCACTGAAAATGAGAGGGAGGTTCAAACACTGCTTGCCTCCCACCATTTTCACCTCCTTTGCGAAGACTTTTCCTTGTGTCCATCTTTTATAAAAGATAATTTTCCCCATTCTTCCTCTCCCTTCCCACCCTCTCCCCATACATCCTTATTTTTCAGACTTCCATTTTTGTTTTAGATGATCCCAAGATAACAGACTCATACTCACATTCTCTAAGTCTACTCCTTCTCATTGTACTAATGATGATAAAGTTTTGGGGGTTACATATGTCATCTTCCCATTTGGGAACATAAAATCTTTAACTTTATTAAGTTGCTAATGATTTCTTATTTATGTTTATATTTTTATGCCTGTCTCAAGACTTATATTTAAATGTCAAATTTTTTTTTTCAGCTCTCATATTTTCTCCTTGACCTCAGATCTAGATCTGGAATTTGGCTATAATATTCCTAAGAGTTTGAAGTTTGGGATCTATTTTAGGAGGTGATCAGTGGATTCTCTCAATTTTTGTTTTGCCCTCTGGTTCTAAGACATCTTGGAAGTTTTCTTTGATAATTTCTTGAAATATCATGCCTAGGCTCTTTTTCAATTTTTTTTTTATCATGGGTTTCAGATAAGGCTTAAATTCTCTCTCCTTTATCTATTTTCCTGGTCATTTTTTTCTGATAAGATAATCCTCATTTTCTTCTATTTTTTTATTCATTTGACTTATTTCTTGTTTCTTGATGCCTCATAGTGTCATTAGCTTCCACTTTCCCAATTCTAATTTTTAAGTACTTATTTTCTTCAGTGAAGTTTTTTACCTCTTTTTTCACTTGGCCAATCCTGCTTTATAAGGAGTTCTTTCCTTTTAAAAAAAAAATTTAAGTTTTAAATTTTAAGTTCTTTTAAATCATTTCTATTTTTCTTAATCTCTTTCTTTACTCTCTTAGAATTCTTTTTGGGCTTTTATCCAATCTGCATTTTTTTTTTTGTAGCTTTGCTTATAGATGTTTTCATGTTGCTGTCTTCTGAGTTTATGCCTTGAACTTCTCTGTCACCATAGTAGCTTTTTATGGTTAGATGTTGCCGTTTGCTCATTTTAACAGCCTTTTTCTTGACTGAGCTTTATGTTAGAGTTGCACTCTTCTTACCTGAAGGTGGGATCACTATTCCAAGTTTCAGGTTTTTCACCCTGCTGTTTTCACAGCTAGTTCTAAGGGGTCTATAAGTTTTTGGTACTGCCAAGGAGTTGTGATTTGGGGAGAGATGGGGTCACAGCTCCCCTGGTTTGTGCTATGGTCTTTACCATGGTAGGGACCCTGCTTTCTTATAACCACAGGCACTCCTCACTAGCCTGAAACTGAGACCTGGAACTGGATAATGCGCAAGGGAGTTGCTAAATGGTGCCCAGTAATATATCCAATATTAGTCCAGGGGCCACCTGTAATCTCTTTTCTGACCAGGTGTTTGATCCCTTTACCATCTCCGAGTAATGAGAGTTGCAGGTACTACTACTAATGCTTTCAACCACCAACTCCCCCACAAACACCTTTACCTCCAGGGCCAAAGCTGGTGTAGCCAATGCATTGTGGTCCCTGCCAACCCTGACTCAGGTTCCATAGACCTCTCATTTTAACCTCCTAAATTGTCCTGGGCCAGAAAATTGTCTACAGTGACCTTTTGTTAGTTATCCTTCTATAGAATTTGACTAACCAAATTATTTTAAAGTTGTTTCAAGGACAAAGCTGTAAAAGTTCAGCTTAAATGATCCCTTTTTTTCTGACATCTTGGCTTTGTCCCTTGGACTCAGAGACTTGTATATTCCCCTTGCATTTCCTTTCTGCCATGGAATGCCATTGAATGTCTGTCTGTGCTAAGCAAGTCTAAAAGCTATTAAAAATCAATTTATAGTCAGATCTATGGATAAGGGAAGGATCTATGACCAAATAGGAGAAAGAGAAAGGAAGAGAGAGAGAGAGAGAGAGAGAAAATAAAGCTCTAATTCCTCAAATATAAAGAATTATATAGAGAGAAGTTAATTGAATTTAAAAGAATACAAATCTTTCACCATTTGATAAATATTCACAGTATGTGAACAAGCAGTTTTAAGAAGAAGAAATCAAATCTATCTCTAATCAAATGAAAAAAATGCTCTAAATCACTATGGATTAGAGAAATGCAAATTAAAAGAACTCTAAGGTATCATCTCATACTTATCAGATTGGCTAATATGACAGAGAAGGAAAATGACGAATCCTGAAGGGCATGTGGAAAAGTAAGGACACTACTGCACTCCTCATGGAGTTGAGAACTAAATTATTTGGGAGAGCAATTTGAAGCTACGTCCAAAGGGCTACAAAACTGTACATATCCTTTGACCCAGTAATACCACTACTAGCTCTGTATCCCAAAGAGATCAAAGAAAATGGAACAAGGATCTTTATGTACAAAAAATATTTATAGCGGCTTTTTGTGGTGGCAAAGAATTGGAAATTGAGAGGATTTCCATCAATTGGGAAATGGCTGAACAAGTTGTGGTATATTGTAATGGAATAATATTATGCTATAAGAAATGATGAGCATGATGGTTTCAGAAAAACCTGGGAAATCTTTTATGAACTGAAGCAAAGTGAAGTGAATAGAACTAAGAGAACATTAAATATAGTGAAAATAATAGCATTTGATGATCAACTGTGAATGGCTTAGCTATTCTCAGCTACACAATGATCCAAGACTATACCAAAGGATTTATGAAAAATGCTATCTATCTTTGAAAAAAGAACTGATGGAGTCTGAAAGCAGATCAAAACATACTTTTGTTTTAAATTTTTTTTCTTTTTTTTGTTTATTTTCTTTTGCAACATGGCTAATATTTTGCATGACTATGAATGTAAAATCTTTAGCAAATTGCTTGTCTTCTCAAGGAGGGGAGAGAAGATGGATGGAGAGAGAGAGAGAATTTAAAACTTGATTTTTTAAATGAATGTTAAAATTGTTTTTTACATGTAATTGAGAAAAAATAAATTTTAAAAAAATTTTAGAAAGTTTTTCATTTTTTAAAAAAAATCCATATTTTAAGAAAATGAAACTACTACCAGCCCATGCCTTCTTTCTTGGTATGTTAATATTTTTTTTTCATTGTGACTATTCACTTTTTAAAACCTCCTCCACCTCCCCACCCTCTTGCAAACCTCATAATGAATGAGATTCTCTATAGGATCTCATGGAACCCTTACTGAGAAACCCCCACAAAACCACCCTGACCATCTTTTTTAATCTGATCCAACATTATATGCATACATCCCCTGCCACTTAACCCTCTAGCTCAGGAACAGTTACAGACATCGCTCCTCAAAAGGGCATGTCATTCAACTTCTTTATGGTTCAATTCATCATTGTGGTGATTTCCCAAACCAAAACACCTTTGACTGGACTACATTCTCCATTTTGTGTCAGCTTTCCCTATTAGAATATAAATTATATATGGGCAAGAATTGCCTCACTTTGAGGTGTGTATTACCATTCTTGGTAAAATGCTAGGCATATAACATTTTAAGTGCTTTTTCATTCATTCATTTACAAATATAATGAAGAGTAGAGTTAGAATTAAAACTTAGTTCCTCTGATTCTAAAGAAAAGACTCAACTAGCAAAGGTAAAATTTGAAACAAGGTCCACTGATTCTAAATCTAGTCCTTTTAACATCATATCATTGATTTTAGTACATAAAGGGACTTGAATAGTCATCTAGTGTAACTCACTTTATAGATTGGGAGAATGAGGTCCTGAGAAATAGCTAATGACATAGCATGGATCTCAGCTAGAGTTAAAGTTAACTCTGGTCCTTGTTATAGGTGGTTAACGGAAGCTCATAAAATGGAAAAATCCTCCTTCCTCAGAATAACTCAGAAGAAAAAAGAAGGTTTTCAGTAAGTTTCTTTACATAATTCCACAGCCATTCTACCACTGAAAGGGGATATTTCTCTACTCAGTCAAAGCCTTGGTAAGAAAATAAGGTCCTTTTTCTGCTAAGGGAATTGATGTTTTCTTTTGTTATATATATATATACATATATATATCAATCCATTCTAAACCAATCCCCCTCTTTTTACACATGGACAGCCTTCAGAGAATCTGTGCTTCCATTACCGACCAGGGCCAGATTTAATTTAATAACTTTCTGAGTTGAGAGAAATATCTAAGAATTCGGGGCTCCCACATTTCAGCTTCAGCACTTCAGAACCAGCTGATTGAATTATAAAAGCCAGAAGAAAGCTTGGAAGATAGGAGAAGTCTATTTGAAATGTAAATATCCTACTTTTGAAATGCCTTTCCTATTCAAGACAACAAACATCAAACACAGTTTTAGAGATGCATTATAATGGCAGCATTCTCTCATATATTTAACTGGAGGTGAGGAGTGGAGTGATGATTCTATCTAAGGCTAGAATAGGACGGGGTGATGAACTGCCTAGTCTGACTCCATAGCTCTTGGCTTTATGGGATTAATTGGTCAATCCTAGTTTCTAATTAGAATTAAAGCACCTTCTGAGGTTCAAATCTTGCATCAGTATATGTAACCATGGAAGAGCCATGGAGTTTTTCTAAGCCTCATTTTCCTCATTTGTAAAATGGAGATAATAGTATCTCTCTGGCTAGCCATCTCCTCCACAATCTCACCAAGTGCCTTGCCACCTTGAAGAAAATTCCATTCTGACCCTGTCCAATTCTATACACATAGGAAACTGTTTTTCCTGGAATGATAGCTCAGAAAAGCTCAACCATGGTTCCCTTCATTCCCTAACCATACCTTCAAGAGCACTGTCAACCACTTTGCCACCCCCTCACCCTTTTCTTCCCCCTTCCACTTTCTTCCTTCCAACTAGTTCTCAAACTGTAGATCATAATCAAATCACCTCCATCATTGTTCCTGGATGGGATGTGTCGATTCACTCCCCAGTGGCCTCACCCAAGAACCCAGTAACTTTCTGGACCAGAGTACCACTCCCTTTCCAGCACTCCTCAGAAACCAAGGGAAACATTTAAATATGAAAAACAAATGGGTATATGAGGGAGCCACTGAGTCAGGGGTGGGGTGGGGTGGGAGGGGAAGGAATAAGTTTTTGTAAACAGAGAGGGGAAAGATTTTCTCCAGTCCACATAGGGTTGGGGGCCTGAGGTCCAAAGATCACACAGTGAGTTTTCAATGACACAGTTCCTTGTAGGTCTGCAGAAGAAGTTTAGGCATGTTCTGCTGTGCGAAGCTCAAGGGCTAAGACCAGAGCAGGTACTTTCAATACTGCAGTATAAGGGCACCATAGTAACTGTCATTATTTTGTTGACCATGTTCATCTTGAAGCAGTCCTTTGATCTCTGGTGGAAATCTGACTCATCCTTCTTCACTACCTCAACTCATATGTACTTAGTAATATGATTTTCTTAACAACATGTGTTTATTCTTTGGAATACAAGAAACTTCTTTAGCAGCAGGGATTGTCTTTGTTTTTTATTTGAATTCCCAACAATGCTTGATACACTGTAAGAACTTAATAAATGTTTTTCATTCATAGGGCTATTATGAGTTTAAAAATAGATGATTGAAAAGTGCTTTGCAAACATTAAAGAATGTAGAAATAGCAGGTCTTATCATAATCCTGGAGGGATACTTCAACATATCACTCACTCTTTTGCTTCTTTAATTTTATTGCCCAGGTTTCTAGCAGCCAAGTTCTGGCTTTGCATCCTCACTCTGAGGAAGCTTTTACTCTTTGGAAGTTAGTAAATGGAGCTAGAGTTCACTGAGGAAATCTGACAGTATGAAGTGGGAGAGGATATCTATATAACTACACCTAATATATCAGTCAGATTTATGGATGTAAAATGCAAATTTGTACAATAGTTGAAATGGTTTTCAGTACCACAAACCTACCTTTGGGCCTTATCCCACCCCTCCATGGGACCATTCTATAAAGGAAAAAAGAAATCTAATTAACTCACATTAAGAAGTGACCCCACAGTTTTCACCTAAGAGAACTAGTGTTTTAAATGAGGATTCCTAGAAAGAGAATGTTTAACCTAGCATAATAAGTTCCTAATGATGGAAATTCAGGTGTCATGGGTATATGGTTGTGAATGGCAAGGGCTTGGGGTACAGGGAGCAAAATGGATTTTAGGTCAGGTTGACCTTCCTGATATCTGTTAAATCATAGACTAAATTGAGGGCTGGAAGTAACCATTACCTCAGAGAATGTCTAGCCCATGACCTTTATTTTACAGATGAAGGTACTTAGGTCTAGAAAGTTAAAGTCACTTGCCCACAGTCACATAGGTAGGAAATTGAGGAGCTGAGATTTGAGTTCAAGCCCTCTGATTCTGAATCCAACGCTCTTTTTAGTATATCACTCTGCCTATGGGTTAGGCCAACCTTGTTGATGGGGCAACCCAATAAAATTACACAGGACCCAGAGTGAATTCCCCTTCCAATTTTAAATCAGAGCTTTCCCAACAATGTACCTAGGATACTCCAACATGGAGCCAGCTATAGTGGCTTTATCCCTGTGTCCCTCTCTTATATTATACATGAATTACAAGGACTAGTAGAATAAAAGCTTACAGTTCTGTCTGACTTTACAGCCCCCTTATATATGCAGTTCTTTGTGTTTTGCTCGATAGTGTTACATTATGCTCTAATTGATGTTTAATGACATAAATGTCACCATTCGATGTTGGGCCTATTTATTACAAATGCTGCTGCTAATTATGCTAATATTATAAACAATATAAACAGAAATATTGATGCCGTCAGCTGTCACTTTTGATATTTGGATACATAAATGAAAGTTTCTCCAAGAGGTGGTGTTCCATTGATTCCAGAGGTGTGCCAACTCTTCAAATTAATTAGAATTGTTGATGAACCATGGAGTTGTTGGTTCTCAATTTTCCAGCTTGATTACAGATCAGATAGTGGCAATTAATGAATGGCCAATCTGGTCATGAGTTTCCTTTCATGTTAAACTGTCACAGTACATTGTATCTCCTCACATGACCTCAAGCCACATGCTTGCATGTCCCAATGTGAGGCATGCGAAAAACTGAAACATTGTAATGTGGTTTGCCATTCATGAAACAGTATCCTTCAGAGAGAAGTAGAAAACACCACACACACACACACACACACACACACACATACACACACACACACACCTATGTGTATGCATATTGTAGAGAGAGACAAAGGCAGAAAAACAGAGACAGAGAAAGAAATAGAGAGGCAGAGACAAAGCTGTCCTCCGAATGTGTCAAATGTGGATTCAAGTCCTGTCTCTAACACATATTGACTGTGTAACCCAAGGCAAGTCTCAACCTCTAAATGTTCCCAGGCAACTCTCTAAGACTATAAATTATAGGCAAGGTGCTTTGCTGCATTCAGAGAGGAAGTTCCTGTCCAGAAGCTTTCTGCAACTGGAGAATCACAATTCTGGTGAGAGACAGAGAGACAGACAGGCAGGCAGACAGACAGAGATACAGAGGCATAGGGTCAGAGAGAAAATAATAATAATAATTTACATATTGCTTTAAAATTCTTTCAGAGTGCTTTATAGTGACTCCACAGAGTCAAAAAGAAAAAGGGAGACAAAGAGAATAAGAGAGAGAAAGAGTGAGACAGAGAAAAATAATAATACTGATAATTAGCATTTATATATTATTTTAAAGATTTTTTTTTTTATTTTTTACTTTTTTGTTTGTTTGTTTTTACTAGGCAATCAGGATTAAGTGACTTGTCCAGGGTCACACATCTAGTAAGTGTTGTGTGTTGCATGTCTGAGGCTGGAATTGAACTCAGGTCCTCCTGACTCCAAGGCCAGAGGTCTATCCACTGCACCAACTAGTCCCCTATTTTAAAGTTTTTTCAAAGTGCTTTATAATACTATCTCATTTGATTCTCACAACCACCCTGGGATGTAAGAGCCTTCATTACCCATAATTTACAGGCTCTGAAACCGAAGAAGGCAGAGGTTAAGTTACTTGCATCCCTGGTATCAAATAACCAGTAAATATCAGAGACAGTATTTGAACCCAGGTCTTCCTGACTCCAGGGCCAGCACTATATCCATTGTGCCAATATAAATGTAGATATAGATATGAATATGAGTGTTGATACAGAGAGTTACTAAATTTCTATTATGAGTTTAATAGGATCTATTTTTTAGATTATGCCATCTAAAAATTTGGGGAGCTTGCTTGAGGACTTAACCACTGTTTATTACATTTAGGAGGAAAACATATCCTTATTTATTAAAATTAATTTAGAAATGCAGTTTGAGGACATAATCCTACTGTGATTCAAAGCTATTTATGTCATGATTTTTGAGAACTGGCAATAGAGAAAGTGCTTAATTTTTCTAGTTACAAATACATTCAACTGAAATTAGACTTACATATTAACAATGTTCTAATGGCTCGTACACCAGTTATTTAACGAATTCACTTCAATCCTACAAACATACAACAAGCATATCTTTTGTGTAAGATGAAAGATAGTATGGCATAGGGAATAGAGAGTAGGCCTTAATGTCAAGAAAATTTGGGTTTAAGTCTGATCTAGTTATACACCAGTTGTGCAATTATGGACAATTTACTTAATCTCTCAGCATTCCCAAACAATTTAAGTAACATAAGTTATAGATAATTTGCTAATCTGCATTGGTAAAAAGATTCCAAAATAGGAGTACTTAATCATGATGAAATTGCAGTATTTTGTTCCTTCCTCCCATCTCACCCCACCAAATATATTAATAAAAATGTCAACATACTATTCTCAGGGCTGCGTACACAAAGATAGAAAATAACACTATACCAGAATGGGAACTGAGTCATACAAAAGGGAATATGAAAAAAAGTAGATTGTGATGAGAGAAAGGAATGAACCTATATAAAGTGCTATAAGGACAGCTGATGGCACAGTGTACGGAGTGCTGGGTCTAGAGTCAGGAAAACCTCAAATGCAGCCTTAGACACTTATTAGTGTAAACCTGAGCATGTCACTTATCCTCTGTTTGCCTCAGTTTCCTCAACTATAAAATGGAGATAATAGTAGCACCTACTTCACAGTGCTGTGAAGATCAAATGAGATAATATTAGTGAAAGTAGTTAGAGCAGAATTCCAGCAGCTAAGTGGTGCAGTGGATAGAGTGCCAGACCTAGAGTTAGGAAAACTCACCTTCCTGAGTACAAATCTTGCTTCAAGACACTAACTAGCTGTGTTACTCCAGGCAAGTCACTTAATCATGCTTGCCTCAGTCTCCTCATTTGTAAAATAAACTGGAGAAGGAAATGGCAAAATACTATAATATCTTTGCCAAGAAAACTCCAAATGGGGGCAAGAAGAATCAGACATGAATGAAAAATTGCAACAGCTTAACACATAATAAGGAATACACAAAAGCTTATTCTCCTTCTTTCATACAAAATACTGAAGGAAGAGATATTTTTTCAGTGTTCCATCTTATCAGTTTGAATTTTAGTTTTTAAAATTTGTAAAATGAAGAAATTGGATAAGATGACCTCTTAAATTCCTTTCAAACTTTAAAGATTACATTTATTTAAAGGCTGCATTCTTACCCTTTATTATATTCCATTAACTTGCCCAATAAAGAATTGTCTTTGTTTTCAATAGCCCTAATCTCACAAAGCCCTAATCCAAGGTGTCATTATGTAATCCAATGTAGCATTATGATGTCTCATGATTGGGCATTACACTCTCTTTATAAAGATCAATTTGGAAACAATTTTAATTTCTACATTTTTTCTATTTTGTTGGTTACAATGGTGATTTCTTTTTCCTTTCCATCTCTATAAAATTATTTACAAGTCAATAAAGGAAGTCTCTTTAAATGTGCCATTGGTAAAATTCACCATTACCACACAAAAATTATAGTATTATATTTTGGCCTTGAAATCAGAACCTAGAATCTTCCATATCCTCTGTCTGCTGTGAACTGTCCAAATGACAGAAGCAGGGGATAGGGGGAGAGGGGAACAAAACAAAATAACTAATTCACCATGACAGGAGTAATGTCAGGGAATAATTCAATAAATATTTAATTGCATACTATGTACAAAGCATTAACTCAGGAAAAAAAAAGATAGGAAAACAAACAATTAATCAATGACTACATTCCTGGACTCAAGAAGTTTATATGCTACTGGGGAAACACAATAATGTAACATAGAATATGATGCTTGAAAATCAGACATCCAGAAAAAAAATACTCTAGGAATTTTTTTGTACTTTTATTTATTTTTGAATTTATTTAGTATTTTATTTTTCCCCAAGCTACATGTAAAAACAATTTTAACATTCATTTTGAAAACTTTGAGTTCTAAATTCTCTTCCATCCTCTGTCCCATCCCACTTCACTAAGAAGGCAAGCAATTCTATATAGGTTATATATGTGTAGTTATGCAAAATATTTCCATATTAGTCTCATGAAAGAAAACTTAGACAAAATAACTAAGTCATTCAAAGTCAATTATCTTACAAAATTGTTGTTACCCTGTACACAATACATTTCATTTTGCATCATCAGTTCATATAAGTCCAGGTTTTTCTGAGAGCATCCTGCTCATCATTTCTTATAGCACAATAGTATTCCATAACAATCACATACAAAATTTAGTAAGCCATTCCTCAATTGATGGGCATCCCATCAATTTCCAATTGTTCACCACCAGAAAAGAGCTGCTAGGTCAAAGACTATGCATGTTTTTATAGCCTTATAAGCATAGCTCCAAATGGCTCTACAGAATGGTTGAATCAGTTCACAACTCCACCAACAATGCATTAATGTGTCATTTTTCCCGTCCCCTCCAACATTTGTCATTTCCCCTTCCTGTCCTACTAGCCAATCTAAAAAGTATGAGATCGTTACCTCAGAGTTGTTTTAATTTGCATTTCTCCAATCAATAGAGAATTAGAGGAATTTTTTCATATGGCTACAGATATTTTTGACTGCTTCATTTGAAAACTGTTCATATCTTTTGATCATTTATCAATTGGAGAATGGTTATTATTTTTATAGTTTTGACTCAGTTCTCTAGGAGTTTGAATAATGAGGATTCTATCAGAAAAACTTACTTCAAAATTTTTTCACAGTCACTTTTGCTAATTGTATTTCCCTCCAACCTATACTCCCGTTTATTCTATTCTCTTTCCTTTCATCCTGTCCATCCTCAAAAATCTTTTGCTTCTGATTATCCCTCCCCAATCTGCCCTCCATTCTATCACCCTCCCTTCTTTTATCCCCTTCTCTTGCTACTTCCCTGTAGAGTAAGATAGATTTCTATACCCAATTGACTGTGTATGCTAATCCTTCTTTGAGCCAATTCTGATGAGAGTAAGGTTCACTCACTCTTCCTCATCTCCACACTCCTCTTCTTCTCAACTGTAAAAACTTTTTCTTTCTACTTTTATGTGAGATAATTTACCCCATTCTACCTCTCCCTTTCCTTTTCTCCCAGCACATTCCTCTCTCATGCCTTAATTTTATTTTTTAAGATATAATCCTTTCATATTTGACTCATATCTGTGCCCTTTGTCTATATATATACTCCTTCTAACCACTCTAATAATAAAAAAGTTGTTATGAGTTATGAGTATCATCTTCCTATGTAGGAATATAAACAGTTTAACCTTATTAAGCCTTTTATAATTTCCCTTTCTTATTTACCATTTTATGCTTCTCTTGAGTCTTGTATTTGAAAGTCAAACTGTATACTGAGTACTTGAAACTCCTATATTTCATTATTCATATTTTCTCCAGAAGGATTATTCTGTTTTGCTAGGTAGGTGATTCTTGCTTGTAATCTTAGCTCCTTTGCCCTCCAGAATGCCATATTCCTAGCCCTCTGATTCTTTAGAGTAGCTACTGCTAAATCTTGTGTTATCCTTACTATAACTCCCTGTACTTGAATTGTTTCTTACTGGTTGCTTGCAAGATTTTCTCCTTGACCTGGAAACTCTGGAATTTAGCTATAATATGCCTGGGAGTTTTCTTTTGGGGATCTCTTTCAAGTGGTGATTGATGTATTCTTTCTATTTCTGTTTTACCCACTGGTTCTAGAATATCAGGGCAAATTTCCTTCATAATTCCTTGAAAGATGATGAATAGGTTCTTTTTTTTTATCATGGCTTTCAAGTAGTCCAATAATTCTTAAATTATCTCTTGTGGATCTATTTTCAAGGTCAGTTTTTTCCCCCAATGAGATATTTCACATTGTCTTCTATTTTTTTTATTCTTTTGATTTTGTGTTATTGTTTCTTGATTTCTCATTATGTCATTAGCTTCCATTTGCTCAATTCTAATTTTTAAGAATTATTTTCTTCAGTGACCTTTTGTATCTCCTTTTCCTTTTAGCCAATTCTATTTTTTAAGGAGTTTTTTTTTTCCTTCAGTCAATTTTTGTGCCTCTTTTTGCATTTGGCCTGTTCTGCTTTTTAAGGCATTCTTCTTCTCATCAGCTTTTTGTACCTCTTTTATCATTTGGCTTAGTCTGTTTTTTTCTCATTTCTCTTTCCATTTTTTTTCTATACCTTTTTAACTTGATTTTTAAAGTCCCGTTGGAACCCTCCTCGGATATAGGAGCTTTGACTTTGTTATCTTTTTCTTAGTGTGTGTTTTGATCTTCTTTGTCACCAAAGGAACTTTGGTCAGAATTATTTTTTTCTGTTATTTGCTCATTTTCCTAGTCTGTTTCTTGACTTTTAACTCTGTTAAAGTAGGGCTCTGCTTCCAGAATGGAGGGAGCACTATCTCAAGCTTGAGGGGTTTTGTGCAGCTGTTTTCAGAGATACTTCTAGGGACCTGTAAGTTGTCAGTTCTTCCAAGGTGGTACGGTCTAAGGAGAGCTGTGCTTACTACTCTCCTGGCCTGCCCTCCATTCTGTGAGTGACCACAAGCACTCTTTCTTGCCCTGGAACTGTGATCAGAGTGTCCAATCTACTGATTCACTGTAGCCACAAGATCTGTTGTGCTAGTGTTTCTCCTTGCCCTGGGACTGCCCAAGACTGCAACCTAGATCTAAGTATGGGAAAAGCAACAGAGTCCTTCCTCAGTGCTAGCAAAGAGACCATTGTAATCTTCTGAACAGTTGCTCAACACCCTTACTGTCTGTGGGCTGAGAGCTCCAGAAGCAGCAGCTGCTACTGCTGATTCAGTGGCTGGTTTGAGGGGCCTGTATCTTTGCTGGTACAGCCTGTGCTTGACTGGGCTTCACTCTCACCCAGGTGCAATGGACCTTTCCTGCTGATCTTCTAAGTTGTCTTTGGTTGGGAAATTATTTCACCCTGACCTTTTGTGGGTTCTGCTTCTCCAGGAATTTTTTATGGCATTATCTAAAGGTGTTCAGAGGGGTTTGGAGGAGAATTCAGGAGAGTTGCTGCTTTTGCCATATTTACTCTAAGATAATTTAAAGGAGAATACTTTCACTTGGAATGATAAAAGAAGGCTTCTGTGACCTTCTTTTTGGAAATTAAGGCATTTGCTTACCTCCAGTCCTTCAATATATCTGCTCTTTACCATTTTCATAGAAAACATTAATAGAAGTTAAGAGGATGAGCCAAAATAGTGGAGAAGAGGCAGCAACTCAGTTGCCTCTGAACTCTCACAACATTCCCCTTCAAATGACTTTAAAATAATGATTCAAATTGAACTCTGTAGTGGCAGAACCAACAAGAAATCAGAGTGACACATTTTCTAGCCCAAGACAATTTAGGAGGTCAGCAGGAGAAGACTATGACACCATGGTTGAAGCTGGCCAGGAGTGCACAAGGTAGCAACACCAGCAGCAGGCCTTGGAGGCATTTGCAACAGTAATAGCAGCAGCAGCTTCTGAAGTTCTCAGGTCAGAAAGATTGAGAGAAGGCTGGAAGACTGTTCAGAAAGAGATTACAGCAGACCCTTTCCTAGCACTAGGTGCAGACCTTGTTAGATAATTTACACCCAGTTTTGGGTTGTAGTAACAGGATGAAAAGAAGCACTAGCACTTGCAGTTACAGAAGACCAGAGAACCTAATCACAGTTCCAGGGTCAAGAGGAACGCTAGCACTTGTGGTTGCAGGGGAGCAAGTTACTTTCCTGGTTAAACATCAGAATGCAGTCCAGGAGAGCAATGACCAAAGCTTTCCTTGTATCATACTACATTGGAATCACCGAAAACTTACAGACTCCCAGAACTAGTTTTGAAACTGCAAAACAGAAAATCCTGAAATTTAAAAAAATGTTCTCCCAATCCTGAAAGTAGAACTCAACTTTAGCATAAAATTAAAAGTCAAGAAATCATTGAGAAAAATGAGCAAATAGCAACAACAAAAAAGAAACTCGACTATAAAAATGCTGCTATTGTGAAAGGAAAGATCAAGGGAAAAAAAACTCAAAGACAACAATGTCAAAACAGCTACAAGCAAAGTCTCAAGGAAAAAATATGATTGTACACAGGGCCAAAAATAATTCCTGGAAGAGTTTAAAAAGGTTAAAAAAAATCAAATAAGAGCATTCTTTTAGCCAAGATGAACTAAATCTTTGTTGCTCTCCCATATTCACCTCCAAACAATCAAACCACCATAAAATAGCACCCCAGAACAAATCTTAGAACAGCAGAGCCAGTTGAAAAACTGGGTGGAGTGGTCTTTTAACCCAGGAGACATGTAGGATTGTCAAAAAAAAAATGGTCCATCTCACTCAGGTAAAAGAGGAGCACATTCCTGGAAGGAAATGTCCCAGCAAGCCAGCAGCAAGCACAACATGCTTCAGCATAGCTCTGGCCAATTAGGCATCCTCCACAGGCTGGAGGACCACCACATGTTTCAGTGTAGCCCAGGGCAAACTGGAATCCTCCAGGGGCCAAATCCACACATGCTTCAGTGTAGCCCCAAGGAAACAGAAAAAACCCACCTGGCCTCAGCACTCACCAGATAGCACCACTAGGACCCACCACTAGCACCAGGTAAGCTGCCAGACCTCCATAACCTCCAGTTGCACCAGCCACTCTACATCCCACCCCCTCTACCCAGCACCAGATACGAGGGCTCCCATGTGGGCCTCAGGAAAACATTATAGCAGTACTAGGTAAACAGCCAAAGTCTGCAGCCACTGGCACAAGAAGCCTGAGAAAGAACCCCATTCCACTCTGGGAACAGAGATCAAATTTAAAAGAAAGGGGAAAGGAAAAAAAAAAAGAAAAAGAAAAAAAAAAGAAATCTGACCATACAAAGTTATTATGGTGACAGGGAAAGTCAAGGTGCCTACCATTTTCAAAAGAGGGGAGGGGAGGGAGAGAAGGAGAAAAATTGAAACTCAAAATTTTGTAAAAATAAATGCTAAAAATTTTCTTGATATGTATTTGTGGAAAAAATAAAATACTATTTAAGGGAAAAAATAAAATAAGAGAGATAGAGGAAAAAATTGGGGAAAGAAATAATAGTGATATAAGAAATAAGAGAGTCAAAACCTTGGTAAAAAAAAAGAACCACCAAAAAAAAAAACCAAACCAAAAACGGAAGAAAAAATGATTTTAAAACCAGAATTGTCCTAATGGTTAAAATAAAAAAAAGCACAAATTTTCACTGATGTAAAGAACACCTTTAAAAATGGAATTGGCCAGATGGAAAATAAAAAGATATACAAAAACTCACTGAAGAAAATCATTCCTTACAAATTAGAATTGAAGAAGTGGTAGCTAATGACTCCATGAGACATCAAGAATCAATAAAAAAAAAGTCAAAAGAATGAAAAAAAATACAAGAAGATGTGAAATATTTCATTGGAAAATAGCTGACCTGGAAAATAGAACAAGGAGAAATAATTTTAAAATTACTGGACCACCTGAAAGCCATGATATAAAAAAAAAACCCTACATATTATATTTCAAGATATTACCAAGGAAAACTGCCCTGATACCATAAAACCAGAAGGTAAACTAGAAATCACCTCTGGAAAGGGATCCCAAAATGCAAACTCCCGGGAATGTTATAACCAAAATTCAGAGCTACAATTTCAAGGAGAAAATGTTGCAAGCAGACAAAAAGAAATAATTCAAATATCATGGAGCCACAGTGAAGAACACACAAGATTTAGCAGCTTCCACATTAAAGAATTGGAGGGCTTGGAATATGATAACCTGGAAGGCAAAATGGATCAGGATAACAACCAAAAATAACTGAGATAGGAAAACTGAGTATAATCCTTTAAGTAAAAATAAAAAGATATTTTTTAGCTCATTTTTGTGGTGGCAAAGAATTGGAAATTGAGGCTTGCCCATCAACTAGGAAATGGCTGAACAAGCTGTGGTTAATGATTGTGATGGAATTCTATTGTGCTCTAAAAAATAACTGGCAGGATGGTTTCAGAAAAACCTGGGAAATCTTATATGAACTGTTGCAAAATGAAGGGAACAGAACCAGAAGACCATTATACACAGTAACAAAAATATTTATAATGATCAGCTGTGAGTTAGTTATTCTGATCAATACAATGATCTAAAATAATTCCAAAGGACTTATGATAAAGAAAATGCTATCCACTTCCAGAGAGATAAATTATGGAGTCTGAGTGCAGATTGAAACATACGTTTTTTCACTTTATTTTTCTTGCTTTTTTTTAACAACATGATTAATATGTAAATATGTTTTGCATGATTTTTCATATATAATTGATAAACAATTTTCTTGCCTTCTCATCAGGTAGTAGAGTAGCACAAGGGAGGGAGAGAATTTGAAACTAACATGCCTTTTAAAAATGAATGTTAAAAATAATGTTAAATTTAATTTAAAAAAATAAGTTCAGAAATTACATCTGCAAGGTCTTTCAGTGCCCTGGAATGTAACTTGCTTAGGTCGGGTGACTTGGATACATTGGGTCAGCTGAGTGCTCTTCGACTATGTCCTAACCTGCTTTTATCTATTTCAATTCCCTTGATTATCATTCTTGTCCTATCTTTCCCTGGCTAAATATCATTCTCCTGAGGAGAGAAAAAAGGAGTAAAATATATTGAATTTTTCTGCCATTTTCATTTTTAAAAAATAGTCCATATAAGAAAAGGTCAGTACCTTATACTAACATAGATTTTACTTTTAAGTTGTACTGTCCTGTCATCATTTCATATAAACCACAACTGTGTTTTTCCTTCCCTCATACTCCTACAGTGACAAAATGACCTAAAATTTGTCATTTGAAGTAACCACAGACGTATTAAGATTACCTAAGAGGCTATATCTGAGTATCACATTGCTTTTTTGAATGCCCTATTTTATTCAAAGGTATAGGATAACAAGTCCCAGGAGCACACTCTTAAAACTTGAGTGCCTACTTAACATATCCATAATGCATGGATAACTAGAAATTTCTGACTTTGTTCTCTTTATTACAAACATCAACCAAAGGAACCCCACCAATGATGTCATTTAATGGTTGTCTTGGAGGAATATATAGGGAAAAATCTCACTACCACCTCCTTTTTTTCTTCCTCAAGGAGGAAACCTACATTTTTCTCACAATATATAGACATCCAAATTAACTTGACAAAATATTTTTTTCTTTCTCTACACCTTACTTTATTCTATTTGTGAACCAAAAAATATAATCCTGTCCATGATTAATAAATACAAGTGTGATGAGTGAGACACCTGTATCAAGGAAAAGGAAAGCAATAAAGTTTTAAAGTAGAATTATATATAATAACCAATACTATTAACCTCTAAAGCCCTTGAAATTGCCCAGAACTACCTTTTAGAAGATCCATACTCAATTTCATTTCTCTCCTTATCTTCATTTTTTACTTTCCATTAAAAACCTGCATGACTTTTAAGATATTTTAATTACAACTGTTGTCATTATTTCCATAATTATTACATATTACTATTTCCACATCTTTCAATGCAATGCATACAATGACTACATAACTATCCATCTTCACTGTTATTTTGAGAAAAATGCTTCAAAAACCTTAAAGCTGTATACAAATGTGATTTGTCATTGCCATATCATGATTGAAATATGTTTTTTCACTAGCCCAAGAACTTAGCCAACATTAATAACATTTTATATGAGGAAGCATAATTTTGAATTTGCAACCAATTGACTCATATACAGAGTGTCCTATAAGTTTTAGTGTAGTTTTAAGCTCCAGGGTATCAAAATATTTTAGTACAGTTTTAAGCTATTAGAGATTAAAACTACACTAAAGATTTTGGGACACCCTGTGTGTCTGTGTATTTACACACACAGACATACATATATGTGTGTATGTGTATATATAAGCACAAGGTGCTTAAAAGTTGGGCTATCTGTTAGAAATTTCTCATTTCTGCATTTCTACAAATAATTATACACATTTTTTACAAAGAATTATAATCATTATCATTTGAGTAAGCATTGTTGGTATCGCAACTTTATATTTCAAAGCTTTAAAAATCATTTTTTTTTATTTTTATAGGTCATGAAAGGAATGGAATGATACAGCGAAAAGAACTGCACTTGGCAGGAGAGGATCTTGGTTTGAATGTCAGCTCTGCTACTCACTGCTTCTGTAACACTGGGAAAGAGACTGAGTTTTATGTTCTTGTTTTCTCACATGTGAAATAAGTAGGTTGATTGTCAAAGATGTCCAAGGATGAAAATGGTGTTAACAGGGATGAAAGACTTGATGCAACTTGACACACTGTTGGTCTAGCTATAAATTTGTCCAACTCATATAAAAAAATGTAGAATCATGCAAGAAAAGTCAATAAAACAGACACTTTAAACTAGAACTACAACAGTGAGGTATACAAGATTAAGTTAATTTATCCAAGGTCATGTGATTAATAAAACAGACCTTGGTCATAAACCTAGGCTTTATAATTATAAATCTCTTTTTCTTTCCACTAAATCAGCTGTCTTCCTCTAAGTAATGCAAGCTCACAATGTGGCCATAAGCATGAAAGACCTGGAAAATTGACATTAAAAATGAAAAAGCATAGTACTACGATTCTCAGACTATTTTTCACTAAAAAAAGTATTCTTCACTGAAAAATTGTACCTAGTCTTTGATTCAGCAATACCATCATTAGGCCTATAACCTAAAGAATTAAAAAAGAGGAAAATGATTCATATTTATAGTTCTTTTTATTGTGGCAAAGAACTGAAAATTAAGTGAGTACCAATCAATAATGGAATGGATGAACAAATTATGGTATATGAACATAATGGAATATTATTGAGCCATAAGGAATCATGAAAACCATGATTTCAGAGGAACCTGGGAAGACTTAGATGAACTGATATGGAGTCAAATGAGCTTAAATGGGTGAACATGTTATATAATAAATAACATTGTAAAAATGAACAATTTTGAGAACTTTGATCAATAATGTCCATGTTTCCAGAGGACCATTGATGAAGAATGCTACCTACTTCCTGACAAAGAGGTACCTCCTACAGACTGAGACATGTATTTATAGTCATGGCTAATGTGGGAATTTGTTTTGCTGAAACTCTGTTTCTGTTGAAGTGATTTTTTTCCCTTTTGCTCTTACTGGGAGAGGAGGAGAATCAACAATAACTTAATACGGATTTATTGTTTCCCATGTGCCAGACACTGTGCTAATACCTAAGAATGCAAATACAGGGAGAAAGGAAGACAGTTTCTGCCCTCAAAAAGCTTACATTCTTTAAGATGGAAGACCACTCCTAAAAGAAACTTGAAAAGTAGGGAGGTGGGGAAAGTGCCCAGTTTGGGGCACGACAGAGAATTTCCATGGTATCAGGAGTGGAGACTGGGTAAAAATGCAAAAATGGCCAGCCAGGATATTTTCCTTCAAATGAAGACTCTGGGAGGAACCATCTTATCAGAGGAAGAGGAGACAAGGGCAAAGAGTATATACAGAGTGAGAAATTCAGGGGTGGAGTGAAACTGGTATGGTGGGTTCTACTTTGCAACTTAAGAATATCCCATTTTATTATCACTGTCATTGCTATTTTCAGTTTCTCAAAGTTGACATTGCCTTTTATGGTCCTTTATTAATATTTAGAAACACATATTGAAATTTGAAATGAATCCAAAGCTGCTATTAGTACTAAAAAAGTTAAAAAAAAAAGGTTCAAAATGTGTGGAATGTGAAAACCATGTAGTACATATTATATGAGTGTGTGTGTGTGTGTGTATGTGTGTGTGTGTGTGTGTGTTTTATGGGGGATTTCTAGTCTAACAGTTTTATGTCTAACCATTATTATTCTTTGGTTTGATATCTCATTTAGAATATGTCTTTTCTTGGTCTTCTAAAAGAATTAATCATCGAAACAATGAAAGAAAAGTACTAACATAAATTTCTTTTTTTATTAATTTATTTTTTGTTTATCAATAATCACTTCCGTATGCTTTTGAGTTTAAAATTTTTCTCCCCCTTCCTCCCCACCACCCTCCCAAAGACGCCTCACATTCTGATATAGGCTATACATTTACATTCCTATTAAACATATTTTCACATTAGTGATGTTGTAAGTAAAAATTAAAACCAATAGGAGGAACCATCAGAAAGGAGAAACAAAACTCAACAGAAGACAAAAAAAAAATAGCAATTCAACTTCTATAGTTCTTTCTTAGGATGTGAATAGCATTTTCCATCACAAGGCCTCTGGAGATGTCTTAGATCCTTGTATTGTTGGGAAGGGTTAAGCTTATCAATATTAGTCATCGCACAACATGGCTGTTATTGTGTACAACATTCTCTTGGTTCTGCTCACTTCACTCAGCATCAGACCTTACAAGTCTTTCCAGGTTTTTCTGACGTCAGCCTGTTTATCATTTCTTATAGTACAATAGTATTCCATTACATTCATATACCACAACTTGCTCAGCCATTCCCCAACTGATGGGCATCCTCTCAATTTCCAATTCTTTGCCACCACAAAAAGAGCTGCTATAACATAATTTCTTTTAAAGAGGTAGTGTGGTAGATAATAGCCATCTCTAAGGGGGAGGGGAGAAGGAAGAAAAAAAAAGGAAAAAAAAAAGAAAGTTACCTGATAATTTTATTATGTGTTTAAAAGGAACAATAAGTTGTACATAATAGATTTGCAGTTAAATGTATAATCATCTTTTTCCCCCTATTCTACTATATTATGGAAATGTTTCTTTTATTTATTAAGTTCATAATAAAATAAATAACATTTAAAAATAAAATAAAGACGTAGTGTGATATAGTGGATCAAATCTTGAACTTGAACTGGAAAAGACTTACATTCAGATTCTTCCTTAGACACTCACCAGACATGTGATGCTCCATAAGTTATTTAATATTTTTGAACCTCATCTGTAAAGTTGGAGCAATATTATTGCCTACTTCATACATTTGTTATGAGTATCAAATGAAATAATGTACGTAAAGTAGTTTTAAGAGCTGGAAATACTATATAAATATGAAATATATTATCTGGTCTAGAATTATCTATTATTATTATGATGATGATGATGATGATGATGATGATGATGATGATGATGTCATCATCACATCCAGACCCACAACTGAATTTCTCACAGTGCCTGACCCCATAGTAAGTGCTCAAGAAATGTTTGTCAACTGAATGAGTAGCACAGAGAATTCCCAGTGAGGAAACCTCCTCTACCAATGCATATCAGTAACTGCTCTGCAATTCCAATCTTGAAAGTTGTCTGGGACCCTAACAGTTTCAGTAATTTGCTCAGTGTACACAGCCTGTATGCTATAGAGGCTAGACTTTAACTAATCTAATTTTTTCTGAATCCAAAACTAGTTCTGTACCCTCTAGTCCATGCTGCGTTATTATTATTCTCAAATACTGTGTTGTTTACTATGTCTGTATATTTATCAGTTCATCACTGGGACAGGCCAGAAACTAGTTATTATATGCATGTGTGTCTGCATGTGAGTGTGTGAGTACATAATATATGTATGCTTCGGTTAGAAATATCGGCCAACAACATTTGGCAAGGTTTCTCCTTTGGGCAATTCAAATGAATTGTGGAAAGGCCCATTCATATTTCTTGATTTTAGTTATTACTATAACTATTCTAGTTGATATAAAATCCTTAGATGAAGAGCAGTTCAGTCAGGCTCAAAATTGTTAATCCCAGTGACCCCTCTAAAACTCTTTTCTTTCAGTCCCCAGTGGAAATCACATACAACCAATGAATACATTAAATAGAAGGAACCATAAAATGTTTTCATTTTCTTCTGAGAGGACATTACATAAGGGCTCCACTTGCTTAATTAAATTGCCTTCTCCTTTAACAAAGCTCTACGATATGGTTTCTCCCCAAAGTCCCCAAACCAATATTAAAGGGCATGAATTTTTCATTTCTTAAAATTTCGCTCAGCTGCTTAGAAGATTATATGACCTAAATTAACTAGGTTAGGGTCATTTAGAAAACGGCATGTAGGTAAGATTCTCATCAGTCAGCTGGGTTGGAACTGTATTCTGATTTGGGAAATTGATGACTCTGCATTTCTGTTAAGGTATCCAGATGCTTTCCCTGAGTCTTAGCAAAATCATGAAAAATAGGCTTCATGGTTTAAGGATCCTACATCATTTATTCAAGTCTAATGGTAATGTGTATTTAATGCTAGCCACTTCCAAAATTTTTGGAAGTAGATGGCAGAAGAAAGAGTAAATATTTTTTTTAAATGTAACTTTAAACTTTTGCACAGCGGCCAAATTAGCATTATTGCTAAAACATAAAGTGTCTCCATTTCTTCCTTTCTGCTAGTCAGTGAAACTGATCAGATTAGTGTCACATCATCTAAAGGGAAATGTAAGAGATGTGTAGCATGGGAAAGCATTGGCCTTTCTGCCATGCTCAAGGATAAGCCAGAAAAGTTGATATTTGAGGTATTTCTGGTGGCTGAACTACCAGTGCTCTTAACAAATGATAGTGAAAATGAAAATGACAAGGTAGGAATTCATGATTTAAACTCTGGCACATTCAACTCCCTTTCAAACTCTATAACAACAACAACAGCATTTACATAGCTCTTACATGTGCCAGGCACTGTGCTAAGTACTTTACAGTTATTATCTTATTGGATCCTCATAACCCTGTGAGTTAGGTGTTATTATTATCCCCATTTAACAGATAAGAAAACTGAGGAAAAAGAGAGGCCATATTGGTCAATAAATTATTCAGAGTCAAATAGCTACTGACTCCAGTCTGATTCCAGGCTGAGTGCTCTATCCATGGCATGACCTACCTGTCCAAATAAGTTGTTGAGTTTCCCAGTAGCATCCGTCTTCCAGAAATTGCTACTTTTTCTCATCCATATCTCCCGGCCGTGTGATACAAATTACTTGATTCCACTTGTTGGAATCAGATTGATGTCTATTAGAACTAAAAATAATGTTGAGAACCCAATCAATCCACTTGTCTCATTTTATGGTTTAATAAACTGAGGCCTGAGAGGGAAAATGATACCCTAAGTCATACAACTAGTTACTGTCAAAACTTTGACAAGAAATTAAGTCTGGAACCAGGAACTTTTTATTTCTGGAACCTTCTATTTAGTCTGTTTTCCTTGTCTTACTCCTTCATTTCATGAAGATTTGTTGTTCCTAATTATTTTTTATAATTTATAATAATTCATAACACAGTACATAAGTTGTAATTTATTAGAAACATATTTATAATAATGTTAAATATGTTTAACTTTATATACACATATAATATGTTATGTGCATATATTTGTAATATGTTATGTACATATATTTATAATATGTCATATACATATATTTACATGCCTTATTTAGAGTCAGAAGTGACCTGATTTAGGTGTTGGTAAGCTTTTAAGGATGAAGAGATGTTGTCAGTAGTATTCTTTAAAAATTAATTTTAGAAAAGCAATGTTAAAATCATAAGATCAATGATCTGGAGCTAAAAAGGACACCAGAGATTATTTAGTCCAATACTCTCATTTTGCTAACAAGAAAAATCTTGCCCTAGTTCATATAGATAGTAGTTTTCAGAGTAAGGATTTGAAACCAAGACTGTTTACTTCAGTATGATCATTTCTTTGTACCAATGTATGTATATTTATAGTATTTTTGCAATAGATACTTCTTTTTTATTAAAACATTGTTCCCTCTAAAGTTACACTACATTATATTACCTTAATTGTGAGGATAAAATAATTTATTCTTTGTAAAGCACCTTGCAAACTTTAAAATTCTTTTTAAATGGTAACTATTATTATGATTTTCAATTGTACGGGTGTAAATAAACGCTGCAAAGATCTGTGAGGGGGTGGCTAAGGAGCATTTAGAAAAAGGAAGTGAGGATCACAAAGAGTTATCGTGGCTTCATCAAGGATGTGTCTTTTCAGACCAAATTTATTTACATGTTTTTAATAAAGCTCAAACTGGTAGATCTGAGGAATGCTATTCAAATGTAGTTTACTGACATTTTAACAAAGTGTTTCCTATTATTGAAAAAAACACGGATAAAGGAATAACAGTAGTGCGTTAGATGGATTGGGAACTGGTGGAACGGCCTGATTCAGAATGTTCTCACAGTTTAATGTCATCATAGAAGGGGTTACAAAGTGTAGTGAGCATTCCAGGAATATGAGCTGGACTTCATTTTCATTAAGAGTCAAAAGATCTACATGGCATGCTCATCAGATTTGCAAATGAGACACAAATAATAGGGATAGCTAATTTACTGGATAGTATAGGCAACGTACAAAAAGATCTTTTGGGATGATTATAATACAATTACATTTAATGCAGATATATTTCAAGTCTTAACAGTTGGGTTAAAAAAAATCAATTTGACAATTACAAAATGGAGGAGATAGGCTTCTATTGCAGTTAGTATGAAAACAATCTGAATACAATTGAATGGTGTGGTTATGGGGATTGGGAGGATGGGAGGCTAATTTGATGTTTAAATCTATTAAAAAAGATACGGATTCCAAAATTAAGGAGGTGATAGTCCTTCTATATTCTACTCTGGATTCAGACCACATCTGGAATATTGTATTCAGAGATTCACAGCTTAGGAAAAAATATTTTTTAAGCTCGAGAGCACCCAGAGTAAGTATTATGAGTCCATAATTTGTAAAGTGGGAGGTGTAGGTTTTTAGGTTTTTATAAGGTGTAAGAGGTGGAGGTTTTAGCATGTAGAAGATACTTTGCAGTGGGGACATGATAGCCTTCAAGTATTTGAATAGTTGTCACAAACTTTCTTCAAAGGAAAAAAAAAGGAAACAAAAAATAAAAGTTGTCAAACTGAACTACCAATAGCGTCAACATTATATACCCACACTCCTCCCACCTCTGCACCAAGAGAAGGGAAGTTGTTTCATCATCTGTTCTCTCAGACTAAGAGACCCAATTTTAATTTTCAAGTAGTCATTTTCTTCCTTAAGATTCTAGATCTCTGTTCTAGTTGGTTGATTTCCTTTTCATAACCTTGTTTTTCTAGGATTATTCTTATTTCTTTTTTTTTAAATTTTTCCTCAATCTCTCTCAATTCACTTTTAAAATCTTTTTCAAGTCCTTCTATGAATTCTTGTTGGGGCAGGTGATCGTTTAGCATTACTCTTTGGGGAAGGAGAAGCTTTTTTGTTTCAGTATCCTCTTCTAACAATGAACCCCAGTCTTCTCTATTCCCATAGTAACTTGCTATAGTTGGGTTCTTTCTCCTTTGCCTGCTCATTTTTTTTTGGTAGCAGCTTATTATTGTAATAACCTCTAGTCTTGGGGTATGGGGGGTGGTGCCTCTGGCCTCAAATTCTCCTTCAGTTCTCCCCTCTGGCCTGGAACCAAAACCAAGACCTCCAGTCTCCTGTAAGCACCCACAGCTAGTGGTATCCTCTCCTCATTGCTTCTGCACTCACTGGGAGTGTGCTGGTTTTTTCTCACCCAGGCTATGCTGGGCGAGCTCACTACAAGGTAAGCTGTAATCTTAACAATGAGAAGTAATGGTAACAATGAGACAAGTTGGATTCATAGTAGGGCTTTGTGACCAGAACATAGGTACTTGTCTCAGCTTGTCTTGTCTCAGCTTGTCAGGTGCTTGTCCAAACTCAGAGAATACTTGGTGTTGGTTAAAGTAATACGATAACTATGTGATTTTGCCACAGGGTGAGAGGGTGAGCCTTAGCTCTGGAAAACAGAGTGTCTCTTAATATCTTGACAAAAGATTAATAAGATTTACCAAACTCTCACAGGTAATAAGTGTCAGAGACAGGAATTGAACCCAATCCCTCTGATTCTGAATTATACGTTTCAGTCTTAGCTTAACTACTTACTACCTAAGTGGATTTGATTAAGATCACTTCTCACTTACAGAGTCTCACTTTCCTCATCTGTGGTAAAAAAAACAAACAAAAAAAAAAAACAACAAAAAACAAAAAACAAAACCAAAAAAACTAAAATGATCTCCAAGATCCCATTGTACTCCAAATCCAACGTAATATTCGTAAACTAAGTGTTTTATTTGTACTGAATGTTATCATTTGTTTAGTGAAACATAGACGTGAATATATTTGTTATATAACAATATGATTTTTATGTATTAGTTTTTCTCAGTTTTTCCTTAAAAACTGAAAAATAAATATCAGAGATTTCTAGCAATTATGCTAAATTCTTGTGGCCTCACAGATTAGGTATTTGTTCTGATCATGAAGCTGTCTCTTTAACAACACAAGAGGTTTTCTAGATAAGATTAACTCCTTGATAAGGAGTGAATTCCTTATTTTATTCTTGGGTACTTGTTGCCTCCCTGATATCAAACTGATGATGATTGATGATTCATGAACTGTCCATTCACCTGAGCAAGACCTGAAAGAAAGGGTTGGACACTGGAAGGAAAGGATAAAAAGAGAAAAAACTGTAGTTTTTCTAACCCAGAGGGAGGCATACATAACCATTTGCAAAATATCTTTAATTCAACCCAACCACTAATTGTGTCTACTATATAATAGCCTTTATTTCAAAGACTGGGGATACAAAAACAAAAACAGAAATATTTTCTTGAAGGAATGTACATTTTAACATGGGAAAAACTGTGTAAATTGATAAGTAAATTAAAAATCATACAAATTATATAAAAATATATAAATATATTAAAAATATAAAAATTTTTGGAAGGATATTATCAGTCAGTCAATAAACATTTATTAAGCATCTACAATTGCCAAACACAGTCCTAAATACTAGGGGTATAATAAATAAGAAAAATATAGAACCTATCCTCAAGGATCTTACAGTTGATTTGGGAAGACAATACACAAAAAGGGGCTAATAGCAGGGGGGTGGGGAAAGAGTACATAGCCAGAAGGCATTATATCAATGGAGTCCAAACCAAGCTGAGGAGCTGATAGAAAATAAAGTTAACTGGAATATTCCAAGCCCTCAAAAAAGGGAGATTTTGAGAGGAGGTTGTTACTGCTTTCCAAACTTCCCATCAGAGGGGAGAAGCAACTTAGACTGCTAAGAAGGTATTAAGTGTCAAAGCTGAATCAATCTCCATGGTAACGTAACATAAAGGGAAGTATACAACAGAAGAACTTATGCTTGCCAAAAGTAAAGCTTCATCAATATAATGGAAGAGATCCAACACAAAGTCCATGTAGAAGGATTCTCTATGGATAAAGTCTATAGATTATACAATGCTGATTTCATCAAGGCCCAGAACACTGCACTGAAAAAGAGCTCCCTGAAAAAGAACTTTTTAACTACTCAAAGAATTCATCCAGACCATCCATACAGGAAAGACCACATGAGCAAAGTATTTTTTACTGCTGAGATTATGACATGCATTTGGAGGTAAAATTGTTAGAACTTGATCACTATACACACATACATATGTATATATACACAGACATACGTGTGTGTGAGCGCGTGCTCCCGTATGGAACAGACAATAGAGGTGGAGGAGTTGAGCCTAGAATTGAAAAGGAGAGCAGAGACTGGATTGCTTTCAGAAAGTTGCAGCTACTCATATTTTTCTTTCTTCCTTCCTTCCTTCCTTTCTTTCTTTTTTGGTCTTTATTTTGCCAATAGTGTTCCAGGTAAATTTTATAAAACTAAAAGTTGTTGATTTGCACTAAAGAATTTTCACAGTGGGAATACTTGACATGAATAAAACCACAAGTATAGAACAAAATTTTTTAAAAAATGCATATGATGTGGCTTTTCAGTAAAATGTAAGCTCCTTGAAGGCAGGTCTTTTTTTTTTTTTTTTTGCTTTTGTATCCCCAGCCTCTCATCCATATATCATGAAGACTTTCCTCCAGAAGAGTTTCTGGAATAATACCCATGGAAACAATAAATAGTATCATAAACTATGAAACTGATTATATCTCAAAAGTAAGGAACTGAAAGGTGTGACAAAGCAGATGACTTTGTTTAATAGCCTTTTAATTACAAATATCAAACAAGGCCTGAAACAGGGTCACCAAAGGTGTTTGCTGCTTGACTTAAGGATATCAAATGGAGAGTCTTAAGTGGAAGAGAGATTCACCATAGATGGTTAAGAGTCTCAGGTTATCCTTCTCATTGGTAGATGATATTCTGAATTTATCAAGATAATTGCATAATCATTCAAAAGAGTTAGGCTTAGATATCCATATAGGAGGTTAAGGAGGAAAGATGCCTATTTTCCAAAATTTGATGTATAATTAAGGGATAATCTATAGAACTGGTCCTTTAGGGCATGATGTTGAACATATACAATAAATAGACAATGAATATCCTCAAATACTGAAATTCTTACATGAATCTATAAGCTCATTAATTTGCACTTTCCTCATGGATGTAAATTGCAACCTAACTAGACATGCCTATCCATCAGGTGAAACTTTTGTGCGTGTCTGCCCATAAGTTCTTCTTTTGTGATTCTTTTTTTTTAAACTTAATTTATTATTTTTTTGTTACATTTTAAGTTCCAAACTGTCTCCCTGCTTCCCTTCCCACTCCACACTAGGAAAGGCCACCATTTGACAGATCTCTCACTCTCTCTCTCTCACACACACACACACACATACACACACATATATATAAATATATATTTATATACATAGGTATACACACAAAAATATACACACATATAGTATATTATACATATATGTATAGTATACTTAGTATGATGTTTTATGCATAAATATAAATACATATAAAATATATTAATATATGTGTATGTATACATATATACAATGTGTATATGTGTGTATGTATGTATGTATATGTGTGTGTGTGTGTGTGTGTGTGTGTGTGTGTGTGTGTGTGTATGAAACACCATACTCTTCATACTTCTATTTATCACTTCTTTCTCTGGGGTTGGTTTATCATCTTCCTTGATAGGTCTTATGTAGTTGACTTGAGTATTTGTAATACTCAGAATAACTTGGTCATTCACAGTTGTTCTTTGAACAATATTGCTGTTAATGTATACAATATTCTCATTTCACTTTTCATCATTTCTTGCAAGTCTTTCCATGTTTTTCTAAAATCAAGATTGAGAAGGAATATGAGACCACACCATATATATGAAGGATTAGGTTAATAAGGAGAAAGAAGGGACAGCTAAGTCAGAGTAGAGATGAAAATATAGGATTGCTCATTTCTATATGATTTATATATGAGAATAATAACTGAGAGTCGACTCTCTGCTTTGGTTTGTATCTTTACTTCGCTTTCTGATTAATTAATCCATACTTTATACCTGCTGTCACCTGCACGTATGAAGGGTACTACAAATATGCTCAGTTATTCCAAGCTAGCTTTGTTATGGTTCCCACTTTTGGTCTCATTCCCAGCTGAGGTTATGCTATACTCCTATTTTCCTTTTCTATTTTTCAAATCTGGTGTCCGACTTGGTGCAGTGAAAGTGTAGGAATCTTAAAATGAAATTTTAGAGTATTTAGATCTGAAAAGGACCATTAAAGATCATTTAGTCTAACCTCCTCATTTTTACAGATGAGGAGAATGAGCCATAATTAAGTATCTTGCCCAGAATCACAAAGGTAGCCATGTATAATTCAGAAAACCCAATGTGAATCCTGGCCCTATAGCTTACAATTTAAATGATCCTAAACGGTCACTTATCTTCTCAATTTAGAATCAAAAGGACACTGGCTTGATTTTTAGCCTTTGCTACTTACTGCATATGTGACATCTGGCCCTCAGTTTCCTCCTCTTTAAAATGTATGGATTAGACCAGACATGATCCCTGGAGCCCTCTCCAGTACTATACATGCTATGGTCAATAGGAAGGAAATGGGACTACCTGTAGTAACTACCTCAAGGGATTGTTGAAAGTGTAAGCCTTACAGTTTAAAGAAATGTGAATTGTTGTTTTTGCTATTGATGTTGTTATATATGACTTCATTCAGAAATTTTGACCAACCTAAATTATGTTAGCAATAATGATTCTATTGCTTAGCTTAAGAGAAACACAGAACTTTATGACTTATGCCTACCAATACAAGAATATGTCTATTAAAGTAGTTTTGAGTGTCTTGTTCTATATACTCTTAGGTTAAGAATTTAACTGAAATTATAGCAAGTCTCATGGCCTCTATGCATTGGCCTGTGGCCTGTCCACTGGATTTTTTATTAATTATGTTTGTTCTAGTCTTTAACCCCTATAAACACCACCGCCCCCAAAAAAAACAACTGGATTGAGGGTTCATGTTGGTGACCTCTCTTCTTCATTTTCTAAACTCTACTAGTCTACTAGGGTAGGCAGGGAAGAGGGGCATCCAAGTATTTGGGGTGTATTGTGCATTTGAAATCTCTTTAATCAAAACAATAAACCCTTGATGAAATAAGAAAAAAAATGGCAACAATAATGCTAATGGCCTACATTGATACAATAACAACAAAATATGTCATTTAAAAGACATGCATTTCTTGAACAGAACCAAGAGAACATTGTACACAGCAACAGCAGCATTGTTCAATGATTAACTATGAAAGACTTCGCTCTTCTCAGCAATACATTAAGACTTGATGGAAAATGCTAACCACATCCAGGAAAACAGCTATGGAGTTTGAATGCAGATTGAAGCATACTATTGTGTGTGTGTGTGTATGTGTGTGTGTGTGTGTGTGTGTGTGTGTGGTAAATCATTTTTAAATGCTTTACATACAGTATGTCATTTGATCAACAAAATACTTTCTTTCAAAAAGAGTAGTTGTAGAAAGTCCATTGGTCAGTTTCACTCCTTATAACATTTAACTAAATCCTTTATCATCTGTGATCTGGCATCATATTATAAGGAAAACATATTCAAATGTGCTGTTGTCTGTACCCAACTATTTTTATTAATTGACATTTTCTATAATAATTGTTATTACTATTATCAGTATTGTTGTTATCATCATAAGCACCATGGTTCAGTGGATAGAGCAATACATTTAGCATTTGGAAGACCTTGTCCAAATTAATCTTCTGACATTTACCAGCTGTAACCCAGTGCAAATCATCTAATCTGCATTTGTCGTAGATAATTCAGTAGGTTTTATTTTATTAAGTGATAGTGGTTAATTAATCAATAAGCATTCATTAAGTTCCTACCATGTACCAGGCACTAGGTACTAATGATATCAGTGCAGAATCTGAAATAATCTTTATACTCAAGAAACTTTCAATCTATCAGAGAAGATAATATATACATATAAAAATATGCAGAGTAAATACAAGATAAACACAAGCTTGTTGTCTATAAGGCACTTAAGGAAGCTAGTGAGGGAAGGAACTAATTATTTGGATATCTAAATTGATGGAGAGAATTCCCCTGTTAGGTGGTCTCTTCACTGCTCAAATTTTACATTCTTTGCATACTATTGTTTCTATTGCTGTTGGTAACAATAGTCACAGTAGTTTTAATAAATGAAATCCAAAGTCTACTTGCATAATAAGTACAATTCCTGAGAACTATGTGCATGAGAAGAAACTAAGGAGAATTCAGTAATATACAGAAAAAAAATGCAAAGAAAAAAATGCATTAATTTGGAAATAGTAACACTTTGTTTATAGTGTGTAGGTATGAATATTTTCTTGGATTTCAGTATATTGCCTAGGCATACATATGGCATAGTAGGAAAGCCTAATAGAATAAGAAAATATTTTGAAGTTATTGTCCAGGTATTTGTAGTTTCATCTTTTAAACACTCTCTCTGACCTCAGATATGAGATGGAATACTTCATGATGCTTTCAGGAATGTAAATGTACTTATCTATATCTTGAAGAAATAACATTGCAAAACAAGTGAAGATGTCTGTGGTTTCATCAGAAAGTGCTGCATTAGATTGCCCTGTAGTAAACAAATACTTCCTGTTGTGTTCTTTCTCATGCGTAAGTATTATGGATGTTAGACATTGAATTGGGTCATGATGGACACCCTCTGCCAATGCGAGTTTTCTTCCCTGCTGCACTCATCTATTTTAAATGAATCCAGCTGTGAATCTTTCACCATTTCATTTGGGAGAAAATTCTACCATCTAATAGACTACAGTGTTTGAAAGTACTCTTTAAGTCCAAAAGGTATTTTAAATTTTCCTAACTTCTGCACAGGCTTTCTAGAAAATATATTCTGCCTTTTGATAAACTTCTGGTCTTTTAAAAATGTATAGTTCTAATAAAAAAAAGTGAAATAGCACTGTGTAATCATAATAACCAAACTTGACTCTGAAGAAGAGATGAGCAAATCATCTCTCTGCCCTGTTTAAAAAAGTGGGGAATTATGGTTGTGGAACATTGCATATACTGTCAGGCTTAATCCTATTTTGGTTGGTTCTGTGGAATTACTTTTTTCTTTTTTTTAATTCTTTGTCTAAAAGGATATAATTATAAATTAGCATGATATATGAACAAAATATGTCATTTAAAAAACATGCATTTCTTGAACAGAACCAAGAGAACATTGTACACAGCAACAGCAACATTGTTCAATGATTAACTATGAGAGACTTCGCTCTTCTCAGCAATGCAATAAGACTTGATGGAAAATGCTAACCACATCCAGGAAAACAACTATGGAGTTTGAATGCAGATTGAAGCATACTATTTTGTGTGTGTGTGTGTGTGTGTGTGTGTGTGTGTGTGTGGTAAAAAATGAGATTCAGAGCTTCCACTAGCCCCCTTCTTCCAAAGTTCTGACTTTACATTCAGTTTTTCTTCAGAAGTACATTGTGGATAATGAGATTGCATTGACTGTCTTTATCCTGGTCAGACCCCACCAAACTTGCAAGTCATTTAATCTAAGGCAGGGGAGCCCATTATGTTCTACACATGCTTGGGTGGAGACAGATTCTTTTGGGTAGACAGCCCAAGGTTGGGAATGGTCTGGTATAGATATTTTCTTTGTCCAGGGGTGAGGGAGTGACATCAGCCCCTGCTATATAAACTGTGCACCCTAAACCCAAAGGGAGCTAAGTTCAAAACCGTAGCTCCCATGCAAAAAGTAGTACTAGTACATTCAAAATTATGACATCTTAAGCCTGAGTCATGCTGAGTGTCAAGGATACTTGTATGCTTATTAAAGTTCTAGAAAATTGATCAATTAGAACCTTATCTATGATAAACCTGACAAATGAGAATAATTTCTCCAACTCACCTGCCTTTAATTATTAATTCCTTTAGTTTAGGGTATGTTGCCCCTCAAAACCAGAGCTACTTAGCTTATATTATTATATTTACCTTTATTCATAAGGCAGAGGACAAGGAAAATATATTTAGAATATAACCGTAAGAAAAGTAGTAATGGAGCATTTCCCCCATAAACCTGGTGCTAACCCTCCACAAATAAATATACTTTCAGTGAAAGGAGTAGACACAGGTACCTGTGGAAATAAGTAAATATAGAGAACCCTTGTGGCCAATAATACATGTGAGCAACAATGCAGCCAGGATACCATGCATGGAGAGATAGACAGGTAGGCAATACATGTGACCAAGGCACATGGGTGAAAGGGAAAATCACCTGTGATGGAGAGGTGCAAAGCAGTCAATATTTTCTGGTGATGTTATTTCACTGTTCCTTCTGGGTTTGTTCCTTACTAGTCTCACTTTGTATTCAGCATCTGTTGAGCGTGTACTTTCTACTGGATGTGAAGGTGGCTCTTCTAGAGGTATGCACTATTGGGCATTCAAGACTGCTGGTCTCACATAGTTGCTGTTCAAAGGTTGGAAAGGTGTGTGATTACTACAAGTGAGGTTATTGAGTAATTGGGTATGAGACCATCAAGTTTCTCTCTGCTTCAAACTTTAGCCATAATCCTCATTTGGGGTTTTATCTTTTCCTCATAGGAAGCTGAGTGGATTTTATCATTATTTTTTTTCTTTAAAGCCTGGAGTTTTCTTCTGCAGGTCTTTTAAAAAGGCAAACATCTCAACTCATCTAGACATCAGATTAGGCAAAACAAATTAAATCAAAACACCCTTTGGTGAATTTTCCTTGTAAAACATGTGTCTATTTCTCTGAGCCGTGGTACAGAGAGGTATTTCCTCTGTAAAAGCAAGTTTTTCACTGTAAGCCAAGTATTTTGAAACAGTCACAACTGCTTCATCTAGTGGCCTCACCTCTACTTGTACATATACTTTCTGTTCACCATGGTTGAGTCTCTGGAATACACTTCCCTCTGACTTAGGGTCGGAAAGTACACAAAACTCATACCTTTATTCCATGTGATAAATTGCTATCTTCTTAAACTTAGAACAGGGGATTGCTACAGGAAAAATATCTCCTCTCTGAGTTCATGTGGCAGGTACCACAACATGGAAATTATAGAGGTAAAAACCTGTTATATGCTCAAGCATAGGCTCAGGCCTCACAGAAAAGAATGGACCTGATCAATCCTTAGGATTCTAAGAAGGCCTCTTATAGGCAAAAATTACATCAGAGTGACAGAGAAATAATTCTTTTACATATTGCAATCTTGTACATTCCACTTAGGTCATAAAAACTGAAGAAAAGACAATCCCATGCTTTCTCCAGTGTCATAAAAGTTAAACAGTTGAACAGTCATAATTTCATACATAAAAAACCTAATTAAATAGATTTTATAGTAAATTAAGTCAGGTTACAGATTAAACTTCGTTTTGAGGGTTCAAAAGTAGATTGATTGAAGGGAAAGATTTATATGCGGAAAGGAGTCAGGAACAACTGACACTCTTTCTCTGGCTTGTTATCTAAGGAGTATTTAAGGCCTTAAGTAAATTTTCACATCCCATGAGACAGATTTTGGTCAAGTGAGGTTAATATTAATGGAAGACAGGCTTTCAGTTAACTCAAATTTGTAAAAGGAATGGCTCTGAACCCCAAATAATAAAGATTAATGAAAGGAAAACAATAATAAAAAATTCCCATTATATGTTCTTAACCTTTTTTTGTGAGTGCCATGGACACCTTAGCCCAGGCCTGCACAACCTGTGGCCTGCTGGCCACTTATGGCTTGCTGCAAGCCAAAGGATTTTGGGCAGCTTGTGAAAAACGTAGAAGAAAGCATCCTTTGTATGTAGAGGAAATCCTTTGGTGTGCTGCAAGTCACCTTTGGGCAGCTTATGGCCTGTGGGCCACAGGTTGTGCAGGCTTGCCTTAGTCTGGCAAAATCCATGAACCTTTGTTGAGAAAAATGCTTTTAGTAGATATAAAACAAAATGCCTAAAATTATAAAGGAACCCAAAAGTTAGTAAAAATAAAGATATAATTGTTTCCCCATCCAAGTTTGTGGATTCCTTGAAATCTTCTAATCTCTCTGGAGTATGTGGACTCAGGTTAAGAACCCCTAATTTGGAGGCATAAAAATTACCAAAGGATCTTGGAGTCTGGAAGCTCCTACTTACACAATTCTAAAACTCTTTTGCTTTCCTATGAAAGTAATTAGGAAAGAAGAAAGGAACAAGAATAATCAATCAATTAATCATTATTTATTAAACATTCACTCTTGGGGATACAAAAATAAAACAAAGGCTAATCCCTTAGGGGGAAAGGACATTGTCTCCCTCTTCCATAGCTATATTTCTGCATTTATTATCCATATATGGTAGACAACAATCTGACCTACACTCCTGCAAGTTGTTGCTTCATAATAAACTAAGAATGTTTGTGTTTCCTAAAACTGAACTAGCTCAACAAACTCATGCAGAGTCTTCTAGGTACTTTCAAAGGTGAACACTTCTTATGAAGTAGAACAGCCCCCACCAACCTCTCTGCCCTTCATTTCATCCTAGAATTCATATTTCTGATTGATTTTTAAAATATCCTGATTTATTTGGCAGCCTTGAATATTTTTCTGATGTGACAGTTAATGGCCTGGCTTTTCCATAAACTATTAGGTGATATCTTGCTTTTCGGTGATCCACAGCCTGACTTTTAAAAGTATTTGCAACATAACTTTAAAAAACTACCCTCCCATTTGTATTCTACACAGTGTTTTCAGGGCCTCTGACAAAATTGTTTCCTTTGGAGTAATTCTGTTTTATTGGTATATTAAAAAATGTTGTGCTGCAGACTAATGTGCAGAATTTAGACTGCCACTTTAAATCAATAGTGATCTACAGGACCATGTGAGGTCAAGCACTGTTCAGTCTGCCTCTTTGCAACAAATCATAATGCCACATTAAGTACTTAGAGGGTGTTATTAACCAAAGAAGCCCATAGGGGAAAAGGAAAAGATTTGTTGAAGACAGCAAAAGGAGGGCTATGCAGGCAGCTAGTCAAATACATGACATCGGGGCATGGAGCTAATACAGCAGACACTGAAAACTGCAAAGACAGATAACACAGGTGGTACCTGGGTGCAAAGGTAATATGTTTGTGTCTTTTAGACTACTTTCATATTTTGAGAGAAAAGAAGGAAAAAAAATACATCCCTTTCTTTCCACAGGGAATTTTGTAAAACAGCAAGAGCAAAATCTCTTCAGTATATTTATCCTAGGAAACAACCAGAAAGGTACCTGTTATTTAAAAAAGAAAAAAAAAAAAAAAGCAGTTCTCTTGACGTGATGCAGTAAGAAACTGAGAGGATATTGATGAACTATCTGTAAACCTTCAGCTGAATCATTGAGGGATTCCCTGGAAGCTAGGTAGATCAGCTCTGGATTGTTGCTGTATCTTCCTTTAAGGAAGAAAATCTCATTAAAAAAAAAATTGGCTTTCGGGGATGGAAAGCTATTCATATCCACAAGTTTCCTTGAAATTCAATTCAACAAATATTTGAGTGTCTATTAGGAAATAGAGCAGACTAGAACATAAGTTCATTGAGGTCAGAGACTAAATGGTTTTGCTTTTTCTTTGTATCCCTCAAGTGTGTCACGTGCTTAGCAAAAAGCAAGTGGCTTTATAAATGCTTGCTGATTAATTTGTGTACTAACAATAAAACTCTAAGCAACTCACTTCATCTTTCCGAGTCTTAGTTTTCTCATCTCTCAAATGGATATCTCACATAGGAACTATCTCACTTAGTTCTAAGAAAGTGTTTTGTAAAACAAAAAGCAGTACAGAAATGTGAGCTTGAAATTATTAGTTTTAAAAACTCTGGAGAATAAAAAGAGAGCCAATTCAATCCAGTACATATTTACTGTGCCCACAGTGTACACTAATGGAAGGAAGCTCCCTAGGCTGGGGACTGACCTCTTTTCCCCCTGTTTTGTCTTTTTATGCCCAGTACCTGGTACAAGTACCTTATATATAGCAAGTGTTTAATAAATGTGGTTGGGGGGCGGAGCCAAGATGGCAGAGTAAAAGCAGTGACTTGCTTGAGCTCTGTCTCAAACCCCATCAAATACCTATAAAAAATGGCTTTAAACAAATTCTAAAGCAGCAGAACCCACAAAAAGACAGAGCGAAACAAATTTCCAGCCCAAGGCAGCTTGGATGGTTGATTGGAAAGGTATATTGCACCGGGCAGGGAGAGGAACGCAGTTCCGTGTGGGCATGCAGGCTGCAGCAAACCTGGAAGCAGGCCTCAGAGGACGGAATCGCGGGCAGACTTCTCAACCTATGAACGCCAAAGACAACTTGGAAGGTCAGTGGGAAAAGTCTGTGTCAATGGGGAGAGAGAGAAGCCAGTGGTCTCAGCTCCAGTCCCTGAGCTAGGCGGGGGCAGCAGCTGCCTCCTGAGCTTCCGGCCCACAGACTGAGGGGGAATTGAGTGGTTGATCAGAGGGGGATGGCAGGGATCTCTCTGCTGCTGCAGGATTCTCTTGCTTTGCCCGTGCTTGGATCTGGGTCACAGTTGTGGGTGGCGGTCCTAGGGCAAGGAGGAGTGCTGGCATGGTGGAGCTTGTAGTGGCTGTGGAGAGGAAACCCTCCTCACAGTTCCAAGACAGAAAAGAGTGCTCATAGATCAGAGCACAGGCCAGGAAAGGAGTAAACACCTCACTCTTGATCATATCACCTTGGAAGAACAGAAAATTTACAGGTCCCTAGAAGTATCTCTGAATACAGCTGCACAAAATCCCTGAAGCTTGGGACAGTACATTCTCCACACTGGAAACAGACTCCTACCTTAACAAAGGGTTTATAACTCAAGTAATTGACTGGGATCATGAGCAAGCAGCGCAAAAAGAGTCAGACTATATTATCTTACTCTGATGACAAAGAAGATCAAAACATACAACCAGAAGAAGACAACGAAGCCAAAGCTCCTACATCCAAAGCCTCCAAGAAAAATATGAATTGGTCCCAGGCCGTGGAAGAGCTCAAAAAGGATTTTGAGAAGTAAGTAAGAGAAATACAGGAAAAACTGAGAGTGATGCTAAATGAGACCCCAAAAAATACTGAAGAAAATAACACCTTAAAAAATAGCCTAACCAAAATGGCAAAAGAGGTCCAAAAAGCCAATAAGGAGGAGAATGCCCTTAAAAGCAAAATTAGTCAAATGGAAAAGGAAGTCCAAAAGCTTACTGAAGAAAATACTTCCTTAAAAATTAGAATGGAGAAATTGGAAGAGAGGGACAATTTGAGAAATCAAGGCACTGTAACACTAATCAAAAGGAATGAAAAAATAGAAGAGAATGTGAAATATCTCATTGGAAAAACAACTGACCTGGAAAATAGATCCAGGAGAGAGAACTTAAAAATTATTGAACTATCTGAAAGCCATGATCAAAAAAAGAGCCTAGACATCATCTTTCAAGAAATTATCAAGGAAAACTGCCCTGATATTTTAGAACCAGAGGGCAAAATAGAAATTGAAAGAATCCACTGATCACCTCCTGAAAGAGATCCCCAAAGGAAAACTCTTAGGAATGTTGTAGCCAAATTCCAGAATTCCCAGGTCAAGGAGAAGATATTGCTAGCAGCCAGAAGGAAACAATTCAAGTATTGTGGAAACACATTCAGGATAACGCAAGATTTAGCAGCTTCTACATTAAGGGTCCAGAGGGCATAGAATATGATGTTTCAGAGGGCAAATGAATTAGGACTACAACCTAGAATCACCTACCCAGCAAAACTGAGTATAATCCTTCAGGGTAAAAAAATGGCGATTCAATGAAATAGAGGACTTTCAAGCATTCCTGTGGAAAAGACCAGAGCTGAATAGAAAATTTAACCTTCAAATACAAGACTCAAGTGAAACATGGAAGAGGTAAATTGGAAAGAGAAAGCATAAGAGACTTATTAAGATTGAACTGTTTACATTCCTGTAGGGAAAGATGGTATTTGTAACTCATGAGTCCTTTGTCAGTATTAGGGTGTTGGGAGGGAAAAAATTATATGTTTGTATAGATAGATAGATAGATAGATAGAGGACACAGGGTGAGTTGAAGATGAAGGGGTGAAAACTGGAAAATAAAATTAAGGGGTGGGAGAAGATTATACTGGGAGAAGGAGAAAGGGAGAAGTAGAATAAGGTAAAATATCTCACATGAAACAGACAAGAAAAGGCTTTTACAGTGGAGGAGAAATGGAGGAAGGTGAGAGGGGATGAGTGAATCTTATTCTCATAGGATTTGACTTAAGGAGGGAATAACATACACAATGGGGTATGGAAATTTATCTTACTCTTCAGGAAAATAAGGGGGAAGGGTACAAGAGAGCAGGGGGTTGATAGAGGGGAGGGCACTTTGGGGGAGGGCACATTGAGGGAGGGGATAATCAAAAGCAAACACTTCTGAGGAGGGACAGGGTCAAAAGAGAGACTAGAATAAATGGGGGGTAAGATAGGATGAAGGGAAATATACTTAGTTTTTCACAACAGGACTGCTATGGAAGTGTTTTGCATGACTACATATCTATAACCAGTATCAAGATGCTTGCCTTTTCAAGGTGGGTGGGTGGGGAGGGAGGAAAGGAGAAAATTTGTAACCCAAAGTTTTAAAAACACATGTTAAAAATTTTTAAAAAAATTAAAAAAAATAAGAGATCTAGATGGAAAGGTATGTGTGGATGGTGATCCGCACCCACCGTAAAGATTACCGATTTGTGGAAATAAAATATATGATATAATGAAGAAATCTGGGAGAGCTGCATACAAAAGTCGACACAATTCAGTTGCCTTGTACAGAGCTGCATACAAAAGTTGACGTAATTCAGGTGCCTCGTACAAGGAACCTCTTTCCATTATGTTTGTTTATGTTTAAGTACCACACTAGGAACATTTTGTGCTAGAAAATGCAATTGGCAAAATATATGGCACTGATTCACATAGTGTCATGTAAAAGAGGAAGAGATGGGAATTGGCCTATCAGTTGGCCAGGTTTCCACTGGATGGGTCAATTGAAGATTGGTGGAAAATTTATTTGTCAAGCTAACTTTAGGGAAGTATTCTATGTTATAGAACATATGCTATTAGTTGGCTATAATGTATTGGTCTGCCCACTTTGAAGTTTCATGTGGTTGCTTCTTCATATGCTGTTACTTTAAGTCACCTCCAGATCACCTGCAAGACTGCTTTATCTGTTCTCTGCAGAAATCCAGGCTTTCCCTATGGTCAATTCTATGGTTAAAAAATATTTTCCTGATATTCTTATCTTTGAATAAGATGGTAAGATAACAAGATCATTGAATAGAGAGGCATCATGGTATAGTGAATAGAGAGCCAGCCTTGGACTCCAGAAAAGCATACATCCTAGAAGTGTGACCCTGAATAAGTCACTTACCCTCTCAGAGACCCAGGCCACTCTCAGTTGGAGAGAAGATGTCAATCTGCATTAGCAGAGAACGTTTCCTTGCCTTGAATGGAATTTGTTCAGCAGTCCCACAAGTTTTCCAAGTCTTCTTTGCCTTTTAGGAGAGTACAAAAGAGGTGATGACTTATAGTTCATGTTTTAAATATTTGTTAATATATGCTTATTGGTCTTTTGTTTTTATAACATTTCTCTAGTGGTGAAGGAAATAAATAGCTGTTTATTCCTGAAAAAAAAATAAATGTGGTTGGATTACAACCAGACTAGTTGGAAAGATTAAATTCTCTCCTTGGTCTTGAGGTAGTTGCAATCTGATATGATGATTTAAAAAATACAAATAACTACAAAATAATATGATAAGTACTTAAGAGAGAGGCAAGCAGAATATTATGTCAGGTCGCCAAAAGAGCAAAGGTCATTCATTATAGTTTTCCTCAAGGATCTTATAGTGTTAAAGTAGAGATTAGATCTGGATTCAAAATGGAAACCTACCACGTACTACGGGAATACAAGAGGGGTATTTATTTCAACTACCAGGATGATGGAAGGCTTCATGAAGGAGGTGACACTTGATCTTGTCTAGGAAGCCTGGCAACAGTGTTAGGTAGAGATGACAGGGAAGGATATTTCATATAGAAGGAATACATTGAGCCAAAAAAAAAAAGATAGGGAACTATGAGATTTGTTTGGCAGAGTAAAAGAAATCATTTTCAGTCTGTATGTATCTGGGGAATAGGAAGAGAAAGGGGACGTTCCCTGAAAGGAGACTTGTGGGAAATTAAGCTGAATAGGTGTTTTGGAATCACAGCATAAAAGAATCTGAATTCAACACTAATTAATATTTATTTTAATCAGACAATAGCGAGGGTCTTTGAGCAGGAAAAATGCTATGGCTTAAATTCTATGATGGTTTGAGGTGAGAGTTTGAAGGCAGAGAGATCAGGTAGGAGGCTATTGTAAGAGTTCAGTTGAAAGATAATTAAGACCTGAGAGTCATGACAATGCGAACCCCAGAATCTAAGAAATATCACTACAGAACTTGGGAGATTAGTTGAAGCTAGAGGTAAAGATTTGGAAACCATTTACATAGATCATAACTGAGGTTGCTACTTACAGAGAATATTACAGCAACAGACACCACCAACCACACTACTACTACCAGTATTATTATTGAACATCTATTCTATGCCAGCTATAGTGCTAAATACTAGGCACTGGGAAAACAAATACAAAAATGAGAACAGTCCCTGTTTTCAAGGAATTTACGTTCCACTGGTAGAATACATGCCATTCCCATATAAGTACATACAAGACACATACAAAATAAATGAAATGTCATTAAAGAAAGCACTACCAACATAGCATAGAAATACATAACTATCACAACTATTAAGTTTTAATCTAAAATTAAGATATTTTGACATACTTGAGTTTGATACTGTATTAATTTCATTGGCAGATGCAGGCTTATGGCCTATTGATAATTTATAATCAGAGCCTGATACACTGAGAGATTAAATATCTTGACCATGATGATATCTATAGTAAGTACAGAATATAATAATTGGTAAGGAAAAGAAGAAGAATTTATATAGTGCTTTAGGGTATGCAATGTGCTTTGTGAATAATTCATTTATCTTCACAACAACCTGAGAAAGTAATTCCTTTTATGATGCCTAGGGTTACCCATCTAAAAAGTGCCTGAGGCCAGATTCGAACTCAGAGTTTATTGAATCTGCCTCCAGGACTTTCTCCACCTTGCCACCTAAATTCTAAGCAAATTCTTGTAAGGAAAGGAGTCCCTGAATCAAAGGCCAGACCTTATTGTCTAGTCCAAAAAAGGATACATAAAGAAAGGAGAAGCTTTGAACTAAGGAAGTTCTAGAATGGCTTCTTTCTGTAATGGTTCTACATAACTGAGATCTAACACTTTAAATCCCAGCCCTTTCTCTGTAGTAAAAAGAGAAAAAATTCTGTTTGTGACATCGAGTTTTGATAAATGAAGGTTTTTAACTAACTGTAAGTTATTGGACTCTAAAAACAAAACAGGTTACAAAATGAGATTGAGAGATCATCAAAAAATTAGCTAAAAAGCACTTGAAAAATAAGTAGTCAGCAAATACAAATTTGTCTTTTTTTTTAATTTCTTTTCAATATTGTTTCAAATAATATTGTCTCTTGACAATATTATGCTTATATTTTATCTTAGCAATAGAATCTGGGCTTGATAGGATCTAATCTATTTTATAGAAATCTTAAATTTTGGTAAATAAAATAGCAATATAATAAATCATCCATGGGTAAGTTTAGTCAAACTTTAAATTGTAAAATATAAAGAAGTTTTAGCCACTGTATTTCTACCTCAATCAATGCATTTTTGTTCTATTGATTTTTTTTTAAATCTGGTATTTTTCATTGTTAAAAGTTTAATAAAAACATATATTAGGGTCACTTTCACCCATAAACATCTTAAGCAATATTTTAGGTACTATTTTGTGGCAGAGGAGACTTTTTGACTAGTTTAAAAAAAACTTTCATCAAAATTAGTTGGTTTTTGAGATACGTTTTTCATTTTTTTTAACAGTCAAGGTAGATATATTGTTATGCATGATGATGATGATGATGATAATGATGATGATGATGATGATGATGGCATATATCTAGGGTTTTAAGGTTTGAAAAGCATTTTACAAATATTATCTCATTTTATCCTCATAGTCACTCTGGAAAGTAGTTGCTACTTTCATCCATTTTTATTTTTTTTTAATTTAGTATTTTATTTTTCACCAGGTACATTTAAAAACAATTTTTAACATTTACTTTTAAAACTTTGAGTTCCAAATTCTCTCCCGTCCTCCCTCTTCAACCCCCCTCATTGAGAAAGCAAGCAATTCAATACAAGTTATACATGTGTAGTCATGTAAAAGATACCTATAATAGTCATGTTGTGAAAGAAAACACACACACACACACACACACAAACTGAAGAAAAAAATACTTTTTTTTTAAAGTGTGCCTCAATCTGTATTCAGACACCATAAGTTCTTCCTCTGGGGTTGGACAGTATTTTTCATTCTAAGTCCTTCAGAGTTGTCTTGGATCATTGTATTGCTTAGAATAGCTAAGTCATTCACAGCTGATCATTTTACAATATTGCTGTTACTTTGTACACAATACATTTCATCAGCCCTTGTAAGTTTTTCCAGGTTTTTCTGCTCATCATTTGTTATAATACAATAGTATTCCATCATAATCACATAACACAACTTGTTTAGCCATTCCACAATTGATGAGTATCTCCCCAATTTCTAAGTCTTTGCCTCAAGAAAAGAGCTGCTATAAATATTTTTGTACATATAGGTCCTTTCCTTTTTTTTTTTTTTTTACCTCTTTTGGGATACAGATCTAGTAGTGGTATTGCTAAGTCAAAGGGTATGGTGTTATACCCTTTGGACATAGTTCCAAATTGCTCTACAGAATGGTTGAATCAGTTCACAACTGCACCAACAGTGCATTGATGTCTCATTTTCCCCACAACATTTGTCTTTTACCATTTCTGTCCTATTAGTCAATCTAATAGGCATGAGGTTGTACCTCAGAATTATTTTAATTTTTTACTCTCCTATTTTCCTATAGGGTAAGACAGATTTCTATACCCAATTGAACATGTATGTTACTCCCTCTTTGAGCCAGTTCTAATGAGAGTAAGATTCACTCTCCCTCACCTTTTACCTTTTCCCCTCCACTGTAAAACTATTTTTCTTGCCTCTTTTATGTGAGATAATTGACCACCATTCTACGTCTCTCTTCCTTTTCCCTAGTACACTCCTCTCTCATGCATTAATTTTATTTTTTTAGATATCATTCCTTCATATTCAACTCACACATGTGCCCCCTGTCTATATATACTCCTAACTGCCCTAATAATAAGAAAGTTCTTATGTTATAAGTAGAATCTTCCCATGTAGAAATGTAAACATTTTAACCTTATTAAGTCCCTTATAATTTCCCTTTCTTGTTTATGTTTTTATGCTTTTCTTGAGTCTTGTATTTGAAAGTCAAATTTTCTATTCAGCTCTGGTCTTTTCATCAAGAATGCTTGAAAGTACTCTATCTCATTGAATATCAATTTTTTTTCCCCTTGAAGGATTATACTCAGTTTTGCAAGTTAAGTGATTGTTGGTTGTAATCCTAGCTCCTTTGCCCTTCAGAATATCATATTTCAAGCCCCCTGATCCTTTAATGTAGAAGCTGCTAAATCTTGTGTTATCCTGACTGTTGTTCCATGATATTTGAATCGTATTTTGTTTTCTTTTTTGGCTGCATGCAGTATTTTCTCCTTGATCTGAGAGGTCTGGAATTTGGCTATAATATTCCTGAGAGTTTTCATTTTAGGATCTCTTTCAGGGGATGATCAGTGAATTCTTTCAACTTCTATTTTACCCTCTGGTTCTAAAATATCAGGGCAGTTTTCCTTCAAAATTTGTTGAAAGATAATGTCTAGGCTCTTTTTTGGATCATGGCTTTCAGGAAGTCCAATAATTTTAAAATTCTCTATTCTGAATCTATTTTCCAGGTCAGTTGTTTTTCCAATGAGATATTTCACATTGTCTTCTATTTTTCATTCTTTTGGTTTTGTTTTACTATGTCTTAATTTCTCATAAAGTACTTAGTTTCCATTTGCTCCATTCTAATTTTTAAGGAATTATTTTCTTCAGTGAGCTTTTGGATCTCCTTTTCCATTTGTCCAATTCTTCCTTTTAATGCATTATTCTCCTCATTGGCTTTTTGGACCTCTTTTACCATTTGGTCCACTCTGTTTGTAAGGTGCTATTTTCTTCAGTTTTTTTTTATTTTATGTTTCCTTTACCAAGCTATTGACTCAATTTTCACGATTTTCTTGCATCACTCTCTTTTCTCTTCCCAGTTTTTCCTCTTCCCCCCTTCTTGATTTTCAAAATCCTTTTTGAGCTCTTCCATGGCCTGAGACCAATTCATATTTTTCTAGGAGGCTTTAGATATAGGAGCTTTTTGACTTTGTTGGCTTTTTCTAAGTGTGTGTGTTTTGATCTTCCGTCACTATAGTAGCTTTCTATAGTCAGAAGTTTGGTTTTTTTTTCCCATTGTTTGTTCATTTTCCCAGCCTCTTACTTGACTTTTAACTCTTTGCTAAAGTAAGGCTCTGCTTCCAAGGTGGAGGAGGCACTGTCCCAAGTTTCAGGGGTTTTGTTCAGTTGTTTTCAGTGATACTTCTAGGAACCTATAAGTTTTCAGTTTTTCCAAGTTGGTATACTCTAAGGAGAGGTGTGTACTACTCTCCTGGTGTGTGAGTGAACACAGACCTGTGATCTGCCCTAAAATTGTGAGGAGGGTCCCTGCTTCTCTGTGGCCACAAGCTCTGATGTGCTACTCCTCAGGTCGGGATAGCCCCCCAGGAATGTTACCTAGATTCGAGTATGGGCAAAACAACAGCATCCTGCCTCGTTGCTAGAAAACAAACAAACAAACAAAAACAAAACAAAACAAAACAAAACAAACAAACAAAAAAAAACAACCAAAAACCTCCTGTAATCTTCTTCTGACCAGTTGTTCAGCCCTCTTACTATCTGTGGGCTGAAAGCTCCAGAAGCATTCACTGTCACTTCTGATTCAGTCACTCTCAAGGCCTGCTCCTGGTTTGCTGTGGCCTGGGCTATGCTGGCACAGCCTGTGTTAGACTGTACTCCTCTCTCACCCAGGCGTGACAGACCTTTCCTGCTGAACTTCTAAGTTGTGTTTGGCATCTGTGGGCTGAGAGGTCTGGAAACCATCACTGCTGCCACTGATTCAGTCATCTCAAGTCCTGCTCCAAGTTTGCTATGGCCCAGTCTGTGCTGGCACAGCCTGAGTTGGACTGCATTCTTCTATCACATTGGTGCATCAGACCTTTCCTGTTTACCTTCCAAGTTGTCGTGGGCTGGAAATTTGTTTCACTCTGTCTTTTTGTGGATATAGCTGCTCTAGAATTTGTTTAGAGTCATTTTTTAAAGATATTTGGAGGAGTTTGGGGGAGAGTTCAGGTGAATTGCTTTTACTCTGCCATCTTGGCTCTGCCTCCCATTTTTCACTTTGTGTGTGTATTTATTTATTTATTTATTTTGTAATTTAATTAATCAATTTATTTTTATTTTTCAACATTCACTTCCACAAGATATTGAGTTCCAAATTTTCTCACCATCTCTCCCCTCCCCCTACTCCAAGACTGCACACATTCTGAAAACCCATTCCACTGATCTGCTCTCCCTTCTATCACTCCCCCCTCCCCTTCTCTTATCCCCTTCCCCTTCTATTTTCCTAGGGCAGGATAGATTTCTAAACCCCATTGCCTGTATATCTTATTTCCAGTTACATATAAAAACAATTTTTAACATTAGTTTTTAAAACTTTGGCTTCCAAATTCTCTCCCTTCCTCCCTGCCCACTCACCCTCATTGAGAAGGCAAGCAACTCGATACAGGTTATACATTTGCAGTCATGCAAAAATACTTCCATAATAGCCATGTTGTGAAAAACTAACTATATTTCCTTTCATCCTATCCCACCCCCCCATTTATTCTATTCTCTCCTTTGACCCTGTCCCTCCTCAAGAGTGTTTGCTTCTGATTACCCCTCTCCCCCAATCTACCTTCCCTTCTATCATCCCCCCCTCTTATGTCCTTCCCCCTTATTTTCCTGTACAGTAAGATAGATTTCCATACCCAATTGATTGTGTATGTTATTCCCTCCTTAAGCCAAATCCAGTGAGAGTAAGATTCATTTGTTCCCTCTCACCTCCCCCCACTTCCCCTCCATGGTAAAAGCTTTTCCTTGGCTCTTCTGTGTGAGATAATTTACCCCACTCTACTTCTTCTTTTCTCCTTCTCCCAGTACATTCCTCTCTCACCCCATAATTTTATTTTTTAGATATCATCCCTTCATATTCAACTCACCCAGTGCTCTCTGTCTACACACACACACACACACACACACACACACACACACACACACACAAAATCTACATTCCCTCTAATTTACCCTCTGGTTTAAGAATATCAGGACAGTTTTCCTTGATAATTTCTTGAAAAATGATGTCTAAGCTCTTTTTTTGATCATGGCCTTCAGGTAGTCCAATAATTTTTAAATTATCTCTCCTGGATCTGTTTTCCAGGTCAGTTGTTTTTCCAGTGAGATATTTCACATTCTCTTCTTTTTTTCATTCTTTTGGCTTTGTTTTATAGTTTCTTGATTTCTCATGAAGTCATAGATTCCATTTGCTCCATTCTAATTTTTAAGGAATTATTTTCTTCAGTGAACTTTTGGACCTCCTTTTCCATTTGGCCAATTTTGCTTTTTAGGGCATTCTTCTCCTCATTGGCTTTTTGGAACTCTTTTGCCATTTGGGTTAGGCCATTTTTTAATGTGTTATTTTCTTCAGTATTTTTTGGGATCTCCTTTAGCAAGCTGTTGACTTGTTTTTCATAATTTTCTTGCATCACTCTCATTTCTCTTCCCAGTTTTTCCACTACTTTCTCTTACTTGTTTGTCAAAATCATTTTTGAGCTCTTCCATGGCCTGGGGACTGATTCATATTTTTCTTGGAGGCTCTGGATGTAGGAGCTTTGATTTTGTTGTCTTGTTCTGGTTGTATGTTTTGATCATCTTTGTCATCAAAGAAAGATTCTATGGTCTGACTGTTTTTTTGCACTGTTTGCTCCTGTTCTCAGTCAATTATTTGACTATTAAACTCTTTGTTAAGGCAGGGGTCTGCTTCCAGTGTGGAGAATGTACTACCCCAAGCTTCGGGGGTTTTGTGCAGCTATTTTCAGAGATAATTCTAAGGACCTAAAAATCTTCAGTTCTTCCAAGGTGCTATGATCAAGGGCAAGGTGTTTACTCCTTTCCTGGACTGTTCTCTTGTCTATGAGTGACCATAAGCACTCTTTTCTGCCTTAGAACTGTGAGGAAGATTCCCTTTCCACAACCACCACAAGCTCCACCACGCCAGTGCTCCTCCTTGCCCCAGGACTGCCACCCAGAACTGCAATCCAAATCCAACCACAGGCAAAGCAAGAGCTTCCTACCTCTGCACCAGCAAAGAGATCCCTGTAATCCCCTTCTGATCAGCCACCAGATCCCCGCCTCCATTTGGCTGAGAGCTCCAGGAAGCTGCTGTTGCCCCAGGGCTGCCTCAAGCCTGGGGCCAAACAGAGCTCCTCTGTCACTTAAGTCCAACATACCTTTCCTACTGACTTCCCAAGTTGTCTTTTGTGTTTGTGGGTTAAGAAGTCTGGAAACTGCCACAGCTCCCCTTGGTTCAGTCCCCTGAGGCCTGCTCCAGGTTCGCTGATGCCCCATCTTTGTCTGTGCAGCCCACATTGAGGTGTGTTCTTCTCCTAGCTTGGCAAAACAGACTTTTCCAATCAACCTTCTAGGTTGTCTTGGTCTGGAAATTTGTTTCACTCTGTCTTTTTGTGAGTTCTGCTGCTCTAGAATTTACTTAGAGCCATTTTTACAAGTATTTGGGTGGGGGTTTGGGCGAGAGCTCAAGCAAGTCACTACTTTTAGTCTGCCATCTTGGCTCTGCCCCCTCATTTTTCATTTTCTAAAGAACCTTAGTATATTACAAAGGTGAAGGATTTCCTATTTTTTCCTTTAAAAGCACAAATACAAGTTGGAACAAATAGATCTACTTTGATAATTCTTCAACAGTAAGTCACCTCACAAAGACAAATATAAGAAATTTATTGCACATGATCTTACATCTGAAAACTGCATATTCATATATCACTGAATAGGAGAGAAAATTTGATGACATAAGTAAAGTATAGAAAATCAGACTGCCTTCTGTTACATAGAATTCCTCATGATATTTAAAAAGTCAAACATGGAGGTTTACATTTTAAAGACAAATTTATTTTAGGGGAAAATATGCTCAAAATGCCTTTCTTTACATTTAACCCCAAACTATTCTTTCCTTTAAAATAGAATAAAATAAATCCTGTACAAGGAATTCTTTTAAGTCATGAATTTTAACCAGAACATCCTAAGAGAGATGCAAACAGATTTACTACCAGCTGGTGTTGGGTTATATTTGGCATATGGAACTTAGATTTAGTTATCATCTTCAAAGTCCATAAATACTGGCCTAATAGCAGTGTTGTTTGTATAAGGGACATGGTTGGGAAACTCCTCCAAGCAATCTCTCGATGATAGGAATACAGATCTAACGTCAGCATTATATGTGCTCTGAGTCAGTTGCTGAGTTCTTTGGGGCAGCAAGAGATGCTGGTCCATGTAGTGGAGATCCTTTTTAGTTTAAGAAGAGGGAAATAGCAGGTTGGATTGGAAGAGCTGGTGCCTCTCTGTATAATATTGTAGAATTTCTCTGTGAGATATAATTTTACTACCATGAGAATATGTACACTGTGATTCCATAATGGTATGCAAAGGGTCATGGAGGGATAAACTCATGTTCAAATTGATTCATTTCATTCTCAGAAACCCTGCCCTACACTCCTTAACAGACTGAAAGTATCTAGGATGAATTTTGAGATATTTTGTGGTAAACAGAAGATATATTATCAATTACTTGGTATTAATAGTTAGGAAAATAAATGGGAAAAAAAACAAATCTGAAACTACTTAGAAATAGCCCATATCGATTGTTGGAAGTAAACAGTAAAGTCATTATTGTGCATATTTCACAAGTGAGGATGCCTCTTCCATAGTTCTGCTTCATTGGAATGCTCACATGGATACTGAGACATTTCTTTCTTTTCTTGTTCTTCCATTTTTATGGAACTTCTCTTTGATGTTTATGTTCAGAATAAAAATACTTTTATAATCTGGATACAAAATAAATCAAAAACAAACCAATATAACTTTTTGTGGAAAAATAGTTTAGAAATTGTGATGACTACCTATCATTTGACTCTTGATACATAAATAAATTCTTTTTAAAATTGATATTCTGAAAATCTACCATATTCCATATGATACTCCATTAATGATCAGCCATGTTGAATGTATTATAGTGGAAAGAATCCTGGATTTAGAATCCCAAGCATTGGCTTCAAATATTAGTTATGTGATCTTTGATAAGTCACTTAAGCTCCTTGGCCTTTCCTCTCCTGTAAAAACAAAGGGGATTGACTGCGTGATCTCTAATTTCCTTTAAAGTTCTAAATCTATTGTTGGATGATAATTTCCCCTTTTCTGGCCAAGTCTGAGAAGATGAGTGATCTAATATTTTCTAATATGAAGTTTTATAAATGTTTAGTTCCAAATTCAAAGAACCTCTTGCTGATTCTCATCAGTTTTTATAGAGATTTCTCTTACTAAACTCCTCCCCCCCCTTTAAACTAAAGTCATCTGTCTTCCATCCTGTCCTTCTTGATAATTTTCTTCAATTATCTGAAAGAGCAAGTAAGCTTATTTGAAAAGAGAAAAATTTAGGTTAGATGTGAAGAAAAACTTTCTGATGATTAAAGTTGTCCTAAATAGTGCTGCTTTGCAAGATATGGTCTGTCTTTTTACTGGAGATCCTCAGACAAAGGCTGAGCCATCATTTCTTAAGAATATTGAAGAAAGGAATCTTGGTTAGTTGTTGAAATCAATAACCTCTGTATTTCCTTTCAACTTTGAAATTCTGTGATTCTGTGAAAAGACAGCAACTCATTTAATAGTAAAACATTTTAAGAAGTAAAACACTGATTTACCTAATTTAGCATGGGATTTCCCTAGGAATTTTATGACAAGATGAAATTTAGTTATCTTTACTGGATTCATGCGAGCATTCTTAAATTTCCTTGTGATTATATTGACACCATTCTCCCCCACTTTTTGTCCCTCTCCCATTCCCCTGTAGTCTTCTCCATAAAACTAGAAAAGTGAGGCTTGGGGGAAAGAGATTATTTCTTTTCTTCATTCTCTATGTTCATTCCACTCCAGGGCTACCTAGACTGCTGTTCCTTCTTCCATTTTCCTCTCATTTTGATGACTGGCTGACAAAAACTTCTTTGTAATAGTGGAACTGATGGGGTGCTTGTCCTCAGACTCCAGCCCTAAAACCATGTTCTGGAAACAATTTAGTAGGCCCCTACCCCTTAATTCCTTAGATTAAGGACAGAAATAGGGGTGCCTGGCCCAAGGATTTTTGTCCCTAGCTGGCCCAAGAACTCTCTCTCACTCCAGATCCCCAAGGTCCATGCCTCTGGCAGCTAAGCAAAAACTGTCTTTACTCCCTCAATGTCTGTTCTCAACAAAGTTATATCTGCATACTCCCTGGATTTTCCCATCCATAGATTATGGGTACCTTCTCCCAAAGACACCTGGACCCCTGATATATCCCTTGAAGTCCCTAGATTACCTAATTAGCACCCTTGGCATTCTTTTCCCTCGTTCCTTTTCTATATAAGCCCCAGCACCATCCTCACTAGCTTGCAGGTTCCCTTGGAACTTCGCTCACTTTTGCTAAAATATTACAATAATCTTTTGCCACTTGATCAAGAGAAGGCTTGAGTGTGTGAATTTGTTCCAGGCAACTCCGCCTTGGCATTCGTGAGATCCCAGTCCCAGCACCTCAAACCTTTTCCTCTGGAAATAGGCCATTTCAAGGTCATTATATTTCCTCAGTTCAATCATCCATTCCTGGATTAGAATATTTCCTTTTCCTATTCCCTTGCCCTGAGCACTTTCTGTAGTCTCAGTACCCACCTGCTGGCACTAATTAGTCTAAGCTTCAGCCCTAATAACTGTTCTCAGTAGTCATTACTAAGTTTTAAGATTCTCTTGAAGAGAGACCTACAGATCATTCAGAGTTTGTGGCAGGATTTATTTAATGTAAGGATATCCAGGATTAATCACAGTCTTAGTAGCTCCCTCAAAAAAAGCTGAAGAAATTCAGTTCAGCAGTGTGCTTAGCATAGACACTCATAGACCTCTGCTTCCTTGTCTAGGGGATATACTATTCTCTAGATCAATAACTAAAGTGGACATAGATAAGGCATAGTTCTGCCACCCTTCTTTGGCACTAAAGAGTTTTCTATTTTAATTGACAGAGGGGAATGGAAAGGTCCTAAAATATAGCTATTTGCTCTAGACTCAGGATATGCTCATCATAAGAGGGTATTGGGGAAGATAAGTCAGAAAACCTTTGTCATCAGGAAGGGGCTAATTGCAACAGAAATGAAACCTACCCATGACAGTATAACCCAGGTGACAAAGTATTACCCAATGATAAAATGGGAGTTGTACAGCTGTAATTTTAACTCCAACCCTGCTATTGCCTGCCTCTGTCCCTACAACCCAATGTGAGCTAATCACTTCCTATATCATAAGCAATCAAGTAAAAGAATGGAGAATTGTTAAATAGTCCAATAACAATCTTGACTAGAGGGTACATTGTACTTTCAAGTTGGAAGAAAAGACTAGAGGGCATATAATATGCTCTCAAGTGGGAAGAAGATAGTCTACCCCACATTTCACATAAAAAAAAGAGAAGTCACAAGTTGAAACCATAGTAAGGATAAAGAAAAGATTCATTCCATCTTTGAAAACCTACAGGAGATAATTTTTTTCTTTTTTTTTACCAAGATCATTAATCACTTATCATAAAGTCTCCCCTGAACTGCATACTCATCCCTACAGGCCTTTCTAGGCATGTTTGAGACTTAAAGCCCAAGAATGACTGACTAGTTCATATTTAAGTATTTGAAACCTTTAAACACAATGAGATTTGCAGTAACTTAGTTCCAAGTTTAAGAATATGTCTGACAGAAACAACAACAGATATTTATGTAGTGCTTTAAAGTTTGTAAAGTGCTTTGACTTTTGTGGTAGCAGAGAACAGGAAACAAAATAGATGCCTATTGATTGAGGGAATGGCTAAACAAAATGTTAGTTCATTTTGTCTTTGTATCTTCACAGATTGGTACTGTGCCTGACACATAGGAGGTTCTTGATAAATAATCATTAATTGGTTGAAACTTTGCAGGAATGTGATGAAATATTACTGGGTCATAAATAATGAATATGGAAAGAAAAGAAGGCATGGGGAGATTTATAGGAACTGATGCAACTGAAGTATACAGAACAGTATACAAAAAAGCTCCAACAAGGTTAATGAAAACAGTAATGAGAACAACAAATTGAAACCGAATTCTTTGCAATTATAATAACAAAGCTAGGTAACAATAGACATGACAATGCATCTCTCTCATTTCTTTGAACAATTGGAGGTCTAAGGAGGTAAAATACAGCACAATATATTGTCTGACTTAATTCTGGTATTTTAACCACTTCTTTCTTTCTCTTTTGTTTCTTTCTTTTTCCCCCTTAACATTCTATGCTTTTAACAGTTCCTTTAGTAGGGACCTAGGTGGAAAGGGGTTGAGAAATACTGGAAATGAAGGTGGTAGAGAAACTCAATATTAACAAAACAATTTTAAAAGGAAAAATGAAGTTTATAAAATGCTTGCATGCATGAATTTATTTGAGCATTCTAAGAATCTGCGGGGTATGTACTTAGATATTATTCCTTTTTTACAGATGAAGAATCAGAAGCACAGAGAAATTAAGTGCCTTTGCAATGGTAACTCTGCTAATCAATGTCAGGAGTTGAATTTAAATCAAGTCTTCCTGCTTCTCAGTCCAGTACTTTAACCACTATTAAACATTTCATATATATGTATATATGTATATATGTATATGTATGTGTATGTATGTATATATGTACATATGTATGTATGTATGTATATGAATATACACAATTAAAAACTTAGTGGATTCTATTTCCCTGATCTGTCACTGTCTGATAATAAGTCTTTCAGGATCTTAACATAATATTCCAGTAGAAAAGAAATACTATTAGAGTAGGGATCATTTTTTTCTTAGTTTTGATATTTATAGCCTAAGAACAGTACTTAGTACTTAGTAGGCACTTAATACATGCTTAGTTAATTGAATTACATTGAATTTTAACAGGTATATGCTAAATGGCATAATGATAATCTATAAATACATGAGTTAACATGTCTTTCTAATCATCTTATTTTCATACCATGGAACAAACAAGTAACTGTGACACTGAGAAGAACTGTGCATTGTGTGTGTGTGTGTGTCTGTGTGTCTCTGTGTGTGTCTGTGTGTGTATGTGGTATGTGCACATGCACAAAATTCTATAAAACTTAGCTATTGTGAGTCTATGTATCTTTGTCTATTAGAAAGTAATATATATTCTTTACTGTCCATTCATCTGCAGGGCTAGTGTTGGGAACTTTGATATGATATTAGGAAGCTCCTTATTATTTATCAGGCATATTATTAAAAAGAATCATTCAATTATTTGTGTCATTTTTAGACAAATAAAACCATATGTATGTTTAGGCTTGGACCCACATGGTCTATGTTCAGTGAATGTTTATGAATATGGAGGAGTCAACTGAATCAGTCAACTAAAATCACCTCAGTTTCATTCAAAGTAACCTAAAAGATCCTGATGCCTTTGCCAAGTAAAAAAGACCCCTCTCAAGTGAATCAATTAGAGGTCTGAACTAGATTTAGACAAAACCTAGATAACCAATAAATCACGTATAGGCTTTAGATTATGTGAGAAAGGTCCTTAATCAATTTAGAACTCCTTAGAAAATATTGAATGAAATGGAGTGATGCTTCATCTAAAGTATATTCAGAAGGGTTGACTCTTAGTCATTTTGGATAAAATAACAAGCCAATGAAGAATCTCCAAACTTAGTCACTGGGAAGGAACCATTTGTGTGTATCAGAATGAGACTTGTTCGGTCTTCCTATACAAGAATGACCTCCTGAATTTAGGATAGAGAGATTATTTGAAAAATCTTATGGGTGTTCTGGGAGTGTCTCTTGAATAGTAGTGGCTGGCAACAGTGTCTGCATCTGGAGCCAAGAACAAACTAGATAAATTTAGTAAAGGCAGTTTTAGAAATCTTAAATGAACCCCTTGGAAGCTCAACCATACCAAAGGGAAATGACTAGAGAATTCTAGCAAAAGGACTTCCAGGTCCTTTGATTTATCCTTTTGTCACATGAGCTCTCTAAGCCTGAATACAATTTCCCCAGGATTCTGTATGTCCTGATGGGGAATATATGACTATCAGGGTGATGTCGGAGGAGATGTTTTATACCAGATGTTCTTACTATACTAACTTAGTAAATACCTCTTTCTAAAAGCTAAGGAAGTCTGGCTGACCAATTGATATTAACTAATGATCAATGGAAGAAGCATACCAATGGAGGTTCCTAGAGTACAGCATTAGAAAATCCCCTTCTCTGCCCTTCAAGGTTAAACCTAGTGTCCTAAGGAGAATTAGTAGTGGTCCTCTAAGAACCCAGCCCACCAATCAAAGTAGGAGGTGAGAGAGTAAATCCAGAGCATGTTGTAAAAAATATGCCATACTTTTCATGAGATATTCATTTGAACTGATTCTCTCATTGTGGTGATTTTTCGTGCTAAGACACTCCTATACTCTTCTTTGGTCCCTTTAAGACCAATAGTTCTATTTGCATGAAGAAGAAAAAATAACTATTATAGGAGATGAATTATCTCTGGAAACATAAGAAAATTCAATAAAGATTAAGATCTACACTTCTGTTCCATAAGCTCTAAAAACCTGAAATAACAAAAAAAGTAATTATGCTTTTCAAAAATTATGATTTTAGGAAAGGTTATTAATATATGATTTGTAATATACTTTGCTTAAGGAAAATCACTAAATAAATATCATCTGTATTTATTAATAAGCCATTTGTTATCTCTAAGGAAAATGTCCTAAGTTTTTCACCCATGTATTTAAATCTAATGTTATTCTGGATTTATGTGAACATTTTGCTAATTTGGAAGAGTATTGTTCTGAATTAAATAATAAGGAAAAAAGAACATTGGGAATTTTCTTTAATAGGAAAAAGAAAAAAATATATATGTATATTCCATTCTTGGTAAGCCTTTTTTTTTTCCAAATGGCTCTAATAAAGGAATACATTACTGAAAGATAATTGAGAATAGCCTTTTTTTTTTTTTTGGTACTATGTGAAATAACAAATAGCTTATTATAAGTCTTTAATTTATGGGAATTTCCTCAAATTCCATTTTCCTACAAGGCCTAAAGACAAGTTTGTGTGTATGTGTGTGTGTGTGTGTGTGTGTGTGAGAGAGAGAGAGAGAGAGAGAGAGAGAGAGAGAGAGAGAGAGAGAGAGAGAGAGAAAGATTTTATGAAAATCCTTTTACTTTGTCTTTAATGACAAAATTTGGTAATTATCAAAGAAATATTGTTTTCCCAAATATACATCTTATGTCAAAAGCATCAAATATATTAGATGCTACATAGAAAAGCCTAACTTTGATACCTATTTCCTATCAATATATCAGTTATGAACTAACTCAATGCATAGTTAGGCCTGTTTTATCAACTTGAACATTTCAACCAAAATGTGGCCACAAGGCCATCAAGCATTGTGTATAAATGCTAGCTATGTTAACAAAACCAACAATAATTCCTTGACCCTCCCAATCAGCAGCTATTTTTGCAGTCAGGACACAAATAACATCTTCACAACATTGATCCATTTGCACCCTTGGTCCAAGGAATCAGCTCCTATGAAGACATGACCTGTCAGCTGCTTTAGCAAGTGCTTAAACCCTCCCCACTTCTCCTTTCTCAGCAGGCACTGCTACTGAAGATCTGGGAAAAAAATGGTTCTTGCCACCAAAATCCTTAGCATTGTCAAATAGTTCAACATCTGAAATGGATAGGGTTTTTATCATTGTAAATGATATTAAAGAAGATGATTTACCATCTAATTTGCTGTTTTCCTAACAACCTCAGGGACTTCACATCTGATTTTGTTAAAAGTATGTTGTCTCCTCCTATTCAAATGTAAGATCCTTGAGAGCAGAGACTGTTTTGCTTTTCAATTTGTATCCCTAGTTTTTAGCACAATAGAAGTATTTCACAAATGCTTTTTCACTCATCTATTCATTCATTGAATCATTCATTCACTCATCATGGAAATCATATGTTTAGTTGTTACGAATGCATCCTCTTCCTATTAGGCTGTAAGTTCCTTGGAGGTAGGGACCGTATCTTTCATTACTTTGAAATTATACCTGTATTTAGTAAAGTGTTTTATTCACAGTGGGTAGTTAATTATCTTTTGAATAAGTAGATCCATAATGAAGTGTATAAACTATTGAGAACAACTGCCTGATGAAAATTATATACATTTTTATAACATTTTAAAGTTTACAAAACACTTGCCTCATGACAATCCTTTGGATGACTCTTTAGAATTATTCCCAATTTACATATGAGAAAACTAAGGCTTAGTGACCTTACCAGAGCTTTCTATGGCTACAAGACTACTAAATGATTGAGCCACAATTGAAAATTATATCTTCTTATTCCAGTTCTATCATTTTGGTGTGCCATGCTGTTTTTCAAGACATCCACTTCCTTTAGAATGAAAATTCTGCATTAATTTCTCTGTAAGGATGGGTATTAACTTTGGTGTTTTGGTGATTTGAAAATGCATTACAAGAAAGCCAACAGAAAGCTATGTGCGTATAATTATTGGTGCATTCTTTTAGAACTTTGCCAGTTTTGTTTTCAAGCACAGATTTTGCAAATTATGCCTCGATTCTATTTCCCCCCTCCTGGCCAGTTCCTTTTTTCAACATTAACAACAGCTTTTCTTGATGTCAGAAATAGAAACAAATCATTTGCAGAGATGAAATATAATTTTCACCTGTTCAAAACTGACTCTCCACGGTGTAAGATGAGAAAACATAATTACAGTGAACACAATATTTTGTTTTCTTCTCAAGATCGAAGAAAAAACACACACACAACAAAATATCCTACTATTTGGGGCAAGTTTTATCAATACTCTCTTTTAAAAACTAATCTACACACTCTGATAGTTTTATATATGACTTAATGAAACAAAGATGAAAAATTGACAATAGTTTCCAGAAAATAGCATGGATTGAGAGCCTGGTACCCTAAGGCTCCTGTACTGCCAATATTCCAATGATCCTGTAATCTTGTTGCTGTAGGTGTTCCCTTCAAATATTCATATCACAACCCATCAATGCCTGTCTGCCCTGTGTGATTTTCATATATAAAATTCTCTGTGTACCATAGGGGGTCCATTGAATGTGCTACAGGCCTTCCTCCTGTTCTCTTCACATTGCAAGGACATCAGTGAAATGTACAGGCTATCCATCCATCATGAAAGCAACACTGCATTGCCAATTGCCCTATGGCTGTACTCACTATTTCTTTGACTTCCTGGACTATAACTTCTTTCCTTGGCCTTCATTTCCATACTTTTGCTCTCTCCCCCATTATAGTGTGAGCTCCTTGGATTGTCGAGTTTCTGCATTTCTACACCTAATACTTGGTACAGTACTTAGTACTCTAGTAATCACCTCATTAATGCTTTTCATCCAGTCATCCATTTACTCATTCATTAATCAGAGGTAAATGACAAGAAGACAGCATGATCAGAAAGCACCATAAAACAACAGGATAATGAACTTTTAATCAGAATTCCAATTCTTATTGTTAAGTCGATTGAAGTAGCTTTCCTAAAACTTCCTATGTGCAATAGAGCACAGGCCTGGAATCAAGAAGACCTGAATTCAAATCCAGCCTCTGACATTTATTAGCTGTGTGACTCTGGGCAAGTTGCTTAACCCTGCTTGCCTCAGTTTCCTCATCTGTTAAATGAGCTAGAGAAGAAAATGGCAAACCACTCTAATATCTTTGCCAAGAAAACCCCAAACTGGGGCATGAAGAGTCAGATACAGCTGAAACAACTGAACAACAAAAGCTTCTTAATTTATAAAATAAGAATGCCACTTGCACTACCCAGATTTATTATGAGGAAAGAGTTCTTAATGTGAGTTGTTGTGATTGTCCTATAGGATAACCTTGCCCTGAATGCAAGCTTTATTTTCACATTCTTTGAGGTAGAATGCTGATGAAGGAAGAGGAATAATATATTATCTTTCCATCTCTTGCCCTTCTGATATTGCTGCCAAAGAAGGCACTTTGTAATTGTGAGCATCTGTCTGGAAATGGACCAACACCAAAACTTTCCTACATTTCTAATAAAAGGACAATTTGTAGGGAGAAGCCAAAGAGTTCCTCTTTGGCAAGCAATGGTACTGGATAATTAAACCACTTCTTAAACATAACAAGATTAAAGATTGCTTTAGCAAAGACTTAATGCCTGAGGATTTAACAACTGAATTGCTGATCAGGTCCCTAGCTTTTTAGGAGGTGATACTACATATCCAAGAAAAGCTACTGTTTTTAGTTAAATGCTCTGTTAGAAAGCCATAATCCACAGAGCAACAGATGGAGGCAATTTCCTTTTATGGGAATGGTATAATGGTAGTTGAAGCCATTTAGAAAGAGAGAGGAGCAAGAAATCATTTTAAAACAACGAAAGCAAGAGGCTTCATAAGGTATGTCTGCCATGGTTTACCAGAGTCCATAGAAAAATTCCCCAGATTCTACAAGGTGTCACTTTGACAGATGACTAAAGATGTTAGCATCAGCATCTGTGATTTCACAAACATTATTTTTCTATTAATAATAACTGCAATTCCTGTATTTTACAAAGTGTTTTATACACAACATGTCCATTTGTGTGTTACAACAACTGTAAGAGAGTGGCTCAGTGGGCAGAATGCCGAACCTCGAATTCAGGAAGACCAGAATTCAAACTAGCCTCAAACATTCATTAGTTGTGTGATCCTGGGCAAGTTACTTAGCCTCTGTTTGCCTCACTTTGCTGAACTATAAAATGGAGATATTAATAGTAACCACTCATCGGGTTATTGTAAGGATCAAATGAGATAATAATTTTAAGCTCTTAGTATAGTTCCTGGTACAAAGCAAGTGCTATATAGATGTTAGCTATAATTACAGATTAGAAAACTGAGGCTTGAAAAGGTTCAATAATTTTCTGATAGCAATGTGTCAGATGTAGGATATGAACTTGATTCTACATGACTACAAACCTTGCCTCTATGATTAAGGTCAAGGAAAGGAAATTAGCAAATGATAAACACAAAGAAAGATGTTTATAATCAGCTGATTACCTGCTTTTGAGATCATTTTCTGATTGATTTTTGGTTCAATATCTAGGAATATGAGGACATAGTGGTCTTTCCTTATATATATGATACTTCAAGGTTTACAAAACATTTTTTCTCACAATAAGTCCATGGACTAGATTGTGAATTATCATCTCCATTTTACACATGAAGAAACTGAGGCCCAAGGAGGAAAGCGACACATCTATAATCACCTATCTACTAACTATCAGGACAAAGGAGTTGTCTCTCACTGCCCTGGCAATGAAGGTTACATGTTGTAGCAGAGTTGCCAGTTGGCATTGACAGAGGAAGTTCCTCTTTGGGAACTTTCTACACTGATGAACTCACAAAATCAGAGGTCAATATTAATTAAAAAAGATAAAAAAAAAAATCAGAGCCAGGAATACAATGTATGTTTCCTTTCTCTAGAACCAACATCTTTTCCACTACAGCATGCTGTCTCTACAGTGGCTTTTCTGTGGTCTGGACCTGCCCTAAGAGTTCCTCCTTAGTTCAGGTTCTGGGCCAGAAGGGGTAAGAATAATTATATGCCTTCCTGGTAGTATTGCTTGGATCTTCAGAATCAGCATCTTGGTTTGGTCCTTATTCTTCCCATGACTTTTAGCACCTTAATTTAAGGGACTGTAATCTCACAAGAAAGTTCCTTCTAATAGTGTTTTAGACTACAAAGGACCAACTCTTGTTTGCCATTGGGTGTCCATTGAATAAGCTATGGCTTCTGTTCTACAGAATAGATTTCCTGAGGTCCCAAGTTGTGGCATACATCTTAACACACTTCCACTCATGATCTCCCTGACAGAGACTTCAAATAATAGTATACTTAGGTAGTCTGGTTTTGTTTGTTAATTTGTTTGTTTTTTCTTTTTGTTTCTTTGTTGTTGTTGTTTTTTCTAAGAAGTCATTAAACTGGTTCAGATGGTTCCCCTGGGAATCTGTAAGTGTTTCCTCTAACCTCTCTGCCCTCTACCTTTCAAGAGCCAAGAAGAAGTCTTAGAGCAGGCATTATTAATCTTGGGGCCACAGACACCCAAGAGATCTGAAGATAAATTTCTCAGGGTCTAAGAATTGCGTTTTTAAAAATATTTTGATAACTCTATTTAACTATAATTTGCCTCCTTTATAATCCCATGTATTTGATTTTATATATTTCAAAACATTATTCTGAGATGGCATTTGTAGGCTTTATCCAATGGGCAAAGGGGTCCATGACACAAAAGATGTTAAGAACTGTTGTCTTAGAACAAACCAAGTTGCTCCACATTGGACAAGTCCTTTCCAGGGGCCTTTGTATCCCAGAAGCACAGCCTCAGACCCAAATCATTGCAAATCAACAATCAACGTACATTTATAATAACAATAACAATAACTAGACATAATAATTCTTATTTATATACTGCTTTAAGATTTCAAAGTACTTTGCTCGTTAATTCATTTAATCCCCAAAACAATCCTAGTAAGTAGATGCAAACTGAAACACAGAGAGGTAAAATCAATTGCCCAAAGTCAAACAGCCAGTAAGTTTCTGAGGCAAGATTCAGACTCAAGTTTCCTGGAATCTGAGCCTTGAATTCTATCCACTGCATCATCTAGTTGCAATTTATTAAGTACCAACTATGTTCAGGCATTGTGCTAGCATCTGGGGATACAAGGACAAAAATAAAACAACTTCAGCCATCAAGGAGTTTATATTGAATATAAATGGCCCAGATCTTCTGGCTTAGCAAAAGGTCCTTTAAGGCTTACCCATACGGATGTTCATACCAAGCTATGTTGTGCCCCTATGCTTCACATTTGTTCCCCTTTAACTCTGGACTTGTGTAGAGCTCCCTGAAAAAGCTTTGTATGGAAAAGTAGGGGTTTACACAGTAAAGTGAGGGGGTGCGGCAGAGTTGTGATGGGGGAGAATCAGGGAACATAGGACTCTTATATAACCTAATCAAATGGCTGATGCATTAAATGGCAACTTCTTTGGACCCATATGGTAATTGCTCCCTTTTTATTTGCTTTTATGCATTAATGTCAATTAGAAGAATAGACCATTTGAGGACTTTGCAGAAAAGCCTCAGTGTCTGCTAACCCAAGATATTCTATCATTCTGTTGATCTAGCTTTTGTCACTTATAAGGTCAAAGAAACACTGAAGGGAATAATGTTTTTTATACTGCTAGTAGAACTCAATATATCATCTATTTTCATATCAATCCTTCAGTTGCATTTAAAATTTAAATCATATTTCTCATAAAATGCATTAATTTTACCATTTGGGTTTTATTTTAAGATTGTCATATTGCTAATGTTGGGAGAGTAGGAAAAATGAAACAAAATAAAGCTACAAATGCCATTTGTATGTGTAATAAAAGACAGCATACATAGCTATGGAACTAAGAACACATAGCTTCATCCACTGTTCCTTTTTATCACCCAGCAGTCCAGAAGAACAGAAGCATCAGTTATGATCCTGAGTTACCTAATAAAAATATTAATATGTTCCATAAAAGGAAAAAAATACCATAAAGGAAACACATACCAGAGTCAAACAGGGGTGGGAAACACACAGCCTGGAAGTCACAAGTGGCCTCAAGGCCACAGGTTCCTCACCCCTGGTAAGATGCATATGTTACACACACATACACACACACACACACACACACACATGTGTGTGTATGTATACACACATAAATATATTAATTATAACAACAATATTAAATTTTATTTAAGCCCCTTTACAAGCTCTCAAAAGTTAGGATTATTTTTAAAAACTGATCTCTGTTTATGTTTATACAATCCAACCATGCTTAACAGTGTTTTTTACTGGGATAGGAGTTAAATGTAAACTCTGAAAATGTCTCTGAAGAGCCTGAGTCCCTCTTCAAAGGGGTTCAATAGCTATATATCTTATGGCTTGACACATTCCACAAAGAAGATATATGCATAGAGTGTGAAGAAATTTCTTGTCCAATAAGACACATTTTTCACTTTCTTAAAACAACTTGTGAAGCACCCTAAAGAGAAATTTGCAGGCAGAAATACTAACTTTGGAGCATTTTCCACATGGAGATCAAAGAACTGTGAAAACATATTAACAGATATATCCCTTTCATCTAAAAGTGTTGTGCAAAACTCCAGTGCTAGCATAACTGCTAGTCCTCAAAGTCCCAGAAAGCTTTCTAATGAGCAAGGTGAATGAGAGACTTAGTCCAATAGGTATTTAAACTCAATGCAAAGTCCTGCATAAAAGGCGTTTTTATGTAATTTCATTTTGCTACATTTTAATAATAATTTAAATAGTTAACATTTATATAGCAATTTAAGTATTGCTATACATACACAAGATATAATTAACCTAAGATTATAAATATATACATATGGGTATTATGTATGCATACATATATAGCTGTGTGTGTGTATGTGTGTATGTGGGGGGGGGAGACAGAGAAACAGAGAGAAAGACAGAGAGAGATATACACTCAGACCTATAATCCTCATAAGTCAGCAAACAAAGAAATCTTTTAATGAACTCTTGATTTTCTTTTTCAGGAAATATTTATAATTGTATTTTTCAAATATTTTTCATTTATATTGGCTATTTGATATCTTCTGATGAATCAACCAGAAAATGAGAAAGGAACTTTTAGGTGATGGCAACTCCATGGTGGTTCCTAAAGCACCATGATTTCGATTATGTCATAAGGTCCTACAAATTTAAAGCCTTTTAGTTTGAGCTCTCTTTTCATATCAATAGTGAAGTATTCAGCCTCAGAAGGAGTAGTGAACCATCATTGTCAAATTCCTAGGAGACATTAGTTCCATATTTATCCCCTGCCTCTATGTTTTTCAGTCTCTTACTATCTTCTCTATTACTTTTGTATTCACAGTCAGAGAATATGAGATGTGTAATAGATACAATTTATTCTGAGTACAAGGCCAGCATAAATTCTATCTACCATGTTATGATGATGGGAGGTGGAGAGAAAAAAAGAAGGGGAAGAGGGGAAGAAAGAGAGAAAGAATAGTAAGAGCTATGCTTAGAGGTTGATTGGTGTTGTGATCTCCTAGTGAAGCACTCTACCATCACAGATGGTAAACTGCTCTGCAATTTAAGGGCAAATCAGAAATTAAGTGAGTTACTGAGAGCTGTCTTGGTACAGATAGAGCCTTGGGCTTGGAATTGGGAAAATTCATCTTCATGAGTTTGAATCCTGTCTCAGAGATTTATTAGCTGTATGACCTGGACAAGTCACTTAACCCTGTTTGCCTCAGTTCCTCATATGTAAAAACGAGCTTGAGAAGGAAATGGCAAACCACCCCAGTATCTTTACAAGAACCTTCCCCAAAAATGAGGTCACAAAGAGTCAGACAGAACTGAAATGACAGAACAACACCAGCAACTTTCTGACTCTGAAGTTTACCCCCTCCCTATTACAACGCTACACTGCCTAATATTTACTCAGCTAGAAGGCAATACTTTTTTTTTTGATCATCAAAATTATTTGAAAGCAGAAAGTCTAATATATATAAATATATATATATATATATATATTATAGGGTAGATTTTTTTTTCTTTTGGAAGGGAATGATTCTTGCTCAAGAGCAGCATAAATTGGATGATACTCAAAGTCTCTTACAGTTCTTAGAATTTGTAAAGACCCTCATAGCAACTTACAGCTCTTATATTTTCTATCCAATTTTTGAATAAATATTTTATAACTCTGAAATGATGGTTGAAATGTTCCCCACAGACAACAGAATATTTTTTCAAATAATTTTCTTTGCTTATATCGAGAAAGTCTTTTGAGGTGGAGAAATTTCAGAGTACTTTAAAAGTCACACTGACTAAAGAAGATTCTACTGCTTAGGTATAAAATATTAGTGACTTGATATCCAGGCTGGATCATATAAATCTACAAAATACTTCACAATATCCCATTTTCCTCTATTTAAAAAATATTTCTCGTCCTTCTATATTTAGGTAATAGATTTAATTGGTATTTAAAATGGCATATGGTATGATGTCTTGGTATAAATTTTATTTCTGCCAAAATGAATTCCACTGGTCCAAGCAGTTCTTTATGAACAATCATACTGTTTGAAAGTAATCTGTACTATCAGGTTTTTCAAGAATGGACTTTTGAAAAAACTGTATCTTAGTTTTACTCATCTAGTCTGTTCTATTGATCTATATTGCTTTTTTGGGGTACTTTCAAGTACCAAATGAATTCTATAATTTTTTATTCATAATGTAGTTTGAGATAGAATAAGCTATTATTATTATTGGTGTTGCTTTTGTTTTAGTATTAAAAATAGTGATAATAATTTCCTCTGAGATTTGTAGATTTAAGATCCCTTTATGGTTTGATTACAGTAACATTAAATATACAAACTAATGTAAATAATAACTTAATTTTTATTCTATTGGTTCAACCCAGTTATATTGGTTCAACCCAACAATTAAAATATCTCTAATTCTGTAAATTTCTATTTCTTTCGTAAGTGTTTTGTGGTTGCAGTTATGTAAATTTTGCATTTTGTGGAGATTTAACTCTCATGTGTCTGCATTTAGCGGTTATTGTGAATGGAATTTCTCTATAATTTCCTCCTATTTCTATGAATTACGAAGATACAGCAATGATTCTGTGGATTTATTTTGTATTGTGCTATTTTATTGATATTTTATTCACTTCAATTAGTTTGCTGACTCATTCTCTGGGGTTTTCTTAGTAATCAACCATATCAACTACTAATAGGGATGATTAAAATTTGAATAACTATCTTATCATTAACATTTATACCTTTAATATTTTTCTCATCTACTTAATATAGGAATATGACTTATTTAGCACATGCCCTCTGCTAGAACTATGCTCAATAATAAAAGAGTACACATAGTTGTTTAACCTCTACATTTATTGGAAAAGATTCCAGCACTAGGTTTTAAATATGAAATTTTGATCATTTTAAAGAACTCTTTTGTATGTATGCTTTTTAGAGTTTTTATCATAAATTAATGTTATATTTTTAAAAGTTTCCTCTGCACCTACTATACAATCATATATTTAATATGATAGTGATATTTTCTTAATATTGAAACATTTCAAATTCTGATAATAAAAAACCAGCTGTTTGATCAAGAACCACATCTCTTTCCTGCTGACAACTCCTAGTCTCTATTCTCTCATTTTCATATACTTTAGCCATCTTCCTTCCCTTCCATTGTGACCTCTGGAACCGCATTTGATTATTCACAATCATCTCTTAATTCTAAATCTTTTGCACCTGTAGTCTTCATTTTCTTGCACATTTGAAAAATTGAGACAAGGTTGTCAAGATGATACAGAATCCTTTCCCACTGTCTTCAGAACTGGATTTACCTTTTTTCATGCCCACCAACAAATGAAGTGGAAGAGTAGGCACAATGCTTGATGCTACTGTCATTTTCAGACTTTCCCTCTGAAGCAATCACTCTGCAACCTTTTCTCCTTTAACATTCTTTCCATGTCTCTGTCTCTTTATCTCCGTCTCTGTCTCTCCTCCTCCCCGCCTCCTTCCCTGATCTTGATGGTAGTAATATATTAGTCCTGCTTTAATTCTTCTTCCTCTTTTAAGGACTTCAGGAACTGATTCATGCTCTTTCCCTTTCTCAATACCACAAAGCTTGCTCTTACATTTTGGAACTTCAGTATGTTCAATATACATGTTGATGTCCCCAAAACACCCTGAATTCCCATATTATCAACCTCCTCAACTTTCATGACCTACAGCCATAGTCACAAACAGCGGTCCTTAATCTCACTATCACATAAAAGTGCTGATCTTCCATCAAGAACTCTGAAATGCTTCTGAGCATATGCTTGCATCTTTTCATCTCTTCTTTTGCCTCATTCATTTCATTTTTTTCTTTATCCTTACTATGACATCTAGTCACTCTATCCCTCAGTGATCTCTCAGACCATCACTTTAGGTAACTAGTTTAATTATGTATGTTTTGTCCCCATGTTGTATTGCCATTCATGCCTTTTCAAACCCCAATCCTATAATTCCCCTACAACGTGTCTTCTCTGCTCTTATTCATGTGCTGCCAATCAGTGCTGGAGGAAGTCATAGAACTGTACTCCCTGGGTCCACAAAAGGTGTGGGTTACATGTCTGGGACATAGTAGAGGCTTAAAATGCTTATTGCTATATTGCTGATTAATTGAGCTAATGTCAAATGGTCCTTATTTCTGCAATAGAATCATTTTACTCACAGTTAACTAATATTCTTTTTGGCTTCTGACATTCCTTATTTTTTCTTCAAGTCTCTCATAACAACTCCTTCCCCTACCTCTTAGAAGATGACATTCCTTGCCTTATACTTTAATGAGAAAAGATACCATTTGCTGTTACTCCATCTTTTCCCCATTCTATATTTCAATATCTTATTATATCATATCTCATCCTTTTTCCTTTTACTCCGAGCTTTGATGAAGAGATGGCCTTTATCCTTTCCAAGGTCACTCCCTCCACTTATTCCCTTGTGTTCAAACCTATAGAACCTAATTCCACAAAGCCCTTTCCTATTGTATCGGGAGACTATATTATGTGGGGGTGTTTTCCATCTTAGTTTATTCTTGCTGCAGTTTTAATTGCTATACGTAAGATTTACCTCATATATAAAACATTTATACAAATAAATTTTACTATACTTACTATAAATATATGTCTATATTATACATATGTATTATAAATAAATGCATATTAAACATGTATATTTACACATATACATATCTTACATATAAGATAAGTATTTCTCCTCTCCAGGGGAATATTTTCCTACTACAGACAATGCAGTATGAATGAATTCAAATGAAGAGCACTTTCATACAGAGATAGCTTTAACAAACTTAATTGCTAAGGGGAGGAAGAAGATAGATGCTAAGAAGAATGTTCTCAGCATATAACCTCTATGACTGCAGTGAATAACACAAAGGTATGGTATCCATGATCCAAATGAAGGCCCAGAACCCTTTCAGACTCAAAATGTATATATAATTTAAGACAAAAAAGTTAGTATGATATTATTAGGAGGTTGTCTTGTTATCTATTTGATCAGCAAAGTAAGGATATTTTCTAAATTATCTCACTAGAAGTAAGGAATTAGGAAGAGGGAAGTCGGAATGAGGAGCTGAGAAATAAAGAACTTAACCTTAAAGGTACAATTTCAGCAAGAGGTTAAAAAGTTTGAATTCCCAATTCAGCTAAGAATAGGGAGAAGTGGATGGATGGGCAGGAATAGCTACAGAATGGTTAAATCAGTTCACAATTCTACCAAAAGTGCACTAGTGTCTCAATTTTACTACTTCGCCTCCAACATTTGTCATTTTCCTTTTCTGTCATATTAACCAGTATAGGTATGGAGTGATACCTCAGAGTTTTTTTAGTTAGCATTTCTCTAATCAATAGTGATTTAGAGAATTTTTTTTTCACATGACTAGAGATAGCTTTTATTTCTTCATCTGAAAACTGCCTTTTCATATCCTTTGACCATTTATCAACTGCGGAATGACTTGGATGAATACAAATTTAATTCAGTTCTCTATATATTTAAGAAAGAAAGCCTTTATCAGAGAAACTTGCTATACTTTTTTTTCTGTTATGATTACTGTGTATTTCCCTCCATCTTATTTTTCTATGTATCTTACTCTCTCTTCTTTTACCCAATCTATTCTCAAAAGTATTTTGCTTCTGAGTACTGCCTTCCCCAATCCACCCTTCCTTCTATCAAGTCCCCTTATCCTGATGCCCTCTAATTTTTCCATAAGGTGCGATACATTTCTATAGCCAACTAAATATGTATTGTTATTCCCTCTTTGAGCCACTTCCAATGACAGTAAGGTTCAAGAGCTTCCCACCTATATCTCACCCATCTTCTTCTCCACTGTAAAAGCTCTTTCATATCTCTTTTATTAAAAGTTGGGCTGTGCTCCTGGGGTGGAGGGAGCAATGTCCCAAGCTATAGGTTTTTGGTGCAGTTTTTTTTTTTTCAGTATCTACTTGGAGGGGGAAGTCCTGTAGGTTTTCAGTTCTTCCAAGGAGGTATAATCTAAGGAAAGGTGTGTTTACTACTCTTCTCTCTTATGCTTTAGTCTGTGAGTGGCCACAAGTACTCTTTTCTACCCAGGAACTGTGACCAGGGTCCCTACTTCCCTCCATCCACAAGCTCTAGTGTGCTTGTGCTCTTCCTTCCCCCGGGCCTGTGACTTTGATCTGGGTATGGGCAGTGCAACAGATTCCTGCACCCAATGCCAGCAAAGTGACCCCTGTATTTGCCTTCTGACTAGTTGTCTGATCCCCTTACCATGTGTGGGCTGAGACATCAGAAGTCATTGCTGATGATTCAGCTGCCTCCAGGGCCTGCTGCTGGCATGCTGCCATAAGGCTTGCCCTGAACTTTCCTTTACTCTCACCCCAGTGTGACAAACCTTTCTTGCCAAGCTTCTAAGTTGTTTGGGCTGTAAAATTGTTTCATCCTGTCCTTTTTTAGGTTCTGTCACTCCATAATTCATTTTAATGTGTTATTTATATTTGTTTGGAGGGGAATTCAGGAGAGTTCAGATAAGTCCCTGATTTTTCTCTGCCATCGTGGCTTTCCCCCTCAATTTTGAAGTCTTTTGAATTATTCACGTCACCATAATTTTCCTCAGCACTTTATCCTTCCCCCTCCTAGGTAGCCATCCCGCATAAAAATATTTTAATTGCAACAACAAATAAATCAATATAAAAAGAAAGAAGAGAAAAATTTGCATAAATGATTAATACTTCAAAAAAAGTTTGAAAATTTTTGCAATGTAAAATACCTGTGGGCCTCCCATCTCTGCAGAGGGCTAGGGTAGCAATGATTCATTTCTCTTCCTTTGAGCCATGTTCTTTACAATCTTCCCTTGAGCCTTGTTCTTTATTATCTTGAAACATTGATTTTGATTATTTTTTTCATTTCCATTGATGTGGTCATCATGCATATTGTTTCCATTACTAAACTTCACTCTGCATCAGTTCGTGTAGGATTGCTCATACTTTTCTATATTAATTAAATTGACCATTTCTCACAGTATGATACTATTCCATTACATTCACATAGAATGATTTGCTTAGCCATTTCCTAATCAGTAGGCATCTGCTTTGTTTTCATTTTTTTTTGTTATCACAAAAAGTGCTGCTATAAATATTTTGGTGTATATGGAAACTTCCCTCTCACCAATATCCTTTTTGAGATATAAGCCTAGTAGAGGGAATCTCTAGGTCAAAGTACGATCATCTGATCACTTTATCTAAATCCAAATTGCTTTCCAGAATGGTTGCACTAATTGATAGCTTCATCAATAATATAGTAGTTTGCTATTTTCCTACAACACTTTCAACATGTACTTTTCCCATCTTTGTCAATTTGGTTTGTGTGAAATGAAACCCAGGGTTGTTTTTCTTTGCATTTCTCTTATTATTAGAGATCTGGAGACTTCTTTCACATATATATGTATATATATATATCTATGACTACATGGATATATATGTGTGTATTTATGTATATATATACACACACATATGTACACATAGAAGCATAGTATCACATTTTAGATAATTTACTAATTATATTTATTAAATATATTATGTCAATGTGTGCTGTATGTATATATGTATGTATCTTTAATACCAAACTTTTTAACACCTCATATTATTAGGTTATTTTCCTCTTACGTTGATCTAAAATTTGCTCCTTTATAAATATACATTAGTAACAATTATGTCTTCTAAGGTTAAGCAAAACAAGTCTATTCTCTCTTACATATGTGAGCCCTCTATACATTATGTCCTTTTTAAGTCTTCTGTTATGGAGATGAAATTTCCCCAGTTCTTTGCATTGATAAATTTATACCACTTAGCCTTTTCTGGACACATTTCAGCTTGCTAATACTGTTACTAACATGAGATAACTAGAAACAAACAACATAAAACAGATGTAATCTGACCAGGCCAGAGCACACATCATATTGAATGAGTTTGCAATACACTAAAACACCAATTTTTTTTTCACACAAGCTGTTGATGTCTACCCATGTTTCCTTTATAAATTAACTTTTGAGCCTAAGAGTGGGACTTTCCATTGATTGCTATTAAATTTCATTTCCTTGTACTGTATTCTTTCATTGAAAGCAGGTTTCATTGCATCTATTGCATACCCCCATATTTCTTTTGGATTACGATTCATTTAATACAGAATATATTAATAACAAAAGAATGTAATTTTATTTTTGACTTAATTTAGAAGACAGTATGTGAAGCAAATGATCTCATAGTACAAGTAAAAATAAAATTGCTGCCAAGTCTATCTATATAAATCCCAATTAATTCATGTGTTTTCATCAGATATTTTGGAGAAATTGAAATAATACAGAGGGTGCTTCTACTTCACTATAAAAAACAATCAGGAAATTCTTTTTTTTTTATTCTTAACCCTCTCAAATGAGAACATATCTGAGCTGTTAGTTGCTGAGCTATAATTAATAGCTGTGTGTAGTTTCTTTTTTTTTAAGTGTGAGAAAGCAAAGAACTTTGATGGGAATTAAAACTATATATATATATAATGAAGACTGCTCTTCACTTAGATGTCATTTCCATAGTGCATATGAGGACGCACAGAAGAGATCAGCAATTAATTGGGAGAAGAAAGACACCTTTTTTTTGCTCATTTTTTAAATGAATCTGTGCATAATTTGTACATATGCTTGGGTGCTCAGAAGTTATAATCTTGTCCAAAAAAGAAGCCAGTTTTGCAATAGCAACTAAAAATATTTAATATTATGTTCATATAAAAAATTCTTTTGAAAATGCAAACCTTGCTGTAGGGCTACAAGTTACATGTGGGAAGAAATATGTGTGTGTGCACATATATATGTATGTGTGTGTATGTGTGTGTGTGTGTGTGTGTGTGTGTATGTGTGCGTCAGTGGTTGGGTGGATGTGGGTGTATATGTTAGATGTGATGGCCAGAATATTAAAAAATCTGAGTTTTCTCAGTTTAAACTGCTTGTTAAGCTATCTTTTTCCTTTCTGACATTTTCAGAATTTCCCTGACTAGCCCCTTTATAATTAAGGAGTCTTTCAAAAACATTTGCTTTTGGGTAAAAAAAAAGAGTAGTCCTTGAACAGACAGTCCCCCTTTAAACATTTTGGAGTATTTCACTCTGAGACACATAACATGGATTTTGTCTGGCCACTGACCATATGAAACATCCCTCTCTAAAAGCAATTGAGAGCCAAAGGATATCATAGGCATCATGCATTCCAATCCCATTGTTTTACAGATGAGGAAACTGAGGTCCAGAGAAGGAAAGGGAATTACCCTAGTTCACAGAGGTAGTAAAGCATAGAGCTGGTATTTAGCCTAGTTTGTTGGATTACAGATCCAGCACTTTTTGCAACTATGCAAAACAGATTGAGCCTATATGTTATTGGTGGTCTATAAAATGCGAAATTAATCTGGGAATAGTGGATATAGCCTTGGACTTGGAGGCAAGATAATCTGAGTATGAATCTCATCTAAATTGGCATCTGCTGCCCTGACTCATTTCAAATCAGTGGAGCAAGATGCCCCATTATTGGTACTTCCTGTAAGCTTCTGAGGAGCAGGGACTATCTATCTTTTTATTCATTGTATCCTCAGTGCTTAGCACTATGCCTGGAACTCTTTGTGATGCCATCTCGTATTTTCTTGACAAATATTCTGGAGTGCTTTCCCATTTCCTTCTCCAGATCATTTTACACATGAGGAACTGAGGCAAGCAGGGTTAAGTGACTTGCTGAGGGTCATACAGCTATTATATAAGTGTCTGAGGCTGGATTTAAACTCAGGTCCTCCTGACTCCAGAGGCAGTACTCTATCCACCGCACCACCTAGTTGCCCTGTTTTGATTAGCATTTTTCTTATTATTAGTGATCTAGAGCATTCTTTCATATGGTTGTTATAGTTTATAATAGTTTTTTTTTTAAGAAAAAAAGATTTGTATTGCTATCTTTTGTTTTTGCATTGTCTTATTATTCTCCTGTATTCTATCACCTTCTCTCTCCTAGAGGACCTAAAAAATAAATAAGTAAAAGTGATAAGAAGAAAAAAAATCAGCAAAACTGATTCATACATTGAAAAATCCTAATATCACATTGCACAACACCTCCCCCTCCTCTATAAAGGAATAGGAGGTAGGGAAATGACCTTGACTTAAAAAAATGGTAAATTTTATTTATTTTTCAAGTAAAAATATTATTTATTTTTACCATGATGCAAAACAAACAAGCAAGACAAACAAAGTCAAGAAATTATATTTCAATCTGCACTCAGAGCTCATCAGTCCTCCCTCTGGAGGTGGGTATCATTTTTTCACTATGAGTCTTTCGGAATTGTCTTGAATCATTTTCTTGATCAGAGTAGCTAATTTTTTCACAGTTGATGATCATTCTAATATTGCTGTTACTCTGTACAATAATATCTTGGTTTTGCTCACTTCACCCCGCATCAATTCACATATGTGTTTGTGTGTGTGTGTGTGTGTGTGTGTGTGTGTAATCTTATAGGTTTTTTTTTAAACTATCCTGCTCATCATTTCTTTTTTTGCTTTTGTTTTTGTTTTTGCTTTATGTTGAGGCAATAGGGGTTAAGTGACTTGCTCACGGTCACACTCATCATTTCTTAGAGCACAAAAGTATTCCATGACAACCAAACACCACAACTTGTTTAACCATTCCCCAACTGATAGGTTTCTCCTCAATTTCCAATTCTTTGCCACCACAGAAAGAACAGTTATAAATACTTTTTTTGGTAATTATAGGTCTTTTGTCCTTTTTTCTTTGATCTCTTTAGGATATAGAGATAGCAGCAATATTGCTGGGTCAAAGGATATGAGTGGTTTTATAGCCTTTTAGTCATAGTTCCAAATTGTTCTCCAGAATGGTTGGAACACTTCACAACTCCACCAATTTTTAGTGTCTCAATTTTTTCCGCATCCCCTCCAGCATTTGTTATTTTCATTTTCTCTCATTTTAGCCAATCTGATAGGTATGGAGTGGTACCTCAGAACTGTTTTAATTTGCATTTCTCTGATAGTGATTTTTTTTTTTTTTTTACTTTTTGGTGAGGCAGTTGGGGTTAAGTGACTTGCCCGGGATCACACAGCTAGTAAGTGTCAAGTGTCTGACACTGAATTTAAACTCAAGTCCTCCTGACTCCAAGGAATGAGTTCTATGCAGTGCACCACCTAGCTGCTCCATCTGATAGTAATTTAGAACATTTTTTAATATGGCTATGGATAGCTTTAATTTCTTCTTCTGCAAACTGCCTGTTTATATCCTTTGACCATTTATCAATAGGAGAATGTTCTTATTTTTATAAATTTGAATAATTTCCTTATTTGAGAAATGAGGCATTTATTAGGGAAACTTGCTGTAAATTTTTGATATTACTTCATTGTTTAAGGTACCTTTTAGCAAAATGTGATTTCTCTTATATCTCTTTAATTAGGTCTATTTTTACTTTTGCTTAGTCTGAGATTATATTTGCTACCCTTGCCTTTTTTACGTCAGCCAAAGTATAATAGATTCTGCTCCAATCTCTTGTGGAATTGTAGAGTATTAGCCATATGAAAAAAAAATGCTCCTAACCACTAATAATAAGAAAAATTTAAATCAAAACAACCATAAGGTTTCACCTCATACCCTGAAAATTGTCAAAAGTGACAAAAATGGCAACAATTAATCTTGGAGGGACTATGGGAAAATAGACATGCACAATAATACATTGTTGGTTGAACTCTGAAATGATACAATAATTTTGGAAAGCAATTTGGAATTAAGCAAATAAAGTGACTAAAATCCTTTTGAACCAGAGTTTGCATTACTGGCCATATACTCAAAGGAAGCCATTGATAAGAAAAAAGTCCCCATATGCTCCAAAAATATTTGTAGCAGCACTTCTTTGTGTTAGTAAGAACTGGGAACAAAGTAGATGTCTACCAATTGGAGAATGGCTAAACAAATTCCTGAGTATGAATATAATGGAATACTACTGAGCTGTAAGAAATAATGTGCATGATGAATACAGAAAAGCATGAAAAGAGCTATATGAACCAATGCCGAGTGAAGTAAGCAGAGCCAAGAAAACAATATACACATTAATTACAATGTAAATGGCAAGAACAATAACACATAAAAAACTCAAAAGTAAATGGAACAAAATTATAAAGATCAAGCAGACCTTGATTGAAGAGAGATGATAAGACACCCCTAAACTACCCTGTTGTGAAGGTGGGAGTTACACAGGTGTTACACATTGCTTATGTTTTCAGATTTTTTCAGTGTATAAATCACCTGTGCTGACTTTTTCTCCTCTCTAAGAAAAAAATTTACTGTTTGTCATATGTGGTGGCTAACAGGGATAGGAAGGGAGAGAGATACATAATATAATATGGTGATGTAAGAAACAACATAAATTAAAATTATTACAAAAATAAAAGAAGTTAGTGGCAACAAACAACCAGTTATAATTTCATCAATAATGAAGATGGAGAGATATGAGCTTGAATAGCACACGTAGACAGACTGAGAAGTGGTAGAATGACTAGACTCAAAAACCAGTGATTAATGGAGGTATATCAGGATGGAGCAAGCTCTGTAATGCAGTGGCCCAGACCTTTGTGATTTGATCCGTGCTGTTTAAAACATTTATCAAGATTCAAAGACAGAGGCAGTAATATCATTTCATATAGCTCTTTAAGGGTTGCAAATATTATCTCATTTGATCCTCACAACAACTGTGAGAGTAAGGTGCTATTATTATCCCTATTTTACAGATGAAGAAACTGAAGCTAAGAGCAGTTAAGAGACTTGCCCAGGGTCAGACAGTTAGTAAATATCTGAGGCTGGATTTGAACTCAGGTTTTCCTGAAATCCAGGTCTAGCATTCTACCTATTGCATCACACAGCTACCATAGATGACATGTTTGTGAAGTTTGTAGATGACAAGAAGCTCGGAAGGATAACTAACACAGTGAATAAAAGAATAAAGATTGCCACCTACCTCCCAGAAAAAGCTGCCAATATAAAATGATATATCAAAATTCTTATGAAATGTTATGATATAAATTCACATTATTATTTTGAGGTGCAAAAGTAAATTCCACCAGTAAATATGGTGGGGGATGGGGAATGAGGGGAGGGATCAGTTTATCTGAAAACAAAACAAATTAAAAGATTTGGGTGGGGAGTTGAATGGCCTGTGAGTTTTATGTGAGTCAATACTGCAATCTGGCTAGTTTCCAGAGTGAGTGAAGTGATAGTCCTGCTGACCTGTGTTTTGGTTAGGATATGTGGAATATTGTTTTGCATTTTGAAAGGTGAATTAATAAGACGTTTTGAGAAAAGAACTGGGGATTTTTAGCCTAAAGAAGATAAGGATGACATGATAAATGTTTTTAAGCAGTTAGAAGGCTATCATATGGAAAAAGACTTGGACTTTTTCTTTTTCTGTTTAGTCTCAAAAGGGAGAACAAGAAGAATGAGTCGATACAACAAAGAAATTTATGTTCAATAAGAGGGAAAACTTCCTAATAATTATAACTATGCAAAAGTGGAATGGGCTACCTTATGCCCTCCACCCCTCGCAAAGGGCTTAAAACAAACAGTGAATGACTTCACAGGGATACTGTGAAGGAGATTCTTGTAGCATTATGAACTAAGTTAGCTAGTCTATGAGATCTTCTCCAACTCTGATTTTTTGTGGAACGACTTGATCAAAGTCACCCAGTAAGTTAATGATGGTGAACATAGATCTCCAACTGCAAATCAAGTACTTATTTCATGACACCAATTCCAACAATCATTGCATTGTAATTGATAATCAAAGATTGAGAGTGTTTTGTTTTGTTTTGTTATGTTCTGTTTTTTTGTTGGTTTTTTTTTGTTTTTGTTTTTTCTTTTTGGTGAGGCAATCAGAGGTTAAGTGACTTGCCCAGGGTCACACAGCTAGTAAGTGTCAAGTGTTTGAGGATGGATTTGAACTCAGGTCTTCCTGACTCCAAGGCTGGAGCTCTATCCACTGAGCCACCTAGCTGCCTCTGAGAGTGTTTTGTAGTAAGCTAATATATCTGCACCTCAATTATAAGGCAATTATATTTTTTCTCCTATTCATTTCAAAGATATTGAGTATGAAAATTTTGTTTAAAAAAAATGACCTTTTAAATGAATTATCCAAACTATGGGTTAAAGGGCAGATTTCTTCATCTACAAAATAAGGCAACTGGAGTTGATGATCTCCTTGGCCCATTCAAGCTTTGAATCAATAGGTTGAATTCAAGTTGAATCATATGGTCATAAGTAGGAATTGTTAAAAGAATTAAGTCTACATCTGTTTTTATATGTTTGTGTGAAAGACCAGCACATTTATTTTGTGAATAAGGTTGGATCTAAGTTAGCATGATTAAATAGGATGTACTTAGTAGCTTTCAACTGTTTATTGAGGGAAAAAAAAACCAGAAGAAAATTAATTTTATGTAGACAATGCTGTTAAATAAAGCAACAGATAGTATGTGGTGAGAGTTTAAAATACTTCCTATTTTGAGAATAGAAAAGGAAAAAATGGATGCAGTTCAGAAGTGGTAAAAAGAAGTAGGTCAGAGCAAAAGAGGAGAAAGAAATATATGATAGGAATCCTTATCATTTATTTAGTTTATAATTTATTTACAAGAGCATTCATGCATCAAAGACTACATAATCTATTTCAACAATGGATAGCCAGTAGATCTCACTCAAGAATCTATTACAAACCCATTCAGAAATAATAATCACATTACTAACAACTCAATTTTGCTCCAGGAACTGAGGTGAACACTCTTGAAAAAAGAATGAAAGGGTTCGCGGTAGATATATACTTATATGAACATGATAGAGGTAATTACAAAAGATGAAATAGATAATTCTGATTGCCTAAAACAAAATTAATGCATTTAAAATAAGAAAGGAAGAAGTCAAATGTGGAAAATTATTTGCATCAAATTTCTCTGATAAGGGTTTGGTATACAAAATATATAGACAACTAACAGAAAGATATAAGAATAAAAGCTATTTTCAAAAGATAAATGACCAATGGATATAAATGAGGAGTTCTCAGAAAAAAAGTAATTTCAAACTATTAAATATTATATTGCTTGAAATCACCAATAATAAGTGATACATTAATCAAAACAACCCTGAGATTTCACTTTATACCTAGCAAATTGACAAAAATGACAAAAGACAGCAGTGGTAAATGCTAGAGGAGTTACAGGAAATATGCTCTGCTGTACTGGAGCTGTAAATGGGTATAAGGATTACGGAAAGCAGTCTGGAATTATGCAAATAAAGTGACTATACTTCAAAATGCTCTGACCCTTAAACTTAGAGATTCCAGTACCAGACATTTGCACCGAAAAAGACAGTGACAAAATACAAAGTCTCATATATAACAACATATTTCCTGCAGCAATTTTTGTGTTAGCAAAGAACTGGTAACAAACTAGATGACTTTGATTGCATAATAGGTAAACAAAGTGTACATGAATATAAGGGAATATTATTATGTTCTAAGAAATTTTGTCTTAAAAACCAAGTCTCATCTCAACTTTGTAACTCACTCAATATCTGGAATTACACACAGCATGTATTTAAAAATGTTTGATAAACTGAATTGAATAATACCCGCAAAGATTAATCTTTTTGTAGAAGGTTTAGTTTAATGACTCAAGCAATAACATCCTATATTAATACTGATACTTTTTGCGTCACAGAGTCAAAGAGGAGTAGGGACTTTATCCAGTTCTTGGGACATCATTGTTACTTCATTTTTCATATGTGTTGTCAATGTAAGATGTATAGTTTAAAATCATGTAATAATACTCAAAAAGATACGACAAAAGAAATAACTTTGGTAATCTTTTGAACATATAAACATGAATGTATATGTAAAATGTGGGTATATATCTATATACATACTTGTGAACATATACGCATGTATAAATAAGATACTATTTCTAAAGTGCTTAGCACAGTGTCTGGTACATAGTAGGTGTTTAATAAATGCTTTATTTACCAGGTACTGTGCTAAATGCTGGCAATACAATTAAGAAATATAAAGTCCCTGTCCTCAAGAATTCTATAATGTAATGAGTAAGATAACATAGAAAAACAAGCTAGAAGTGAGGAGGTGGACACGGGGGTTTACCAGGTATCTGATATAGGCAATCTTGTTTTATGGAGTTCAGAACAAGCAAAACTGAAGATGGAGAGTAGAGCCCAAGTTCTGCCTTCCATAAAGGAAAGTTGTGGGTGGAGTTGAGCGCTCTTTCTTTCTGCTCTCTCAATCATCAATGGGAAGGGAGAGGAAGCTAAGGGAGTTGGAAGGTGCTGAGTTTCCAAGTCTGAGTTAAATGACATGATGAGATTTCTGTTGATCAGCCTTTGCTAGGAAGGGCATCTTATTCAATTTAGTTTAGATCAAACAGAGCTGCAGATATTTGTTCCCTCTCCACCCTTACTCCCACTAGTCCCACACGCATATTTCAGTTTTGAGGCAGTATGAAGAGCACAGGGGCAGTTAGATAGAGCAATAGATAGAACAGTGGGCCTGGATTCAGGAAGACTGAGACTGATCTTCCCGAATTCAGATTTGGCCTCAGACACTTCCTAGTTGTGTGGCCCTGGATAAGTCACTTAATCCTGTTTACCTCAGTTTCCTCATTGATAAAATGAGCTGAAGAAGGAGAGGGCAAATCACTCCAGTATGTTTGCCAAGAAAACCCCAAACGGGGTCACAAAGAGTAGGATACAACTGAAGAATGACTAAACAACAACAAATTAAGATCACGAACTGTGAGGGGAACAGAAAAAGGGGAGACAGTGTTAGAACAGCCATTGGTATGGGGGGTTTTGTGCCTGAGGTGCATGCACAGGGTGGGTCTTTTCAATAGAAAATTTCTCCAACAGGGCAATGGATAAGAAATATGCTGTAATTGATACTTACGCAATTATCTTGAGAAAGATCCCAGTGCATTACAGGGGGTGGCAGGGAGAGAACCCCTGTGAAGAATTTGCAGAGGCACATAGTGAAGAGTCACGTGGGATGAGAAGGCCTAATAGTGCTCCTGAACTGTATTCCTGAATTCCCTATAGCCTGCTGGATATCTCAGCTTAGATGTCTCATTGTCTTCTCAAACACAGCATGCCCCAAAGCGCTTAAGATATTCTTGTTGATTGCTTTCTCACTAAATCTTCCCTCCTACAGTCTTCTCTATTTATTTTATAGGCATGGCCATCCTACCAGTCACACAGATTTATAAGCTAATAATTGTCTTTGATTTCCCTTTTCCACTTCCCATACTTAATCAATTGTTGTCTTCTAATTTCTACCACTATAAGATCTGAAGAATCTATTCTCTTTTCACTATTCACATGACAATTATCCTTTTTCAATTCTTCATTATACCTTATCTGGACTTTTATAATAGACTTGAATTAAGGTGGTGACATCTGGCTTAAGATAATTATTTTGTCAGCCTTGAAAAGGTTAAGTTGATGAGGAAGAAAATGAAAGCAGAGACCTTTAAATAGCCACTTCCACTTCTAGTCTCTACCCCTTCCTATTTATCCTCCTCACAATTGCCAAAATATCAAGGGACAGTTCTGGTGTTACTATTCCCCACTTAAAATAATTCAGAGTTCCCTTAATGTCTCTGAACACCTACTTGTAAGCCTGGTATTTAAAGTCCTCTTTAGTATGGGCTTCAATCCATCTTCGCACACTTATTTCACCCTATTTTCCTTCAAACACTTTGTATCCCAACCTAATTAGCCAACTAATTATTTCCTGAACTCAGAATTACATTTCTTGCTTTTGTCTGTTTGTATGAGGTATTTCTCTTAACCACAATATATACTTATTCACATTCTCTAGCTTTCTTATTTCTAGTCATTCATGTTCACCCTCATCATACTACCACATATTTACTATTTGTTATAAAAATTCCTGCAGTGAAATGTAAGCTTCATAAGGATGGGGCTGTACTGACCTGAATCATTTCTAGACTACTGAAGTGAAGTGCATATATCCTACAATATATAAATGTGAGAAATTTTTAAATTACATTATTTTCAAAAAATTGTTTCAAATTTTTATGCTCTAAATTTCACTGCTCTGTGATGATGTACCACTTGCTCAGCTTTAGTTATAGGTTGATGTAATATGCTATGCCTGAAACCATTCAGTCATATTTCACAGAATTTTGTTAAAAAAAAAAAAAAGATTCCGCTGATAGTTAAATCATCTCAATTCTTTAGTGTTCTAACTAGGATATATGAAAACTATTCCATTTTCACTTTTTTTCTCATCTCAAATATATCTTTTAAAAATATTTTAACTGTTTTATGGACAAACCATTAAAAATAACTATGCATGGCATATACACTTACCAGAGATACATATATGATAAGTTAATGCCTCTTTATATTCAATAAACAATTTCAAGTTCTTCCTATATTTCCCCCTTTGTAAAATGAAGGGTAGATTAGATGATTTTTCTGTGTCTTTCCTTTTCTATGTAAGATTTTTTTTAATGATTTAAGCAATATCATTAGAACTTTACCTTAAAAAATTATTTGTGATTTCCTGTAAATCTCCAGAAACACTGAAGAAAACAAGAAGAGATAAGACTCCCTTAGTGATTAATAAGATTATAAGACTGTATTAGTGATAAGAATGGAACTAGTTGTTTAAAAGAATTTTCTATAAAATAATAAAATTTGAAGAAACTCTTAAGATCTTTTACATTTCAATTACATTTCTAAATTCTTAGATCATATACTTAACCACTATATCAATTAAAATAATACTTTTTTTGTAAAGATGAGAATGAAAAAATCAAATTATATATTTCAATATGAATATTTGCATAATTGACCATGTCCAGCAGTGATAAAATCAAAATTAAATATCTTCAATTTTTTTCTTTTTACAAATTAAAGGGTATATTTTAGCTTGTATCTATTTCTGTAACTCTAAAAATATATGTAAAAAATTATACTTTACATACTTCAAAAAACTAATTTTCTACTCCTGAGAAACTGAAACTAAGAAAAACATTTCATGAGGTCAGAGAAACTAGTAAATTTTCATCATCACCATTTTTAGCATCAGTTCAATTAAACTTCCTGCTAATTTTAGAAGTTTTTGTTGGTCAAGAACATTCCTTTATATTAAAATTCAGCAAATCGTTTGTAATTGTAGATTTCAAAAAATGGGCTTTAAGTAGAAATTGTGTTGAATTAAAAATTAAGTTGAATTAATTTCTTGGGAATTATGGTTTAATTTTTCTCACATTGTAGATTATGCTATATACTTTGTATTCTCTTCAAGATATGTAGTGCATATCAATGGCTCCTTGATTTGATATACAGATTGTATTCTTTACTATTCATTATTAAATTTATACATGTATTCCCTACAGTCATGTTTTGGCAATACCAAGTTTTGAAATGATACACCTATTATTTTTTGAGGGAGGGTAATGGTGGTGGTGCTGCTGGTAACATACATAAAAGAAGGTTATGTTATAGTGCTTATCAACTAAATCTGTTTCCTCATTTATTTTATTCTTATGTGAGACAGGAAATCATTTGCCTAAAATGATAAAGTTGATAAAGGAGTAAGACAAATATTTATTTGAATATAAGAAACTTTTCCATCTTGTTAGGTTTGCATTTATTTTTGGTTGCTGCCAACATTTAAATTTAGAACCAAAAGGAAAATATTTTTATAAACTATCAACTGAACAACAGAAACACTAGCCCAAATATAATAACTCTTCTTGGAAAGTGAGCATATTTGAGATAAAAAAAAAAAACTCACCAATTACTAATTTACAAAGTTTTTTTTTAAACTTCCAGATACAGACTTGATTTCTTTCTATTCTATCACATCAATATCCATTTGCTTGCCTTAATTCCATCTTCTATCTCTAGCTTTTTAAAAGTTGAGTTTGTTGAGTTGTCTATGTTTCCATATTGATCTGTTTAGGCAATCAGTCTTAGTTTTGCTTTTTCTTATTAAGACCATTTCTAATTATGTTTTCAAAAGTTAATTCCTGAGAATTTTCCATCTTTCTTGGACCAATTATCCTTGCAAAATGTTACCATCAAATTCTTCCTGTCTTTGAAATCTTTGAAATCTGTTCTTAACCAGCTCTGACGAATACATCAGTTCATATGTATGACTTCCCTTTCCTCTATCACGATTTCTGTGATAAAGTGTTCACTTGCTCTCAGAGTTCTTGTAATTTCTTCTCCATCAACCACCTTGTAAGATTTTCTCACAAGTTCAAAATATTAGTTTTCTTCTTCCCTTCCTATACTTTTTGAAGGATATCAATCACTAATTTATTAATTATTTTACTTTTTGCTGAGACAGACACATTTTCAGACCACTGAAGTCTTAAATTGCTAAAATATCACGAATCTGTGGAAGACTGTTATATTTCATATTCTTTATCTGTTACCTTTAGTGCTATCTAGCCTACCCTCATAACAATAAAACTTGTCTCTGCCTCTGCTGATCTTCACCCAAATGAGCTCCACCATATTTCTTCCTTTAAATTCTTGAATTTTCCTCACATGATATTTTCATGTACAGTGCTTTTTCCACCCACTTCTTTTTCCATAAAAAATATATCTTTTTCAGAGCAAAGTTACAGTTATAAATTCTATCCCACTAAGACTCAGTGATACCTATGAGTTGAAACATGAGAAGTGAAATTTCAAGTTCATATATTTATTAACCATAATTTGTACATTTGTATGTAAGATCATAGGTTGTGTTACTGCCTCTCTTTCTGGATATTTTCATACCAATTATCTGTCCTATCATTTTTTTCTTTCTCTGCTGTTTTCCATAGTTGCAGACTTTTCAAGCCATCAACTATCAGGTACTTCTTCTACACATAGTTATTTGTATGTTGTCTCCCTCATTAGAGTGAAAGATCCTTGAGAACAGGGACTATTTTTCTTTTCTTTTATCTCCAAAACTGAGTACACAGGCCCTGGCATATATTGAATGTTTAATAACCACATGTTGAATAAGTCCAAAAAAGGAAATATTGTTGTCACTTATTTTTCCAAAAATGTCCCTTGCAAAGAGCCAATCATTTCTATGCTTTATACTATGGTCTAGAAAACAAAATTCTTTCTTTCTTTTTTTTCAAATAAAGTGAAATATCTTGGACAATTATTCACTTGCAGAATTTGATTTTTCTTCTGAATATCTGACTTTCAATCAGCAACAGTGGTGAAAGCATTACCTAGTTTGCATAATCAATAAAACTGAATACTATATATATATATATATATACACACACATTTAGATCCTTTAGACCTCTTAAAACTCTCCAAAATAAAAATTGTGTGAGGATGAAATAAGTACAGCTGTCTCCATGGTTTGAGACACTAAGAAGGTTAGGGTTAACAGCTCAATAAACTAACAACAAAGTTCTTCCCCTATTCCTAATTTGCTCACTCAATACCCCTCCCAACCTGCATCAATGCTCTGGGAGAGTAACATGTTATGACACACAGACTTGTGCTCTGGCAGGGAGACAGACAGACAGTCACAAAAACAGAGAGACAGAGACAGAAACAGAGACAGAGAGACAGAGAGATGGGGAGATAGAGACAGAGAGACAAAGCAAAACAGCGAGACAGAGAAGGAGGGAGAGGGAGAGAGAAGCTAGAAGGGGAGGAGGGAGAGAAAGGGGGAAAGTGAACATTTGGTAGATAGATAGACAGACAGAAGGATAGATGGTCAAAGGATATGGACAGCTCTACAAGGAAGAATTATAAATTAAGAATATATGAAAGAATGTTTCTAATCATTAATAATAAGGAAAAAAAAACAAATTAAAGAACCCTGGGGTTTTGCCTCATACCCTGCAGGTTGCCAAAGATTACAAAAGATAAAAATGGACAATGTTGAAGGGACTATGGGAAAATGGGCACATTAGTAGATTGCTGTTGGTGCTGTCAACCAGTACAGCTATTTTAGAAAGCAATTTGCAATTATACAAATAGATTAACAAAAATGCCTATGCATTTTTACCCAGAGATTCCACTACTAGACATATCCCAAAGAGGTATTGCATAAGAAGAAAGTACCAATATACAGACAACAAAATATTTATAGCAACACTTTTTGTCATGGTAAATAATTGGAATCAAAGTAGATGCCCTGTTTAGGGAATGCCTAATCAAATTGTGTTACATGAAAGTTATGGAATGTTAACAGTGTATGATTACATGTATTACGTATTGTGTATTATATGTATTATATATTAATATGTATACAATGGATACAGAGAAGCATAGAAAGCTTTACATGATTTGACACAGAGCAAAGTAAGCAGATTCCAGAAAACAATATACACAATCAAAAGTTAAAGCTGCAAAATGATAAAGAATAAATGTGACTTCAAAAAGAAATCTAAGAAATCACTCCCAACAAATATCCAATAGTAGTTCTACAAATATGGTACATCACACATATTTTCAGACTTTTGGAATGTATTAATCAGGAGGTTTCTTTTATTTTTTCTTCTTCTTTAAAATATTATTTGTTCTATGGATCTATAGGGAAATTTTTGGTGAATTTTTAAGAAGATAGAAATGATTTTTTTGTTTGTTTTTTGTTTGTTTTTGTTTTTAAAGAAGACTAGACTCTGGAGTCAGGTCACTAAATTTATATTTTACTTTTGCACATTATCTGTGTGACTTTAGGCAATTAACCTCTCTGAAACCTTAATAAAGTAAGGTTACTGGATTAGATGTTCTCTTAAATCCCAAGAGATAGTGCTAAATCTTATGATCATATGTAACTTCTCTGTCATATCTTTTCCTCTTGCTTTTTCTCCCATACACTATTTAAATCTTTAGCACTTTCATCACTTCCAGCCCATGAATTATCAGGTAATCTAGCCAAATTTAAGATTTCCCATCCAATGAATTATGGATAAAGATCTCCTATGTCAAAATTTCTATTTGGAAACTTATAATTCATATTCCTATGTTAAAAACAAGCCTTATCCAGCTCCATTCTCTGTTTTTATGGTTTAAATTTTTAAGCCTTCCTATTTACCTTCTTGTACCGGCCGCGCCGACCTTATGCCGTCCGCGCCGAACACTCCTCCTATAAGGAGCAGGCTGCCAGAGTCATACTCACTCATCAGTCTTCGGTCCTCAACCGGATAAACACACACAGAGACGGACCCATCGGGAGGCTGCCAACACCAGAGCTTTATTCAGAGGCCATCACAGCAAGCCATCACAGCAAGGCCAAGCAGGAAGGCCAGAGCAGGAGCAAAGAGAGGGCGTGATCTGACCACGTTCCTTAAGTACCTACTTAGCCCCTCCTCCCCAGCCTGCTTACTAGCCAATGATTGTAGGGTCAGATACAGAAAGGGGCTGTCTGAGTTTAGCACACCAAGGGAGAGGGAGTGACGCAGGAGGCTAGGACCGGAGACAGGAAGGAGGCGTCTGGGATTAGTGCATAGACAGAGTACGTGACCTAGGAAGTCAGGAAGGACACAGGAAGGAGGCGTCTGGGGTCAGTGCTACACAAAGGGACCCAGGAAGTCAGGAAGGTCACAGGAAGGAGGCGTATGGGGTTGACGTTGCATATAGGGAGGGGACTAAGCAAAGGGAACTCGTCCTCTGCCGTCCCACTCCCACGTGGCACCGCCCCTTGCCTCAGGAGCACAAGCTCCGGCTACTTCCTTACACCCAGCTTATCTCACATAGCACTGCCCACTGCCTCAGGGCTTGTCCGTACCCAGCCCATCCCAGTCCACCACGACTCCACCTACCACAGCCCCTGCCTCGACTTCCAAATACCCAGATTCTACCCCAATCTTGCCACAGCGCTCACCTGGTAGTTGCCAACATCAGACAGTCCCTCACACCTTCTCATTCCTAAAATTTGGCATTTCATCTGGGGATTGCTCATGGTTAACAAGGCTTTTTTTAGGGAAGGGAACTTTTGAAATGCCCTGTTTATTCATGGGGAATTTATTTTCGTGGCCTCATTCTTAAGATTCAGAGATACTATCATTAGGAGAACTTCAATTTATGTTGAGGTAGGTTTCCATCCAATGTTAGGGTTAAAAAAAACTTTATAATTAGAGGTATCCCAAAGTAGAACATCAAAATATGCTGGGTTCCAATCAATATAAGGCCTTCATAATAGTGAAAATCTTCAAATGATACCTTGATAACCACTTCTAGGTGATCACCTTAGAACTCATACAAAACTTTGCTTTTTGTGTTTGTTTTGTTTTGTTTTGAATTCACTAAGAACACTTTGTCTAATTACTGGACTATAAACTCCAGGTGGACACAACAATATCTCTTCCATTGGCTAGACAGGGGTGGGGAACTTGTGCCCTCAAGGCCACATGTGGCCCCCTAAGTCCTCAAGCACAGCCCTTTGACTGAATCCAAACTTCAGAACAAATCCTTTTATTAGTATATTGTTTTGGACCCAGTGGGCATGTAATAAAAGCTTTCTCTCTCGGTTATAGTCGATCTTTTTTTTTTTTTATCTAAGAGGGTATTCCAGTTAGGTTATGGATTGGACTTCCAATGACCTTGGATATCATTTTCAATTTTGAGGTGCTTTGATTACCATGACAGACATGATCTTTGGGATAGATTTTGACTAAAAGAATTTATCTTACCAATGCTGCCATGGCATTGATCTTAGATTTCTCATTAAAGTTGCTGAGTATTTATCATTGTGGCTACAAAAAGATAGATCACCTGGAGCAGCTGGAGTAGTCAAAACAAGCCAGCTCCTTCTCATTTGAGAATTGATTTAGGATTTAACCTTTCTAAGGAGAGACAGGAGGCAAACAAGTGGAGTCTCCTAAGATACTCCTCAAATTCAAAGATTGGTTTCACTAAGTTTTGGGGGTGTTGTATTTTGCCTGCTTCTACAATTTATATGTATTTTGAATTACAAAATAATTGAAATATACTATATATTACAGATCAGGGAAAATGTTAATAAAAATCAACCTCTACCAATTAGACAGCAATTAAATGTGTCTTCTTCCTATAGAGCCTGATTAAATATACAGTCAATTCCAATTTATTTGGATACTGATTGATCATTTGATAGATTATCCAGGCCCTTTGCTTCTTATTCTCTGTCTTTGTCTCTCTCTTTCTCTCTGCTCCTCTTTTGGCTATTTCACCATCATTTAAGACTATTTCCATATAGCAGAAAGAAAAAAGGGGGGGGGAACTCTAGCCTTTTGATAATTTGTTAGCAATTCAGGCAAAATCTTGTTGAAAATAGGAAAATGATAGTTAAGAATGATCTGTATATAAGGGATGGAGTTCCACCCCTATTCCAATTAGCAAGAGTGTGTAAACTTTAAGATGAGAATGCCTTTTTGATTAAATTATAGAATCAATCATTGATCCTCAGAATTCAGTAAAGATCTACACTTAAGAGAAACTGTGTAATGACTCCATAAAGGAAAAAAAGGATTCCCAGTACCAGAATTTACAAGGCTGTCTTTTGACATATGTGTTCTCAACATACATGCCTCACTATAATTGTACTTCATGTTTGAAACCACCCTCTCCCTTTACCTCCCTCTGCCCCAGATCTGATGTGTACAGAGAAGGAATGCACTCCCTTTTGGGGAGAAGTATTTTGTACCAATTGATTTTTGTTGTTGTTGTTTAAAAAATTATATTAACTTACTAACTATCCATCCTAAAAGCTATTTGAGGTAACTGCATAACAATCAATTGGAAGCACTTTGGTGGGAGCTTATGGATAACAATATTGCAATAGCTCCTTGAGTTTATTCACCAAACCTTAAGAGAGTAGTTGCATCACCCTCAAGGGATATAACCCCTCAGTTCAAGTGGGTGTTGAAGAAGTGAGTCCAGAGGGTTAATGTCTATTTAAATTCACATCTTGTATTGACAATACATACTACATTGTCTACAACTTCCCAAGATATTAATGACAATGTTATTTTAAATATTTTTTAAAATTTTTTGAGTTCCAAATTCTCTCCCTCATGCTTCTCCCCCAAACATTGAAAAAGTAAGCAATGTATCAATTATATGTGTGAAAATATGCAAAACATATTTCCATATCATCTTGCAAAAAAGCAAGAAAAATAGAAAATTATATTCCAATTTGTACTCAAGAGTTCATCAGCTCTCTTTATGTAGGTCTATATAGTTTTTCATTATGAGTCCTTTGGAATTGTCTTAGCTCATAGTCTTAATCAGAGTAGTTGTCACCATTAATCATTATTACAATATTGCCATTATTTTTAGTGGTTTTACTCACTTTATTTGCATCAGTTAAAATAGTTCTTTGCAGGTTTTTCTAAAACCAATACTGCTTTTCATTTCTTATAGCACGAATATTCCATCACAATCATATATAACAACTTGATCAGTCATTCCCCAACTGATGGGCATTCCCTCAATTTCTAATTCTTTGACACCATAAAAAAGAGCTGTTATTAATATTTTTTGCACATATACACCCTTTTTCTTTTTATTTGATCTCTTTAGGGTACGGACTTAGTAGCGGTATTGTTGGGTTAAAGGGTTTACAGTTTTATAGCCCTTTGGATATAGTTTCAAATTGTTCTCCAGAATGGTAGAACCAGTTCACAATCCCACCAACAATCATTAGTGTACCTATTTTCCCATATCCCCTCCAGGATTTGTCATTTCTTATTGGTGTGAGTTAGGACTTCAGAGTTATTTAAAAATTTGCATTTCTCTAATGAAGAGTGATTTAGAGCATTTTTCCATATGACTTTAGCTTTGATGTCTTCTCCTGAAAACTGATTGTTCATATCTCTTGACCATTTATCACTTGGGGAATGGCTCTTATTTTTATAAATTTGACTCAGTTTCCTACATACTTGAGAAATGAGGCCTTTATTAGATAAACTTGCTGTAAATTTTTTGACATTAGTTCATTGTCCATGGTACCTTTCAGCAAAATGTAGTTTCCTTGATTGTTGCTTAGTCACTTTCAACACTTCATGATCTCATTTGAGGTTTTCTTTGCAAAGATATTGGAATAGTTTTCCATTTCTTTCTTCAGCTCATTTTAGAGATGAGGAAACTATGGTGAACAGGGTTACATAACTTGCCCATGGTCACACAGCTAGTAAGTATATAAAGCTGGATTTGAACTTATGAAGATGAATCTTCCTGACTCCAGGCCAAGCTCTCTATCCATTATACCACCTAGTTGTCCTATTTCCCTGTTGGTTAAGATAGAGTTCTCTATACCCAACTGAGTAAGTGTGTGTGTCTATAGATAAAGATATAGACATAGATAGATATACAGATATAGATAGATATAAATTCCTTACTCTTAGAATAAATTCCAATGAGAGTGAAATTCAAGCATTGCCTGCCACCACCTCCCATTTTCCCCTTAACTGTAAAAGTTCTGTGTGTTCCTCTTTTTTTTAAATTTTTTGTGTACCTCTTTTTTAAACCTTATTTAATATTTTATTTTTCCCAATTACATGTAAAAACAATTTATTTTTTTTTTCAAATTTTGACTTCCAAATTCTATCCCCCCCTTCCCTCTCCCCATTGAGAAGGCAAGCAATTTGACATAGGTTACAAATGTATAGTCATGCAAAACACATTTCCATGTAAGTCATTCTGTGAAAGAAAACATAGACAAAAAAATAAAAACATGAAAAATAAAGAAAGTAAAGAAAAAAATCTTTGATCTGCATTCCAACTCCACCAGTTCTTTCTCTGGAGAAGTATAGCACCTTTTATCATACTTCCCACAGAATGTCTTGGATCATTGTATTGCTGAGGATAGTTAAGTTATTCACAGTAGGTCATACAATATTGCTGTTACTGTGTACAATATTCTTCTGGGTCTCTCATTTCACTTTGCATCAGGTCATATAAGTCTTTCCAGGGTTTTTTTTTTAAACATCCTCCTCATCATTTCTTAAAGCACAAAAGTATTCCATCACAATCACATACAACTTGTTCAGCTATTCCCCAATTGATGGACATCACCTCAATTTCCAGTTCTTTGCTGCTACAAAATAAATATTTTTGTACACATAGGTCCTTTTCCTTTTTTATTTTTTATCTCTTTGGGATACAGACCTAATGGTGGTATTGTATGGTCAGAGGTTATATGTGGTTTTGTAGCCCTCTGGGTATAATTCCAACTTGCTCTGCAGAATGGTTGAATCAGTAAACAACTTTACCAATAGTACATTAGTATTTTAATTTTGCCATATCCCTTCCAATATTTGTCATTTTCTTTTTCTGTCATGTTAACCAATCTGGCAGGTGTGAGGTAGTAGCTGAGAGTTGTTTTAATTTTCATTTCTTTCAAATTTGCATTTCTTTCATCAATAGTTATTTAGAGCATTTTTGTATGAGTATAGATAGCTTTGATTACTTTGTCTGAAAACTGCTTGAGCATATCTTTTGACCATTTATCAACTGAAGAATGATTCTTATTTCTACACATTTGACTAAGTTTTCTATATGTTTGAGAAATGGAGTCTTTATCAGAGAAACTCACTGTCACTTTTTTCACAGTAATGATTACCAACTATGTATTTCCCTCCATCCCATTTTCTATTTGTTTATCCTATGCTCTCTTTCCTCTTACCCTATCCACTGTCAAAATGCTTCTGACTTTTACCTCCCCTAAACTGACCTTCCTTCTCTCAGTTCCCCCCTTTTCTTATCCCCTTCCCTTCCTACCTCCTGTATAGTAAGATAAGATTTCTATACCCAACTAAGTGTTTACCCTATTCCTTCTTTGAGTAAATACTGATGAATGTAAGGTTCATGTGCTCCCCTTCCTATATGCCCCAATTCCCCTTCCACTGTAAAAATCTCTTTCTTTAAAATCTCTTTTATGTCAAATAATTTATACCATTCTACCTCTCTCTTTCCACTTCTCCCACTGCTTTCTTCTTTCTCATTAATTTTTTTTTTAGATAATCACACCATCACATTCAACTCACATCTCTGTGTTCTGACTATGTATATTCCTAATTGCCCTAATAATGAGAAAGATTTTAGGAGTTACAAATATCATTTCTCCATGTAAGAATATAAACAGTTTAACCTTATTGAATTCCTTATGATTTATCTTTCCTGTTTAGCTTTTTATGCTTCTTTTGCATCTTGTATTTGAAAGTCAAATTTTCTATTCAGCTCTGGTTTTTTCATCAGGAAAACCTGAAAGTTCTATTTCATTGAATATCCATTTTTTCCCCTGAGGGATTATACTTAGTTTTGTGGGGTAGGTTATTCTTGGTTGTAATCCTAGTTCCTTTGTGCTCCAGAATATCATATTCCAAGCCCTCTGATCCTTTAATGTAAAAGCTGCTAAATCTTTTGTTATCCTGACGGTGGCTACACGATATTTGAATTGTTTATTTTTGGCTCCTTGCAGTATTTTCTCCTCAATCTGGGAGGTCTGGAATTTGGCTATAATATTCCTGAGAGTTTTCACTTTGGGATCTCTTTCAGGAGGTGATTAATGGATTCTTTCCATTTCTATTTTATTCTCTGGTTCTAGAATATCAGGGCAGTTTTCCATGATAATTGTTTGAAATATGCTGTCCAGGCTCTTTGTTTCATCATGACTTTCAGGTAGTCCAATAACTCTTAAATTATCTATTCTGGATCTATTTCCAGGTCAGTTGTTTTTTCAAGGAGATATTTTACATTGCCTTTTATTTTTTTTTCATTCTTTTGATTTTGTTTGATTGTTTTTTCATGTCTCAGAAAGTCATTAGCTTCCAGTTCCCCAATTCTAACTTTAAAGGATTTATTTTCTTCATTGAGTTTTTGTATTTCCTTTTCCATTTGACCAATTCTACTTTTTAAGGAGTTCTCTTCATTGGATTTTTGTGCATCTTTTACCATGTGGCCTAGTCTGTTTTTATTTTCTTCAGTATTTTTTCTTCAATATTTTTTGTGATGCCTTTACAAAGTTATGACTCATTTTTCATGATTTTCTTGTATCACTCTCATTTCTCTTCCCAATTTTTCCTCTACCTCTCTTACTTAATTTTTAAAACCCTTTTTGAGCTCTTCCATGGCCTGAGACAAATTAATATTTTTTTGAGGCTTTCAATGCAAGAATTTTGACTTTGTTGTCTTCTTCTGAGCAAGTGTATGTGTGTGTGTTTTAATTTAGGATTTTATTTTTCCCCAGTTACATGTAAAAAACAATTTTTAACATTCTTTTTTTTTTGTTTTAACATTCATTTTTAAATGAGTGTGTGCTTTGATCTTCCTTGTCACCATAGTAACTTCTATGGTCATAATTTTTTTCTATTTGCTCATTTTTCCAGCCTATTTCATGTCTTCCAACTCTATGTTAGACTGGGGCTCTGCTTTCCAAGTGGAGCAGCCACTGTTCCAAGCTTCAGGTCTAGACTGGGGCTCTGCTTCCCAAGTGGAGCAGCCACTGTTCCAAGCTTCAGGTCTTCTGTGCAGCTGTTTTCAGAGGTAATTCCAGAGACCTGTAATAGTTTTTGGCTTGTCCAAGGTGGTAAGATCTATCAGAAGGTGTGTTTATTACTCTCTTGTACTGTGAACTGGTTTGTGAGTGATCAAGAGCACTCTTCTCAACCCTGAAACTGTGACCAGGATCCCTGCTCCCCTGTACCCTGCAAGCTCTGCTGTGCTAATGCTCCTCCTTGCACTGGGACTAAGACTCAGGACTGTGACCCAGGTCCAAGAATAGGCAATGCAACAGAGTCCTACCCTTGGTGCTAGCAAAGGGATTTATGTAAATCTCCTTATGACTCACTGTTTAATCCCCTTACTATCTGTTGGCTGAGAGGTCTGGAAGCCACCATTGCTGCTACTGATTCAGTCACCCTAAGGCTTGCTCCTGGTTTGCTGACACCCCATCTGAACTGGCCCTGTCTGTGCTGGCAAGGCCTGTGTTGGACTGTGATCCTCTTTCACCCTAGTGCAACAGACCTTTCCTGCCAAACCTCTAAGTTGTCTTGGACTGGAAAATTGTTTCACTCTGTCTTTTTGTGAATTCTGCCTCTCTAGAATTTGTTTAGAATCATTATTTAAGGGTATTTTGAGGGGTTTGGAGGAGAGATGAGAGGAATCCCTATCTTTACTCTGCTGTCTTGGCTCTTGCACCTCTTTTATGTGAGAATAACTTTTCCCATTCTATCTCACCCTTCCCCTTCTCCAAATGCACTCTTTTTTTTCTCGCTCAGTTATTTCATTTGAGATCTTCTCAACATAATCAACTCACCCCCATGCCCTTGGTCTAGGTAGATTCCTTCCAACTGCCCTAATAATAAAAAAATTCTTAGAAGTTACATGTATTATTTTCCAATGTGAGAATGTAAGCTATTTAACTTTATTGAATCCTTTACAATTTCCTTTTCATGTTTACCTTTTTATATTTCCTTGAGTCATGTGTTTGAATGTCAAATTCTCTATTCAGTTCTGGTCTTTTCATCAGGAATGCTTAAAAATCTTCTATTTCATTAAATATCCATTTTCCCCACTATAATATTATGCCCAGTTTTTTCTAGGTAGTGTATTCTTTGTTGTATTCCTAGCTCTTTTGCCTTTCAGAATGCCATGTTCCAAGCCCTCTGCTCCTTTAATGTGGAAATTGCTTAGTCTTGCATGATCCTGACTCTGGATCAATGATATCCAAATGGTTTCTTTCTGTCTGCTTACTATATTTTCTCCTTGACCTGGGACCTCTGTAATTTGGCTAACCTGGGAGTTTTTATTTCAGGGTCTCTTTCAGGAGGTAATCAGCAGATTCTTTCAATTTCTACTTTACCTTCCAGATCTAAGATATTTGGGTAGTTTTCTTTGATAATTTCTTGAAATATGATGTCTAGGCTATTTTTTTCATTGTGGCCTTTAGGCAGCCTAATAATGCTTAAATTATCTCTCCTCAATTTATTTTCCAAGTTAGTTGTGTTTCTGATAAGATATTCCACATTTTCTTTTATTTTTTTCAGTCTTTTGACTGTTTTATTGTTTACTGATGTCTCATGAAGTTATTAGATACCACTTCACCAATTTTAATTTTTAAGGAGTCCTTTTCTTCCATGAATTTTTCTGTCTCTTTTACCATTAGGTCAATTCTGTTTTTTTAAGGTGTCATTTTCTTCAGCATTTGTGTGTGTGTGTGTGTGTTTTTACAAACTGTTAACTATCTTTTCATAATTTTCTTGCTTCACTCTCATTTCTCTTCCCAATTTTGATCTACTACTCATCTCTTTGTTTAAGTCTTCCAGAAATTCTTGTTGAGCTTGTGTCCAATTGGTATTTTTTTCTTTGCTTATAGCTCTGTTTTATTGTTATCTATTGAGATCACATTTTGATCTTCACTGCCACCATGGTAGATATTTATGGTCAGGTTCTTTTGTTGTTGTTGTTGTTGTTTGCTCATTTTTCTTGACTATTTCTAAATTTTTTACCTTTATGTTAAAGTTGAGCTCTGCTCCTGGGTTAGATGTAGGGCACTGTCCCAAGCTTTTTTTCATGTGGCTACTGTCAGAAGTAGTTCTAAAGGTCTGTAAGTTTTTGGTACTTCCAAGGTGGTATGATTTGAGAAGAGGTGTGGTTGCTGCTCTCCCTGGTCTGCAATGCGGTGTTTACTCAGGAAGGGCTCTTACACCCCTATAGTCACAAGTGTTAGTCCTCCTCAGGGTCCTTGAACTGCAACCAGGTCCCCTGCTCTGCTGTAGCAGAAAGTGCTAGTAATCTTCTCTATTTTGGAAATGCAACCAAGTCACCTGCTTCCTTGTAACCAACCACAAATATTCCTCCCCATGATGGAACTTTGACCCATAACTATGTCTGGACAATAGATATGCCAATCAGCACCAGCTGCACCCAGTGTCAGCAAAACATCCCCTGTATTCTCTTTTTGATCAGTTGTCTAACCCCCTAACCTTCTTTGGGCTAAGAGTTCCCAAAACTGCAGCAGCTGCCAAGAAGGCCCAATGTTGTGTGCTGCTTCTTTGTGCAATGAGCCAGTCCCTACCCAGGTGTCACAGACCTCTCTCACCTAAACTGTCTCAGGCTGGAAAAATGTCTCACCTTGACCTTTTGTTGGCTCTGCCACTCCAAAATCTGATTTGAGGCATTATTTTAATGTTATTTGAAGAGGAATATTAGGAGAGTTCTGATGGATTGCTTCCTCTATTCAACATCTTGATTCTGCTTCACCAGCCCATACCTCCCATGCTTCTTAATATTAAAAATGAACCTGCTTCTATATGGCTGTGTCTGTGGGAGACAAGCTTTCCAAATTTTGCTCAAAACACCTTGATTCTTACAGTGAAGGACCTGATCCATTGAAAGTTAGTCCACAGGTTAAAAGGACTGAGTGTCTGCAAGTGCAAAAAAAAATTTGAAAACAAAGATATATTTTTAAAATAATTAATAAAGCTACTTTCTATACTCAAATACATTATTTTATATCTTGACAAAGATATAAACATCTATAAACAAATATATTAATACCTATGAACAAAGATATTAAAACAAAGATTAATAATCTAATGAAATAGATTGTGGGTATGGAGATTAGGTCCTATTACCAGCTTTGCCCCTCAATGCTTGCATAGCCTTGGGCAACCACTTAACCTCTCTAGGTGTTAGGCTTCTTCTCTATTAAATGAGAGCATTGGGGGTCAGATTAAGTGAATAATGCTAAAATCCTTTCTTCTAATTCTAATACTTTAAAATGTGATTGTGTATAAAAGACCCAAGAAATCCTCTAATTTTTCTGAAAATAAACAAAGCCATGGAGTATATGTTTGCCAAGTGCTTTATTCCCATGTTCTCCAACACTTGCACTTTAGAATACAAAAATGTTCAGGCTAACTTGTGTTAGCCCTAACCTTCTGTCAAACACTGTTATCTCATGTAATTGAAGCTCTTATCCTACCACTATTAAAGGGACATGGAATCAAATTTAATTCTACAATATAAGGAAAAGTGAAAAAAAATAAGACGTCAAATATGTTAAGCCAGCAATTGGATTTTTCACTATCAGAAAAGTGAAATAACAATGATGTCGCTAAAGAAACATTTGAACCTTTCTGGATACAGTTAGAATTAATATCAATATCACATTTTTTCTTTAGGCTTCCTCCAGGCTCTGCTGTCTTGACCCATTTCCTTGAAGTCCTGGAATCCTCTTCTCACTCAGTCTTCAACCCTAACCTATCTCTCATTCTTATTAGTTTCAGCCTTCACAGATTTCATTTTTTTTCAGATTTTCTGTTCAATTCAGAGATTTGTTCTTTCTAATATCTGAGTAGCCTCAAACACTAGAGTCTATTTCTCTGGAGAAAAATTAAATCTGCAGTAGGAAACAGGAATAGATTTCCCTGAAAATATGATTCACTTTTTAATGTTCCTTTTTGTAAGAAATAGAGAGATATTTCTTAGAGCAGAGAAACATCAAATACACCCACACACACACACACACACACACACACACACACACACACACACATTTGAAATCTCAAGCAGCACATTGGATTGAGACCCTAGAAACACTGTTTGGACTTTGAATTCTTACTTAGAGCAAGAAATGATACAAGGAAACAAGATTTTAAGCTTATTCTTCCAATTGGCATTACTATTTCTATGACTCATAGTTTAGGATATAGACATTAATCTTTACCTTCCAGAAGGCTAAAGTATTATAACTCCCATCCTACATTATATTTTAAAAACACCTGTGGGTCTGCATAATAATTTTCTTTCCTATTATTCTGAGAAATAGCTTTAACTTCACTTTAATGGAGTAGATTAATACCACCTATGTATTCTCTTGCAGAATACACTCTGACCAAAGAGAACTCTTCTTTGGCTGCAAAAGCATCCTAGGCAGTGAAAAATCTTAATGAGTGACAGCTATTTTCAACAATACAATGATCCAAAACAATGCCAAAGGACTTATAATGAAAAATGCTATCCACTTCTGAAAAAGAACTGATGGAATCTGAATCCAGATTGAAGCATATTTTTAAAACTTTTTTCCTTTTTTTTGTCTGTGCTTTCTTTCACAACATGACCAACGTTTTGCACGACTACACATGTATAACCTATATCAAATTGCTTGCCTTATGAATGAGGTGACAAAGAATAAAGGAGGGAGAGAATCTGTAACTCCAAATTTTAAAAAATGTTAAAAATTGTTTTTACATGTAATTGGAAAAAATAAAATTATTTTTTTAAAATCTCCATCATTTTCTTAAGTCTAGAAAATTAACAAAACAGTAAATTAAGACTTGACCTGTTAGTGCTTATTTTCTGAGGTGTAAACACTCACTAAAAATTAATAACTTGTTCTCCTGAACTAAGTGAGCTGGCTCCAGCACATCTCTGACTTCAGAAATCATTTAGTTAAGGGATAATAAGACCATGGATTTAGAGCAGCCAAGGAACTTCAGAAGTTAATTAGTCCAGTCGCCTAATTTTACAAATGAGGAAATTGTAGTACAGAGATTTTAAATGGCCTGCCAAAGGTCATATACCTAAGATAGGAGTCAAGACTGAAGATTCAGTCTCTGTATATACTACCACTTATTGTGCTAGATGAAAGCTGAAAGAAACAAGAACAATTTAGGATTTTTTATAATTATTTAAAAGCACTATGCAAGATGTCAGCTATAACTCTGTATCCCTTCCCATTTAAATACAATATCCTGTTTGTAAGTGGGAAAACTAAGGCCCAAAGAGGCCAAGAGACTTATCAGGTAATTGTTGAGTTGGCCAAGAATCCATCCATGGAATCAGTTTTATACATATGTGAACACAGCAGTTGAGTGTATTGAATCTGCTTTTCATAAAAGCATAAACACATGATGAAGAACCTAAGTCTATAAAACTGAAAGTGCTGTAGAAATGGGAGCACTTTAAAAATGTATATGATTGCTGAATATGGTTCTTTTTAATTTCTTTTCCTTTTCTAAAAGGGAAACATGTCTTCTAAGTGAATATATTAAAATCATTCAAGTTTCAGCCTCAGTATAAGAAAATATATGCCCAGACATAGAAATTATTCTTCATGCATTGTGAAGCTGAGAAAAAAAAAAGTCACATAATGAAACTAAGAGGACCAGCATTAATATGGCTAAGGCAGAAGTGCATGAGGAGCTGCTCACTAGAATAAAAATTCTCACTTAATTCTCTGGAAGGTTTTGTCATGTCATTTCCTTTCTCTATTAAGCTAATAAGGTTTCCAATCCAAATCTCCCCTTTCCCCCCCTTGCCCCCCCCTCCAAAGCCCAAAGGCAAATGTCTTGTTGGTTCCTCTTTCTTTTATCATCTTCTTCAAGAGACCAGACCTGTTTATCTGGTCTCTATTTGAGTTTTCTTTAGGGATTATTCCAATAAATGGAAGCAATTAATAGGCCCATTAATTCTGAATGATGAATGCTCAGGAGACCTGAACCAAGAAACTGAGTTTTCTCCTGTTTCTGAACCAAAACCTGTACTTGTAGTTCAGATAAGGAATCCACTTAGTGGCAATATTTAAAAAAAAGGAAAAGAAAAGCATAGTTATTCAAAAGATGTAGTAGTTTCATTTGCAATTACTGAAAGACCTTCCACCTTTCTTTCATAAATGTAGCAAAGAGTAATTGAAAGAGGAGTCGACCAGAAGCCAAGAGACTTGGGTACTAGTCCCAGTTTGATTAAAATATGGTTGTATGAGCAAGGGTAAGTAAGTTAACCTCATGCAATAAATACTAAATTGTAGAATTAGTATGGTTTAGTGAGAGAAAATGTTAGACTCAGAGTCAGGAGAAATGAATTCAAATCCTGACTCTGATGATTAACTAACTTTATGACCATAAGACAGTTATTAATCTCTGATTTCCTAATTTGTAAAATGGGCCTGATAATATTTACGCCATTTACCTCATTGAGTTAAGGTCATGAAAGCAATTTGTAAGCCTGAAAATAATGCAAAAAATATTATTGTTACAGGGTCATACCAACTATAAATATCATAGAATTGCAGAAAAGAGAGAGATCAAGAAGAAATAGATTAACTAAAGATAGATAGAAAGGATAGAGTTGAAAACTCCACATTTCCAGAATAATATACACGAAGGCATGAACACAGGAATGGACATGGTGTATTCAGGGAATAATAAAGTTAGCTGGGCTGGAGCAAATGTTTCCTCATAGGAAACAGTGAAAACTAAAACTACAGAAGTAAGGGTAGGGACAGATTATTCAGGGTTTTTCTAGGCACAGGAGCTCAGTCGTGTTGTGTTAGGGAACAGTAAGATATTGTAATTTCTTCAGAGTTTATAATAGTGATTTTCCAGGATGATTAGTCTGTCATCTATACTATAGAATGTACTAGAGGAAAAAAGCACTGCAATCAAAGATGAATAGTAGATTGTTGTAATTATCCAGGTATGAGGAGATAAGAACCTACATAAGTTATGGGTCATGGAAATAGAGAGAAAGGGATAAATCCAAGACATGCTTTTGAGGAATATATTAAAATACTTTAGTGACTTAATTAAATAGTGGGATTGAAGGAAAGGTATGAGTTCAAGATTGTGTCCCCATTTCAACCCTCAGTGATGGGAAGAATGGTGCTACCATTGCCAGAGGGGGCAACGTCAGAACTGGGAGTTATTTTCAATCCAACAATTGACTGACTATAAAGAAATGGAATTGTTTTTCTTGGGATGGTTCTGAAGGCAATTTTAAAAACAGAATCTCCAAAAACATTTTGAGCAATGACATTCATGGCCCTCTGGTTGGAGTATAAAGTGATGACTACATTTAAGGAGGCATTCAGACTAGCCATCTCTTTATTTCCTATCCCACTGTACTACTTTGAACTTCTGCATGATGACCCTGCAGGGTACCTTCTCCAATCCCCCTTTTCAGCTTCCTTTTGTATATCGTCTTCCCTTATTAGATTTTTAAACTCCTTAGGGTGAGGACTGTCTTAATCTTAATTATTTGTATCCCCAGTTCTTACCATAATGCATGGCACACAGTAGGTACTTAATGAATGCTTATTGAATGATTATGAACACAAAATTGATTGGGGCAACTAATGAAACTATGAAAATAATTAAAGATTATCAAATGAGAAAAAAGAGCAGAAGAGTAAGGACTAAATATTCCAACATTAGACAGTTGGAAGAAAAAGAATTCTGAAGGAGAAAAGTGAAGAAGAACTTGGGAAAGATTAGAAGGGACAAAGACAGTGTGGTTATAGAGATTGCAAGGAATGAAAGTGTTTCAAGAAGGTGGTAATTTAGATGGTGAAATGCTGACAAGCAATCAAGGAGAGGTAGTAAGGTGTAGTAGAAGGACACTGGATTTTAGGCAAAGTAGATTCAAATCTGAGCTCATGAATAATCTTGATCAAATAACTTTATATCTCTGGATCTCAGTTTCCTCATCAGTAAAATGAGGGGAATAACAGGGGTGTATTGGCCTTGGGGGAGGCCTATTGATAAATTCTCAATGTGAGCATTTACAACTCTGAACTATGCAAATGCTGCAAATCAGGGCTGAAATTATTGCTTTATTATTTGCCTAGACTTAAGAAAGTGATGATGAAAATTTAATAATGCATATTAAGCTTAAAAGTATATTTTATGCAAATTAAAACAACTCTGAAGTACCACCTCACACCTATCCAATTGGCTAATATGACAAAAAAGGAAAATGATAAATTTGGAGAAGATGTAGGAAAACTGGAACACTAATGCATTGTTGGCAGAGTTGTGAACTGATCCAGCCATTGTGGAAAGCAATTTGGAACTATACCCAAAAGGCTATAAAACTGTGCATAGCCTTTGACTTAGCAATACCACTTCTAGGTCTATATCCCAAAGAGATCATAAAAAAAATGGAAAATGATCCACACATGTAAAAATATTTATAGCAGCTATTTTTGTGGTGGCAAAGAATTGGAATTTGAGGAGATGTCAATTGGGGAATGACTAAACAAGTTGTGGTATATGAATTTAATGGAATACTGTTGTGCTATAAGAAATGATAAGCAGGGAGATTTCAGAAAAACCTGGAAAGACTTACATCAACTGATGCTGAGTGAAGTGAGCAGAGCCAGGAGAACATTGTACACAGTAACAGCCACATTGCACAATGATCAACTTTGACAGACTTAGCTCTTCTCAACAATACAATGATTTAAGACACTTCCAAAAGACTCATGATGGAAAATGCTATCCACATCCAGAGGAAGAGCTATAGAGTCTGAATGCAGATCGAAGCATACCATTTTCTCCTGCTTGTTTTTTTCTCTCTCGTAGTTTTTCTCTTATTGTTCTGATTCTTCTTTTGTAACATGACTAATGTGAAAATATGTTTAATATGATTCTACATGTATAGCCTATTTCAGATTGCTTGCTGTCTTGGGGAAGGGGAAGGAGGGAGAAAAAATGTGAAATTCAAAATCTTATAAAAGTAAATGTTGAAAACTATCTTTACATGTAATTGGGGGGAAATACTATTAAGTATGGGGGGTGAGTTTATTTTTAGAACGCAGCACACCCTTGGGAATGGGCTAGATAATGGAAACCCAAGAACCTTGGGAACAGCATTACTTCTAGCCCAGTTCCTTCAGACATTATCCTGCAAAGCAACTCTTGTTGAAGCCTGGAATCTGCTCCTACCAGTTTTACAACTACAGTTTTTGAAACTCCAGAGAGGAAAGTTCTTTCCACAAAATAGTCCAGCAACAGAAATTGACAGGATTTTATCAGTGGAGAGGATATTAAAGAAGTAGCATTAAGATATGCTTTGCTGCTGCACCCTGAGTACCATGGGATCTTTCTAACTTGCACCTGAAACCTCCCCTATATGCTGTTTTCCTAGATTGTGTGTTCCCTGAAAGCTGGGACTCTTACTTTTCTATTTGTATCCTCAGTACTTAGCACAGTGTTTTACACATAATAAGCAAAAGCCTTATTCATCCATTCATGATCTCTAAGCTCCCTTCGTCTTTAAAATTTATGAAAATAATTTGAATGATGATTGAGAAAAAGTCAGAATCGTCAGAATAAAAATGACATTGCTGAAATAAATAGTATTAGTTGATAGAGAAGAAGCCAGGGTTGGTCTTAGAAGTTATAGCTTCCAGGACACAATTAGATTGAGACTTCCATAAAAGGGTTCATGAGACTTGTAGCCAGGAAACAAAGGGAGAAAGAGATTTCTATTCTCCTCAGTTACATGTACAAGTTATGGTTATAAAGAATAGGCTATTAAAAAAAATTTGGCAGAACTTACACATTCAATTAAATGTTACCTATTAAAATTGTTAACATGGGATAGAGGTGTCATTCCTCAAAATGCTCTGGAGTTCCTGTTTTTAAACCTGCTTTAGAATCATCCTGTGAAAAGCAATCCCATTTCTTCACAGTCAAGTCATTTACTTTTTTTACTCCAAATAGTACTTCCCATTTGAATGACACATATGATTCAACAGATCTGTCTCTGAATAGACTGTTGGCTGTTTCATCAAAGAAAATTCTCCTTCCAAGGGTGAAGATTTTCATCACTGAGGATATTTAAAAGAATTGAACATTGGTTCTGAAGACAGTTTCAAAAGAGAATTTCTGAAAGGCCTTTGAGCAATGACAATGTCATTAGATTAAGTATGCATATCTCAAAAGTGGTTATATTGAAAGTGATAACTTTCATTTGGATATATGCACTCAGGTGAACTTGTTTTTAGTCTTACCTCAAACTACCTTAGTTTGTCTGACTATAAAAGTTAGACGATGTGCAGATAATGTGCTGAGGAAAAGAGACAGGTGAATCTTTAGAAAGGAGTAAGCTGAAAGTAAAGGAATATCTAGTCCTGTGTGAGCTGGTGAAACGAAAATCTCCACCTCATCACAGTCCTTATCACTGCTCCTTTGTTGCAGATACTCAAACTCAAGATTGCCAGGGTCAAAAGACCCAAGGTTCTTTAATGTTCAGCTTTCTGAAAATTGAGCCTAGGAAAATAATCCAATCTTTCTTACTGCAGCATAAATTATACACAGGATTTTCAGTCAGTGAGACAGTGGGAGTAAAGATGATGTACAGATCTTAGCATAATACTATCTTGCAGCCATGTATAGAAATTGAACCCCTCCACACGCCAAAAAAGGCTTATTGCTTTACTGTCGCATTTTGTTTAGGGCCCCAAAGAACAGAGACAACTTGAGAATAGGAACTGTTTTTGTTTTTGCTTAGAATTCCCTATAACTTTTATTTTTGTTTTTATATAGTAGATGCTTATTAAATGTTCATTGTTTTTAAATTTCCCCTTCCAACTTACTAGACTTCTCATTTCATTTTCCTGAAGTGTAAATCTGAAAATATCAAACCCACTCCCTCCAGTTTCATGAGCTCCAAAAGTTCACTATTACTTCCAGGATCAAATATAAACTCCACTGTTTGGCATTTAACATTTTTCATAAACCAAACCCTTTCTACATTTCTAGTCTTCTTGTACTTCATTTCATTCCATTCACTCTACATTCTGGAAATAATGGCTACTTGCATTCCTTCAGACATGATGCTCCATCTTCATGGCTTTGATTCCTTGTTCCCCTCACCTGGAATATTCTGTCCTTTCAAGTCTACCTCTTAATTTCCCTGACTTCCCAGTTATTTACATGCTTTTTCCTCCATTAGAATGTACTTTCCTTGAAGGGAGACCCAATGTTTTTGCCCTTCTTAGTATCCCTAATGGTTAGCATGGTTTCTGGCACATTGTACTGAATAAATACTTGTTGACTTGACTTAAATTTGTGAAACTCTATTATTTTTATTTCTTTAGTAATGTTTGACAGTCTTGAATTGAAATGGATCAGGTTGGAGGATATAAGAGAACCATTCCTTTTCTTATTTATTGAATGCCTACTGACCATTCCCTTCTCATCTTAATTAAACATTTAATGTGTTAAAGGATAATTGCAGTAAAGTCCTGCTTAAGTAGGTCCATGGGGCAAGTAAGGAAAAGTTTCAAAGGGCTTACCAAACCTCATGAGCTGAGGATAAGGGCATACTTCCAGAGAAGGATCTGGAGAAGAAGTGAAGAAAGAATAACAAAGCAGGTGTTTGGCTTTCTAAAGGCAGGTAGTCTTTCTATCTTTCTGCTAGTGTTATACCCTCTCCCCAACAGAAGTTATAGCTAGCAAATCTTTGGTTTGCTATAAACAGTGGGGAAAAATAGAAGACTCAAGTCATCAAAATTCCTCAACTTCCTCACATGCTTCATTCTCCCTGTTGTTCTCCATGCCCCTGCTGCTAAAATCTCTTTAGATCATATAGTATTTTCCCATTAGATTGAGACTTCTATAGCATTTTTGAGGAAACAAAAGTCAACAAAATGAATGACTTTATAAACTACATCATAGAGCCCATTCCTCACCATATTCCTTGACTTCCAAGGGAGCTCTCCACCTGGATAAGAGCTGTGAGATACAGAACAAGATGAGAAAGAGACCCCCAGTTGTTGCCAAATGTGATTAATTTTGGAAATAACAGCTTTAAATCAAAAGGAGCTTTTTCTACCTTGAGTGGTTTCATGCTGTTTCCCCTTCCAACTTACTGGACACTTCATTTAATGATTAACACATTGTCAAAATTGCATAGGCAGGATAGAGGAGAAATACTCTTTAGCTTTGAGTGAAACCTTGCCAGCGTTTTAAAAATTCTCTTAATTCAATTTATAACTGGATACGGTCCAGCTTCATTTAAAATTCTTTACAAAAAAATGGATGAGACAAATTCCAGTAAATCTCATTCTTATTTTGTAGAAATTATTTTCTTCACATTTATGAAGGAGAATTGATCATAAAAATTCATATTTCACAGGGGTAGACCTGAGAGGCAATATGATCAAATGAAAGAACATGGGACTGAGAGCCTGAAGAATCAAATTCTCATTTCAATTCTGTGAAATTATGAAATATATTCAAATTCTCTAAGCCTTAATTTCTTCATCTTTCATACAGAAACACTTTCCTGTGACCTATCTCTATCACATGGTTGTTGAGGGTGGGGGCAAATGGACTAATAGGTATTAAAATGTCTTGGAAATTTAAGAAATGATATTTGCTACCACTTCCTATGACTTGAATGCCTGATTTCTCTTTCCTTACTTCTGATATATTATCCTTTAAGTCTCAAGTCAAATGATACTTCCTTCAAGAATGACTATTCCCCTATAAGAGCTGACATGACTCTCTATTTTGTACCTTGCTCATGTATTATGGTGATTCAAAATTTGCTGTGTATAGGTCTTACTACCTCTATTCATATATAAGCTCCATGAAGCTAAGAAAAATATTTTATTAAAACTTTCTATTTCTGCTACCTATCATTGGGTATAGCACATAATAGGTGTTTAAAAAAAATGTCTATTGAGTTGTTGTTCTTCTTAAGAACACAGGATTTTTAGTCTGGGTCCTAACCAAGACATAAATCTAGGACAAGCATCACAGGATCATAGATTTAGAGCTGGAAGGTTCCCTTCAGGTCATCTGGTCTGAGTCAATATCATTTTATAGATAAATAAATGAGAAGAGAAGTGGCAAACACAAGGACACACAGTGAGTTATTGACCAAGGAAGGGTTTGGATTCAGGTTCTCTGACTCCAGAACCAGTGCTCTTTGTTCTCTAACAAGCTGCTTTATTAAACAGTATTATTAACTAGCATATTTCTGATCATCAAATGCAGGGCAGGGATCAAATGATGAGTCAAGAGGAGCAGATGAGAAAAAAAGAGAATCTTATTCCTTTTCTTTCCCTTTCTTCACACCCTAGAGTCAGTTAAAAGGTAAACAAGTTCTGGGAAAACAATGCCCTTTGCTGCAGAACAGCTAGGAACTCAATGGAAATTAAGAAAGTTGGGTTATATTGTTTGTTAGAGAGTACTAGATTAGAAGTAGAGGATCTGGGTTTGAATCCCTGGTTATTTGTCTAGGTCAGCAGTGGAGAACCTTCAGCCCTGAGGCCACATGTGACCTTCTAGGTCCTTGGGTGCAGTCTTTTGACTGAGTTCAATTTTACAGACAAATCCTTTTATTAAGGGGATTTATTCTGTGAAGTTTGGATTCAGTCAAAAGGCCACACTTGAGGACCTAGATGGCTACATGTGGCCTTAAGCTCGCAGGTTCCCTACCCCTGGGCTAGACGGCTTTGAGTTAAGTCCCTTAAGAGAGGCTCTGAGATACAGTTTCTTCTTCTATCAGGTTGGAATAATAAAATTTCAGAAACACCCCTCTGTGTCTTCAAGGAGGGAGGCAGAGACAGAAACAAAGATCCAGAGAGCTTCAATATAAGGTCATGGTTAAGTCTAGGACCATTTGTTTCAAGGCTCTTTTGATGTGATCTTTTATATTTAGGTCACTTATCTCTTTGGAGCTAATTATGATATAAGTTACCAGATGCTAATCTAAACTTACTTTTTCATGAGAATTCTTTCTAATTTTCCCAGAATGTTTTGTCCAATAGGGAGTCATTTCCTTAGTGCTTCCTATTCTTGTGTTTATCAAACAATGGGTTGTTATGTCTATTTACTTCATGGTTATGCTTTTCCAATATGGTCTATTACTCTATTTTTCTATTATTTAGTGAGCACCAAATAATGTGATGATTACTGCTGTACAATTTAGTCTGAAAGCTGATGTGCTCTTTCTTTTTACTTTTTCTGTATTATTTCCTTTCACAATGAAGTGAATTTTCTTTTAGCTTTAGCTTTTTGCTTTGAATACAAATAGAAAAATGATAAATAGACAATAGGGGGTGGATACAGATATACATATATATACATATATATATATATATGAATATAGGCAGATAGAGCATTTATTACATATCTGCTATGTGTTGGACACCATTATAAGCACTGGGAATTCAAATATAAGGAAAAAAATAACCAAAACAAAAAGTTCCTACCCCAAGGAGCTTACATCAAAAGTCTAAAGCAAAAATAAAATCTCTCTTTTTTTTAAAGCTTCCATTGATGCCATATGGCTTTGAATCATTGGAAACTACAATCCTTAAAAAAAATAAAAATTGCGGATGACCCAAATGGGAATGGAGGGACATATGGTGGGTTCAAGTGACTGCAGCATGTTTCCAGTAATGACTGGTGTGTAAGAAATGGTATAATAGACACTTTCCAGGAAATGCATGATTGTAGAAGGAGTAGGGTAAGACATTAAATGAGAGTGATGGATAGCCTAAATGTCTAAAAAATTCACATAATAATTTTGAAATATCAAAGGAGAATTCCAACTTAATGGGTGGATCATGTGGAGAATCTATGGGAAGACATGAATACAATCTCACAGGACCAGAAAGCATGAATGGGATACTTTCTATACCACTGAAGGGAAAATTAACATCAAAAATATCAAGATTCATTGAAAAGTAATGGGTCCTGCCTGAGTTTATAGAGTCTATACAGACTCTATTTATAAAAACTGAAAATCAATACATAATGTAATTAATAAAAGAAGAAAATAATTTTAAGATGTCATTTTTATTTTACATTCTATACTTCTATTCTTATTAATTATCTCATCCATGAGTGGTTACAAATAGTTACGGCTTCATAAATGAAAATGTTAATCTGACCCAAGTAATACATCTGTCAGACTGGAAAGAAAGGCAAATCTCCCTTCTTGCTCTTTTTACAGGAGGGTTTAAATGTAATTCACAGATTCATTGGGTTGAACTGAGAAATTGTGTTGTATATGTTTCTGTGCATGTTTAAGTGGAGAGGAATGTATATGTATAAGTGTATGTATATATGGAGAGGAATATAGAGTATAGAGACAGAAAAAAATGAATATAAGTGCCTTCACAGCTTGTGGTTCAGCTTTATTCACTTCTAAAGCAAGGCTTTTGTTTACCAGTCTTTAAAAATTAATCACTGTCACTGCATTGTTAAGAGAAAAGTAATAAGACATTGATGAAGTGGCTACAATTTGTGCAGAGTGTATAAAAATTAGATTATGCAGAACTAGACCAAAAGTTTAAATATATTACTGCAGCAATATCTCCCCAGTTTGCTGATGAGAAGGGTAATATTCAAGAGGTCAACAGACATCTTTTGTACATACAAAATAGGAAGTGTTTCCATAACTACATTTGAAAGGGAAATCTTCCTACATATCATAGGTTGTCTGCCACTAATCGCAAAAGAAATGGTTTAGTTTATAACAAAGCAGCTCTGATTTCTGTAGTGTGACTTACTATTATGAACAGAATGATGGGTGTATCTCTTATAATTACTTATACTCCAGATGCATAGAATAAATATAAGATCATTAAAATGTTTTACTACACTCAGGGGAAAAAAATGTACACAGTCAAGTTAAATACAAGTAGGGGGATCATCAGACTAGGCAGATTAATTTGTATACTATTTCCTGAGACCTTTGAGGGTATATCTCAGGTTGACATCTCTGATCTGGGTTAATAAATTAAGCAATTGATCAATCAGCATTTATTAAATGTTTTCTATATCTATCAATCATTCTTCTAGGCAAAGTAAATAAAAAGACAATAAAAAGAGTCCCACTCTTCAAAAAACTTACATTATATTAGGAAAAAAACACATACATATATAAATAAACAATATATACAAAGCATGAATAATGGGGGGAGGCACTAGCAACTGAAGGGTAAAGAAAAGTCTCATCTAGGAGGTGAACCTTGAGCTGGGTTTTGAAGAGATTTGGAGAATCAAAGAGTCTGGGATAAGAGAAAGGCATGCATTTCTTTTTTTAAATTTTTTTTATTAATTTATTTTAATTTATCAACAATCACTTTCATAAGCTTTTGCCCACTTCCTCCCTACTTCCCTCCCCAAGACAGCAAGCAATCTAATATAAGCTATACATATACATTCCTATTAAACATATTTTTCGCATTACTGATGTTGTAAGTAAGAATTAGAACTAATAGGAGGAACCACCAAAAAGAGGAAACAAAACACAACAGAAGAAAAAAATAGCAAATAGTATGCCGTGATCTGCATTCAAACTCCATGGCTCTTTCTTTGGATGTGGATAGCATTTTCCATCATGAGGCTTTTGGAGATGTCTTAGATCCTTGTATTGCTGAGAGGGGTTAAGTTTATCAAAGTCAGTCATCACTCACTGTGGCTGTTACTGTGTACAACCTTCTCCTGGTTCTGCTCACTTCACTCAGCATCAAACCATACAAGTCTTTCCAAGTTTATCTGAAGTCTGCTTGTTCATCATTTCTTATAGCACAATAGTATTCTATTACATTCATATATCACATTCAAAATTATTATTACTATCTGTGTCTTTCTCTCCATCCTTCCCACACCTCATTTATGCTTTTCTTCCTCCTTTCTCCTTTTCCCTCCTCATTAATGTTTTGCTTTTGACCACCACCTCCCTCAGTCCCACCTCCCTTCTATTAGCCCCCTTCCTTATTCTTTCCCCTTTTCCCTCCTGCTTCCTATAGGGCACCTTAGATTTCTATACCTAACTGTTTATGTTATTCCCTTCTTGAGCCAAATCTGATGAAAGTAAGGTTCAAACAATGTTCATCTCCCTCTCTTCTTTCCCTCTGCTGTATTAGGTTTTTGTGCCTTTTTTCTGTGATGTAATTTACCCTTGTCTGCCTCCTCCTTTCCTTTTCTCTCAGTACATTTTCTTAGTTAGATCAGACTAATTCACTTACTTGGATCCATTTAACCCACTTGATTAGATTTTTTTCATCATTACATAAAAATCAATTTATACCCACCCCCTTTATGTATACCCCTTTAACATGGTGTAATAACAATATAGTTCTCAAGAGTTACTAGTGTCATCTTCCCTTGTAGGGATGTAAAAAGTTTACCTTTATTGAATAATATGTTGTTTCTTCCTGGCCCATTTACCTTTTTATATCTTTCTTGAGTCTTATATTTGAAGATCAAATTTTCTAGCTCTTGACTATGGTTCCGTGATATTTAAATTGTTTCTTTCTGGATGCTTACAGTATTTTCTCTCTGACCTGGTAATTTTGGAATTTGGCTACTATATTCCTTGGTGTTTTCAATTTGGGATCTCTTTCAGGAGGTGATCAGTAGATTCTTTCTATGGCTATTTTGCCCTCTGGTTCTGGGACCTCAGTACAGTTTTCCTTTATGATTTCCTGAAAGATACTGTCCAAGCTCTTTTTTTCATTGTGATTTTCAAGTAGACCTATAATTTTTTAAATTGTCTCTCCTGGGTCGATTTTCCAGGTCAATTGTTTAACCAATGAGTTATTTTATGTTTTCATCTATTTTTTTCATTCTTTTGTTTTTGTTTGACTGATTCTTGCTCTCTCATAGAGTCATTAGCTTCCATTTGCTCAATTCTAATTTTTAACAAATTGTTTTCTTCTATTAGATTTTGTACCTCCTTCCCCATTTGGTCAATTTTATTTTTTAGGGACTTGTTGTCTTCAATGTGCTTTTTTTCCAGTTGGCCAATTGTATTTTTTAAGGACTTGTTTTCTACAGTTAATTTTTGTCCTTCCTTTTCCAGGCAATTGACTCTCTCTTGCATACCTCCCATTTCTTTTCCCATTTTTTTCTTCTACCTCTCTCATTTGACTTTTAAAATCCTTCTTGAGTCCTTCTAAGAAGGCTTTTTGGACTTCACACCAGTTCATATTCCCTTTTGAGGTTCCAGATGCAGGTTTGTTGACAATATTCTCCTCTTCAGAATTTCTGCCTTAATCTTCGCTCTTCCCATAATTAGAATCTACCATATGTTTCTTTTTTGCTCATGGTGTTAGCTTATTTCCTGGCCTTAAAGAGATTGGGCCCTCCTGCTGGGGAGTAGAGGTCACTGACCCAAGCTTCTTGTGTTGGGAGCCTAGGGCCTGGTCGATGGCTTTGTGTGCTGGGGCCTCCAAAGTTGGCAATTGAAGGCTGTAGGATTCTGGCAGCCTACCTGGTGTTGGACTGGAATCAGCAACACTGGAACTCTAGGGGTAGAATTGGGTAGTGTGGCTCCTGGATATTTCCTGCTCACCCAGGCCTTTCCTTCCTTTTGCTTTCTTCTGCTCCTTTCAGATGGATGTTGTAAGGTGTTTATCCACCTGGGGCCCCTGGGAGCGCTGCTTCCCTTAGTTTTGCTGAGGCACTGGGAGACCCGGTTGCTGTACAATGCTTAGGCACCTGGTGGTTTTCTGAGTTGGTTTCCACCAGTTCCCCTGACCTCAATGAGGCACTTGGGGGTCCAGGTGTTGGTGTTTGCCTGCTCCACCACCTGGGCTTCAGGATCTCCTCCTGGTATGCTGAGGTGGGGTTTTCCACTAGCTTGCTGGGATGCCTCCCGTTCTGTACTGCTCCCCTTCCCCCAAGGTAATTCCAGTTAATTCCTCAAGCTACCTGGGCTACTGGACTGCTGCACCCCATCTTTCTTCTGGTTCAGCTGTTTCAGGGTTTTTCCTGGGGTGATATTTTCTGGGATTTCAGGGATTAATAAGGGAGGGTAAGAGAGACTCACCTCTTTCTCCACCATCTTGGCTCCCAGAAGCCCATACGTTTCAATTGATAGAGATAGTCAATGTAAAGGCATGGAAAGGGAAGGAGAAGAAAATAAAGTAATGAGGACTTATATAGCACCTACTATGTGTTAAGTACTGTGCTAAGTGCTTTAGAAATATTATTTCATTTGATCTTCACAACAACCTTGTGATGTAGGTACTGTTATTATTCCTATTTTACTGTTAAGGAAACTTAGAAAAACAAAGGTTAAGTAACTTGCCCAGATTCACATAGCTAGTGAATGTCTGTGGTCAAATTTGAATTCAAGTCTTCTTGACTCCAGGTCCACTCTATGACTTAGCAGCCCGAAGATGGGAGGTATATGTGGGTATGAGATAGCAAATAGACCAGTTTGGCAAAAACATAGAGTTACAACAGTAAGTATTAGCATATTTTCATAGTCCCCCCCTTTTCCCCTTCCTCACTTTTCTCTTTCACTTCAGAGACTGAATCTTTTCTCGTCTTGGATTTAAAGGCTTTCTTTTTATATAATAGCTTCAATTACTGGCTGTCCCTCTTCTTATCTGCACTCCCCCCTCCACACACACACCCCTTCATTTTACTTCAAAGTTTGAAATCTTTGCTTTTTTGATCCCTCATCTTTCTTGTTCCCCTTTTCTTCTATTCTCCTGCTCCATCCCCATAGAGGGTGCCAACCACTGTACCAAGTGCTGAACATGAGTTTAAAATGTTACTTTCTCATGGAAAACAACCAGATAGAACCAGATAGACCAGATAGAAGAAGTTTATGTAACAATAGGATGAGCTCTCCACTGTGCTGAAAGAAGCTTTCCTTGAGTCTGCCAAGAGGACTCCTCCTGGGTGTATAGCCAGGAAGGACAGCCAGTATTCAATGACTATTCTCACATCTGTTCTCCCCATTATCCCTTTCCTCTTTGTCTATACACTCAGACAAGCTGGATTTCATGCCAAGAATGCATTCCCTTTTTGATCTCCACCTTTTATTTTCCTTGTCTTCTTTAAAGTCTCAGCTCAGGTACTATTTCCTCCACAGAGACTTCTTTATCTCCCCAGCTTTTAGTGCTCTCTTTCCTCATTTATTCCTATTACATTTTGTCTTACATCTTCTTTTCCATCTATACTCTCTGACTTGTACTATATCCAACTCTATGAATGCCCTAGTGAATACGTTTCCTGAGGGCAAAGAATATTTCATTTTTTAATTATGTATCTCCAGAGTGTCACACAGTGCAAAATTTGGAATATCTCTAACCTGTTTATGACTTAGTAGATATATTATGGCTAGTTGTCTTAGGCACATAAAATTACCTGACTTATCCAGGGTCACACATCTAGTGAGTGTGAGAAAAAGACCTGGAAGTCAAGTCTTTCTCATTTCAAGTCCAATACTTTATAATAGGACAATATGTCCTATTCAGCTTGGCATAGTAAATAGAGTGTTGGAATTGGACTCAGTAAATGTAGGTTCAATTCCTATCTCAACCTGTTAAAATGGAAATTTAGTTTAGACATTAAATTATTAGAGCCTAAGTTTCATTATCTATTAAACAGAAATAATAATGTTTCAACTGCTTACCTCACAGAGCAACTGTGAGGGAAATGATTTAGCTTCGCATTTAATAAAACTTTGTTGAATTGTACATACAATGTCTACCTTAAGCACCACATAATTACCATGTTATTTTTCTTTTCTGCTTTTCTACAAATTTCCTAGATGGATCTATTTCTATATTCCTACTATGAGTTCTAGTCTTGTAATCAAAGAAGGGAAACTAAGGACAAATGAAACAGAAGGTTGCAGTAGTTGGCTACCTTTTATATTTCTCAACAACTCTGCACTTTTCCTTCAGACCTCTTTTTTCCCCCTTGATAAAAGGGTTAATACAAATTTTCCATATCTTCTTATTTGTCTTTATACATTTTGAAGCACTTTTATGGGCTGACTATATACCTAAGTACATAAACACATAAAATAGATTCTCATTAAATACGGTTGTATCAGAGATGAAAATTTAAAACTAGGCTCTTTTGAATATTTAGAAAATAATTTGTCTTTCATTATAGATAAACATCTTGTATCACCATTAATAATTTCCTGGTGACAATTTTACCAAAATTAGACAGAAGGACTGACAGACATTTAATATACTCTGACTGGAAAATTTAATAGGTTGGTGAACTCATATATTACAGTAGGTTAGGTATTTTCTTAATATTTCACTTAATGATCTCATCAACTTCCACAGACTTAATTAACATCTCTATGCTAATGATTCTCAGACCTACCTATCCTGTCCTAGTCTCTCTGCTCTCCTCCAATCTCTCATCTCCAATTGTCTTTCAGGCATCTCAAACTGGCTATGTGGTAGACATCTTAAACACTCTATGTCCAAAACAAAACTCATTATCATCTTCTCCCTAGATCCTACCCTGTCTCCTACTTTCCCTATTATAGAAAGAACAGTACCTTTCTCCCAATCCTTCATATTATCAAGCCAAGAGTCATCCTGGATTCCTCACTATCTCTCATACTCCCATATCCAAGCAGTTTCCAAGGACTGTCAATTTCATCTTTACAACATCTCTTAAATATGTCCCCTTTTCTCCTCTAACACTGCTCCCACCTCATGCCTGGACTATTGCTATTGCCTGCTAATGGATCTGCCTGCCTTAAGTCTCTCCTCACTTCAATTTATCCTCTATGCCACTACCAAAGTGATTTTCCCGAGATTCAGGTCTGATCATATAATCTCCCCCTCCCCACTGCATTTAATAAATTTGTATTGTTTCTAGGATCAAATATAAAATGCTCTGTTTGGCATATTCATAACCTTCATAACCTAGCCTTGCTCCTATTTTTTTGGTCTTCTTTCGTACTTGGTGATCCAGTGACATTAGGTTCCTTGGTATTCCACAAATAAAACACCCCATCTTTTGACTCTGGGCATTTTATTTGGCTGTCCTTCATGCCTACAATGCTCTCCCTCCTCAACTTCACCTCCTGACTTCCCTGGCTTCCTTTAAGACCAAACAAACATCCCATGATTTATATGAAGCCTTTCCCAACTCCTCCTAATTCTAGTATCCTCCCTTTTTAAATTAATTCTTATTTATCCTGTATACAGTTTGTTTGCATATATTTGTTTGAATGTTGTCTACCACATTAAACCATAAGCTTCTTGAGAGCAAAGGCTATCTTTTGCCTCTTTTTGTATTTCCAGTGCTTAACACAGTGCCTGGCATATAGCAGGTGCTTAATAAATGTTTATTGATTGTACTGTTATAGTGAGTGACAGAAAAGGGCAGATATAGTGTTTCATGGAATCACAGAATCTCAGGAGCCATTTATTGGAATCCATGATGGAAAAATAATCTTCATAATTACATATTAAAAAGCACTAATTCAGTCTTAGGTTGAATATCACCAGTGAATTAGAAACCCATGAAGAAGTCTATTGCACTTTGGAATTATTTGGAAGTTTCTCCCTCCCCATCTCCTTATTCTAAGGCTAAATTAGTGTCGTGATCTTCCATTTAATGATTCTAGTTCTATCATCTAGAAACCAAGTAGAAAAATTCTAATCCCACTTCCACATAATACTTTTTCAAGTCTTTAAAGACAGCATGTAGGTCATTTTGAATTGGCAATAGAATGTATGAGAGGGAGCAATGTGTAATCAGCTTGAAAAGACTGAAAACTTTTTGAGAGGGGCTTTAAGTCTAAACAGAGGAGCTTATATTTTATCCTAAGGGTAAAGGGGAATGTGAGCTCCTTAAGGATTGAAACTGTTTTTGCCTGTCTTTGTATCTTTATCTCTAGGACTTAGCACAGTGCCTAGATCTAATAAGTACTTAATAAATGCTCATTGACTTATTTTTAAAATATTTTTGACAGTTCTCTCAGTCTCATACAGGCTGAAAATGTGGAAGATAATCACAGGCCCCATTGTTGGTCAACAGGGAAATTTTGACCTGCTCTGTTTTCAACCAGGGCTGCTTATCCCATCTTTAGGCAAACTGGTACCACCCCATCTTGAGAGCTCACCATATTGGTGAGAGTGCGTACACCTAATCAGCTTTAGCTTTATTGTAGACCAAAACTTTCAAATTCAAGCAACCTGCTAGTCTCAGCTTCCCAGTAGTGAGACCGTAGGACTGTGTCACCAGATGTTATTGGCTTATGGACTTCTTGACCTAAAACTTCTTTGACAGGGGAATGACCAGTCTCTTACATATAATTTATGAAATGCATCATTTCGAGATATACTTTTCAATGTTAAACAATTTTTTTCTAAATTGTAACTGATGATGATGACAGTAATAATATTTGTTATCCTCCCATATATAGATATATGACACTTTACAATTTACACATTTTTTGCAAATACATGACTTCAAATGATCCTCATGATTCTTTGAGGTAGGTATTCTTTGAGGTATTTTATAAATAAGGTAACTGAGGATGGGAGAAACAAAAATTATCTGTCCGAGATCACATGACTGATGACTGCTAATGATGGGACTGGAGTTATATCATTTCAGACCTTGAAGGAACTTCAGAAGTCATTTAATTCCAATTATACTAGAAGCACAAATTTTCTCTACATTATCCATAACAATGGATTATCCAGTCTCTACTGAAAAACCTCTAGTTTTGGAGAACAACTATGTCTCAAAGCAGCTCTTTCCATTTTGGAATAATTCTAATTGTAAACAAACTATATTTTAGATTTAGCTGAAAGCTGCTAAGGGAAACTGAATATACTTTTCACCTACTTTTTAGGAAAAAAATAGTACAGTGATTTTTAATTGGGCCTCCATCCATTGTTTTTAATTCTTCACTCTAGGGCAAAAACAATGAATGGTAGGATGAAGGAAGAAAAGGAGGAAGGAAGAAAGTAAGGAAGGAAGGGAGAGAGGGAGGGTGTAAGAAAAGCACCGAGGGAAGGAGGGAGGAAAAAGTATTAAGTGCTTATCACATTCAAAGCAATACATTGATCACAGGGACACAAGTCAAAATAAGCAGTACTTGTTTTCAAGAAGTTCATATGCTGAGAAGTTGTTGTTTGTCCCTTTCTGAAGAGGTCCAGTGACATCATGGGATGATGTCCTGACTTGCGTGTAAATTGGATTTAAGTGAGGCAGAGTTGCACAGAGCTATCAACCTCACTCTCTCATCAAGAGTCATCAAAGTCCAGTGGCAAGGCAAAAATCAGGATGACTGGTGAAAGCCTGTGATGCAGTAGATAACCTTGGCATCTTCAATGTCTGACCAAACTCTAAATGTGTTCACAGTGTCTTCATGGTCATTAGAAAAAAAGTGTTCTTATCATTCCATTCTTCCAGGAGGGAAGTCTTCACATTCTTGGGGTAGACATAACCCCAATTCACCAATAGGTCTGAAGCCTGTTGGTTCCCCTCAACCTGGTCTAGCCCATCTGCAAAGATAGTTTTACTGGGATATGGCCACTGAGCATGCTATAGCTTCTTGGAGCAACAGTTGAGAGTTGGGTAGCAAGTGGACACCAAGGTGGATAAGCAACCCTAAAGGGCTCAACAAGCCCACTCACCAGAGGTGTTAGTCCTCCCTGAATACTCAACATATATAGGAAGGGTAACTAGCAGGTCAGTTGGAAAAGCACAGTGGTACTTAGAATACAGTAACAAAGCTGATAATAATACATACCACATCATTTTCTTCTATGCTATCCCTTCAAATCCTGACTTTTCTACTTACTCTATATGTGACTATGGGCAAGTCACATATAGTCTCTAATTCTCAATTGCCTCATATGTAAAATTAAGGTGTTGGTCTAGATGATTTCCAAGTTCCCTTCCCTCCCTAGATCCTATGATGCAAATATATGAAAATTGAGAGCCTATTTCCCACAGAAACCTGTTCTTCTCTAGGCTGAGTACATAAATTGAGGGTATATATATGAGATCCTATGCTTTTTAACTTTGAGCCCAGTACATTTTTCACTCTATCATCCTGCCTTTCAAAATCTACCTCTGCTCTAATATAAGTAACGTGAACATTGCAATTGAGTCTTCCTTCAAGAAAAAATAAGGGCTTTCATGTGCACTTTCTCCTTTCTCATGACAATCTTATCGAACTAGGCAAATAGCTATATTTGCTTGAAGGGTGTTACTAAAAAGTGAACATAGTAGACTGTAATGGATAGTCATTTTTCATAAAATAGTCTACTGAAGCCAAGATAAAAATAGCAAAACTAGATCTCAAACAAGGTCAAATTATCAAAAGGACAAATGTCATTGTCAACAGACATAGGAGCTATAGTGAGACTAGAACAGCTAGGTGACTCAGTGCATAGAGTCCTGGAGGCAGAAAGACCTGAGATCAAATCCTGCCTCAGTTACTTGCTAGTTTCATGACTCTAGGCTGTGTGGCTCTATGTAGCTCTGAAAAAGTCACTTAACCTCTCTCTGTCTGTCTCAGTTTCCTCATCTGTAAAATAGGGACAGTAATAGTACCAACTTCTTAGGGTTGCCAGGATAAAATTAAATATTTATAAATTGCTTTGAAAATCTTAAAGCACTGTATAAATGTGTAAGTAAGGTGGATTTTGTTATTCTTTTATAGATACTAGTTCCCAGGATCCATGGCCATAACAATCTCTAGTTCCCAGGTTTTCACATCATAAAGTTTCTACTGTGACTGCGCAATGAGATGTAAGGATGAGATAATGCAAACATTTGAGTTGTTTTGTAAATAGCCTACTGCGCTTGTGCAGTGCTAAGTCAGCATAATATTGCTAGAGTTAATGTAAATTTGTGAGGCTATTGCTGGCGAGATGCCTTCTTTATGTGCTCCCCTATAAATCAGGTGAGCACTGGTCAGTGAGTGGGGATTTGAAGAATGCATGGGGAATGCATATGTGTTTGCCTCAACCAGCCCCTAGTGACGCTTAGGGGGAAATGCACAAATTGGAATGATGTGCTGCTTCTACTGGCCCCCATCGAGGCTTAGGAGAATGAGATAAGAGCTGTGTCCCTGTGTAAGGGCTGTTGTCCCATTCTCGCCCAGCCCTGAAAAAAGAGTAATGGGGAAGCTGTAGTGGTTGGTGCTCCCATTATCGGCAATCCACTGGAGAAGAATAAGAATAAATCATTATTTAACCCCTCTGAAGCTGTCTTCCTGTCCTTCTGGCTGCCCAGATCAAGAGGGAACCTGCTAGAAAAGCTCCTGCTCCCACTCCCATACCACCTGTGCTATTACCCGCCTAACAAAATGCTTGTTTATTATTGGTGATTGTTGTTGTTATATGGTTGGAAATGGTCTATTCCAGGGATTCTTCACTTTTGTTTTCTGAGCTGAACTCCTCTGGCAGTCTGGTAAAGTCTACTTCTCAGAATAATGTTTTTAGACCATTGAATGAAATGCTAAAAGTCAATTAGAATTAGTGAAAAAGAAAGATGTTATTTTTTTCTCCATCCAAGTTCAGGAACCTTCTGAAATCTAGCCACAAAGTCCAGATAAAGAATGACTCTTCTAATCTATTTTGTAATGAGAAAATCAAGAAAATCAAGAGAGTTAGAGTGGCTTGCCCAAAGTCATGTAGCTTCTAAGTGATCTATGTAGGATTAGAACCCAGGTCCTATGAATTCAGTACTAGGATGCTTCCAGTAAGGTCATTCTTAAGAAACTGCATATATTCTTTGCCACAAGGAGCTGCAAATATCAGCGAAACTCAGTGTAATTTTCTCCTTCTTATTGAACTGAACTCATGAAATGCAGCATTTAAATTGGGAGCATATGCATCATTTTTCACAGTCACTGTAGGATTAAATCCCTCCACATGGTGCCTTAAGAAATATCATCAACTCTGCTCTCAAGGTTATAGGGTAGACACTAGCAGATTAGAATTCTGAATAGGTGACTAGAAAAATAGTGAAAATGTGACGATTCTCTGTCTGTGGGACACTGGGCCTCTTCTAAAAAAAGAGAAAGAACACATAGAGTCAGGTACAAGGGAAGCACATCAATATGACCCCTGCAGAGAGGTGTAAGTCATCCCTACTAAAAGGCTAAAAGTAGAAAGAGGGGTTTAGAAAGCAGTGAAGAGGGATTATAAAGAAAGAAGGCTAGGTAAAATAGGAAGAATTCTGCATGGAGATGTGTAGTTTTTAGAGCCTGGGTCAAAGAAGACCTGGGAGAATAAAAAAAAAAAGTTTTATTTTTCCCTATGTAGGATAGGTTATAGATAAAACCTTCCTTTTTACTTTCTGAAATCTCACCTTAAGGTAGTTTTCGATCTTTAAGAGTAACTAATTTTCTGGGAACCCATTTAAGGAAATTGAGTAGGGGAGAAAGTGTAGGAGATACGACACTTGACTAGGGGTCAGGAGACCTGAGTTCCAGATTTGTTCCTGACACCAGTCAGCTGTGTAACCTGAGGAAAGTCCCTTAAATATTTTGGCTCCTGATAATGTGCTATAATGGACAAAGGGTGAACCATGGGTTTAGAAAGACATGGGTTCAATGCTATCTCTGGTAAATGTCAGCTGGGTGACCATGGTCAAGTCATTTAAGATCTCAGAAGAAATCACAGATATAGACATAGGCAAGTGTTGGAATAGATGACCTCAAAGAGTGCTTTTATTTCTAAAATTCCATGCACCTGTTATTCAAGTATGCCATATTATAGAAAAGAGCAGCGATCTTAAAGTCTGAGAGACCTAGGTACACATTCCACATTCAAATACCTACCCATTAAGGATGTGACCTTACACATTAAGGATTGTGTAGAATACTTTTATAATAAAGATAATCATTCTTGCACTGCTTACTTCACAGGTTGTCATAGGGATTCAATGAGATCTTTTATAACCAAACTATGATGATGGTGTTTGGGGAATTCAAAAGGCATACTCAGTTCTTCTATTTATTGTTCAGTCATTTCATTCTTTACAGAATGGAGATCTATTTATGTTACACATACACATGTGCATATTCTTTGTACAGAGTGATTTACACCTCTGTGAAACATATAAATTGTGAGTGATTTTTGACTAACGTAATTATTACTATTGGTAGCATAATAATATAACAGACATCATAAATATATTTATTATTGTTGTAATCATTGGTTTTTTCAATACTTCAATGTTTCAAATCATACTATTTTTAGTAGTATTATTAGTATTAGTGAAATGCTTCCTGTATCTTGCCCAGGAGAATTTTTGGAAATGTATAGCTAAGTACTTTACCTGTGCTACAGCATGAAAGCTTGTACTGTAAGATTGATTCTGTTCCAAAGCTTCCAGATTGGAATTTAGAAATAAAGTATTTTAAAGAAATATCCTAAACAAAATTTTCAATCAACTTTAAATAATTTGAATATTACCAAGTACAACATGGAGTGGATATTTATAATTATGTACTTTCTTAGCATATTTGATTAGAATCATGGTTTTCATGACAAAATTAGAAATCATAAATAAGGGTTTTAAAAGAAAAGCTTCATACATTGAGAGCTGAAAGTACCTTCAAGATTATTAAGGCTACTTGTTCTTAAATTTTTTTTTTGATTTCAGGAATGCCTTACACCTTTAAAAATTGTTGAGAATCTTTCAAAGAGTTTTTGTTTATGCGGGTTCTATCTATTGCTGTTTACTGTATTAGAAATTAGAATGTATTATTATTATGAAAACAGTTTTGACCTCGTGGACCACCTGAAAGGATATTTGAGAACCCTATTGATTCCCAGACCACATTTTGAAAATTGCTGATCTTGGCCATCCATCTCATTTTACAGTTAAGGAAACTGAGTCCTAGAGCTGTTAAATGACTTGAACAAGGCCATGCAGGTAGCAAATAGTACAACCAGATGAGATAATAAACTTAGGGTATGCAAATCTAGTGCCCTTTCTGCTCTAGTGCACTGACTCAGCAGAGTAGGGAGGTCAAGAGAAAACTCTGAAAACTTTGTTAAAATGCTTCAAGGGTAGGGAGATCAAGAAGTTCAGTATGTTGGAAGTATGCAAATGAGCAATGTTTTGGAATGAATTCTTAAAGCACAGAAAGAAGATTGTACCATTCCAAGAACACAAGAATTATAATTCAGGTACCATAGAATTAAAGGCAGCATAACAGAGGACAATCAAAATGTCAGTGATCTTGAAAAACTTGGACGTTCAAAAAAGGTCAAGGAAAGTAGCTGTGTTCATTAGGGAGAAAAAGAAACATTAGAAGGGAGTTTTAAAGATGTGAAAGATTATAGACAAACTGGATGTGAAATAGTTACTGTGGGCTAAATAGGCATTCAGTATTTAGTGAGTTTGAATAAAATCCAAAAGCAAATTCCTCCAACCTACTGTTTCTTTTCCTATAGCTATCCTCCCTTTCATGGTTAGACTCCTTGAGAAGTATATGTACTGTCAATGCCTCCTCTCTTTTCTTTCACTTGATTCTTAACTCTCCACAGTTCATCTTTTGAATTCATCATTCAACTGAAGCTACTCTCTTTGAAGTTACCAATGATCTCTTAATTGGTAATTCTAATGGATTTTTCTGTCTTCGTCTTTCTTAATTTCTCTGCAGCCTCAGAAACTCTCAATCACTCTCTTCTCCATGCTATTCTCTTCTCTTTAGGTTTTTGTTATATTGCTCTCTCCTCTCACCTACTTTACCCCGATTGATTCTTCTTAGTCTCCTTTGTTAAATCATCATCCAGGCCACACCCACTACATGTGGATATCCCCAAAGTCTCTGTTCTTGTAACAATTTTCTTCTTTTATAATATTTTACTTGGTAATCTCATAAGTATGATTCAATTGTCATCTCAAGGCAGATGACTCTCAAATCTATTTATCCAACCCTAATCTTGCTTCTGAAAAACTCCTGCATTTCAAATTACCTATTGGACATCTTGAACTGGATGTCTTACAGACATCTTAAATTAAACATGTCCCAAACTGAACTCATTGTCTTTCCCAAAAATCCTCCCCTCTTCCTAATTTCCCTTTTACTAATAAGGACACCAACACCCTCTCACTCAGGCATGCAACTTAGGTGTCATTCTCCCTCACTTCTCTTTCCAATAAGTTGTAACTCCAACAAATTCTACCTTTGTAGAAAAGGGCAAAGGACCTGTTTGAACAAAATATTTATAGCTGCTCTTTTTGTGCTGGCAAAGAATTGGAAATTGAGTGGATGTCCATCATTTGAGGAATGGCTGAACAAGTTATGGTATATGATGGTAATGGAATACTATTGTGCTATAAGAAATGCCAAGCAAAGGGACAGCTAGGTGGCACAGTAGATAGTGCACTGGCCCTGGAGTTAGGAGGACCTGAGTTCAAATCCAGCCTCAGGCACACAACAGTTACTAGCTGTGTGACTCTGGGCAAGTCACTTAACCCCAATTGCCTCACAAAAAAGAAAAGAAAGAAAAAAGAAAAGAAAAAAGAAAAGAAAAGAAGAGAAAAGAAAAGAAAAAAAAGAAAAGAAAGAAAAGAAAAGAAAAGAAAAGAAAAGAAAAGAAAAGAAAAGAAA